>NC_133335.1:110020398-110338523 GCF_042186555.1 Aquarana catesbeiana
GGCCAGTACTCCCGCCATGGTTCTGCAATTTTCCCTGGCAAACAAGTGAAACATTTTGCCATATTCAAGGAGGCCGAGGCTCGGGCTGGTAACCATTATACATTTCAACATGGCAAAACATGGCAAAACATTTAACATTTCATCAGACCATTTTACAGTATCAGACATTTCAGAGACATTGCTTCAAAGACATTGCTTGTCTCAATATATTGTCATTGAAAGAGCAGTCAGGTATCCATTGGCGGCAGTAACCAATCATACATAGGAAGGTGAGCATGTCCTTCCTATTAAGTGGGCGGGGCAGACCCATTCAGAGCCGCAGCTCTTCTATGACTGACTCTTCTTTCTCCTTTTGTGAGCACAAATACTCAACTGTTTTTTTTCTTTTGACAACATTGTAACTTTTTCTTAAACATTTTGTAACCACATACATCTAACCATTTCAATAAAGATAGGCTGTCAGCTCGGCAGTCCTCCTCTGAAGAACTACAAATCAAAAAATCACCAACATACTGCAACAGTACAGAACCATGAGGGGCAGTCCAGGGCCCAAGGGTGATTTGGAGTACAGTGGCCATGTCTCCTCATCTACAGGGATGAAAAAAAAAAATTCTTTAAATCAATCACAGTAAAATACTCTGCATCGCAATGTATGGCGGTAAGTATTGATGGCACATCAGGCACTACTTGGGCAATTGGTACCACTAGGCTATTGATGTCCCTTAGGTCTTGTACAAACCTATAGTCACTGTTTGCCTTCTTTACTGGGAGTATTATAAGGCGAGACAATTTCCCTTAAGATTCCTTTCTTTAAGAAATCCTCTTTCTCTGTATGTAACTCCCTCTTTGTCCTTGCCCCCTTTCCTCTTTTTATAAAAGTTTCCCCTTTGATTTCCTAAGAAATCATTTTGATAATGTGTTGATACTGGTGTTTGTTTTGGGATGTCAAAACATCCTGCTGCGTCTTTTTCAATCAACGTTTTTTTTTTTTTTTTTTCAAGACAGACTTTAATAAGTCTGTATTTAAAGGACTGTGCATTTCATCTTAAGTGTTAAATCCGGCGTCTTGTGTAATGAAAGGAAAACTTTATATAACTAACTGCATAGCTACTTCCTCTTTTTTCCTCCGTGCTTTCTGCTTGTTTTAAAACTACGTATTTTGTATTCTGACCCTCTACGGCGTGCGCAGCCTCTACAGCTTTCAACTTCTGCGTTGTGGTATGTAAGATTTAACCCTTAATTTACCATCCCATGACTCTGCTAAACCCATCGTGGACAATGTATGGGCTAGGACACTATAGGGAGCCTCGGTCCAGCCAATCTCCACAACACATATATTTATTTATTTTTTTCTTTCTAAACATTCTAATTAGATACTAAGTCTCTTTTTTCCTTTTTGCAGTATGCCAACAGGTTCAAACAGTGCCTTCAATTGCGGTAGTACTAATGCCGCAAACAATTCCCCACTATCTATTACAGTCAGTGAGATATTAGTACTTGAACCCTGTTGGCAAAAAGCCAAATGTCCAAATTTTGCACCTGACTTCCCCTTTGCAAGAGATGTCAGTAGCAAAAAGAATTATTCAAATAGCATGTTTTAATCAAAAGTTATCCTCACCAATTTATGTATTACCTTAAAAAAGTGTTACTAACGCTCTACCCATATTTTAAATGGTAGAAACGTCCCTAATGTCACAATACTTCAAAGACCGGGGACAGACTTGATAAGTCTCCCCTGCTCTTCCAATAAGTGACATTACTCCCTGCACTGTCAATCCTTCTTAAAACACAAATTTGTGTAAACCAGTAATACAATCAGGACACTTTTGAGACCTTTTCTTCTTT
Organism: Aquarana catesbeiana; assembly: GCF_042186555.1. Taxonomy (NCBI): domain Eukaryota; kingdom Metazoa; phylum Chordata; class Amphibia; order Anura; family Ranidae; genus Aquarana; species Aquarana catesbeiana. Next base: position 110,022,244 of record NC_133335.1, read on the forward strand.
TTTTTTTTTTTTTACCCTAAGATGACACTGAACGTCTGATTACAGCAAGGCAAATAAAATATTTTTACCCACTGCATCAATGCCAGAATCATCCTGCCAACTATATATATATCTTATACTTTAGAGTCAAAGCATTTATATATAAATCATTAAAAGTCAGCATCAATACATCACCAAATATTGTAACATCACTCTACGTTTCATTATAATACAATGACAATACAATGCAGTGGAAAGGTGTCATCTTACCTTATGACACCTAACAAATCCACACAGACAAACAGATGACCTTATTTTATCTACTTATTTTATCTCCTAAGCGAAAGAAAGGCAAGCAAAGAGGTTTGGGTTTTTCTGGCACACTCCATCAGATATCTTTATAAAACTTCTTACAGTACTGTGGGTTTCTCAGAACCCCTTGGACTATCTCAGAGTCCTTCTTTTTGGAACTATCTCAGAGTTCCTTTGGACTACTCGGAGCCCCTTTGGACTACTCAGAGCCCTTTCTTTTTAGAACTATCTTAGAGTTCCTTTGGACTTCTCAGAGTCCTTTCTTCCGTCACCCGAACGGAATTCTACCGAGGTTCATAAATGTCTTTAACACTACACCTTCTGTTAATCCCATATAGGGAAATGGTCTTTTAAACTAAAGTCACGGCAAGAGAAATAATATTAATTAAATCAGACTCACCCGACTTAAATAATGACCGCCCCACTTTCTGACACCAAGCTGTTGGGGTACATGTATGTTCTAAAAGCAAGTGAACCCTCGTATGATATCCTGATTAGAGTGTACCTCAAAAACCCATTCAGATCTGGAGATCATTCCGACAAGAAATTATGACACACACAAGGCATGCAATTCAAAATGATCCAATCCTTTACTTCCCTATTTTCACTTATATAACCAACATGACATCACAACAAAAGTCCAACCCCTTCATTAATATATGCTAAATTTACAGACATTACGTATACATCAGATGTTTAAAAAACACCTAAAAATGAGACATGATTTCTTCATACAGAAACTATCAACAAGGAAAAACCTTCATGCGTCATTTCGGGGAAATCATGTTATTTACAAGGATTTGAAACTAACTTTTGATAGACGTCACATATACATATTATTCTAAGATGGATACATATTCTTATAGCTAAAATGAAGGACAGCAAGCTAAAATATCCCTATCCCTAGACGCTAAAGCCTCTTTATGAAGGAGCGCCCCCGCTGGCTCGGGTGGGGGGAAGACTGCTACAGTTCTCATAGCTCTCGCAGGAAGATTTCCAGGACAAATGGGTAATCTCCACGGTAACCCTAGGTTACAAACTGGAGTTCCGAGTATTCCCCTCTCCTCGATTCCTCAGATCAAAATGTCCCCAGAGATCCAGAGAAAAAGCAGTCTCTCCTTCTAGCGTTAGAGCGACTATTGTTGCAAAAAGTCATCGTGGTGGTTCCCACGGAGGAGCAGGGATTGGGGTTTTATTCAAACCTTTTCACGGTTCAAAAACCAAAATGGAGATGTCAGACCTATTCTGGATCTAAAGGATCTAAACCGATTCCTAAAGATTCGATCCTTTCGCATGGAATCAATTCGATCAGTAGTCTCCATCCTACAAGGAGGAGAATTTCTGGCATCTATAGACATCAGAGGTGCGTACCTGCATGTGCCATTTTCCCTGCTCATCAAAAGTACTTGCGTTTTGAAGTAGAAAACACCACTTTCAGTTTATAGCCCTGCCTTTCGGGCTAGCCACTGCACCTCGGGTGTTTACAAAGATCTTGGCTCCTCCTCTAGCCAGATTAAGGGCCCAAGGTATAACTGTCATAGCATACCTATACGACCTGCTCTTGATAGACCGGTCGGTAGCCTGCCTGGACCAGAACTTGGTCACCACAGTCAACTACTTGGAATACCTAGGTTGGATTCTCAACTTAGAAAAGTCTTTCTTAAAACCAGTAAGAAGACTAGAGTATCTGGGCCTGGTCATAGACACAAACCAAGAGAAGGTATTTTTACCTCAGGCAAAGATCAGTGCCTTAAAAGAACTGATTCAGGTGTTCAGGACAAAAAAAGAGTCCTTCTGTTCGCCTTTGTATGAGGCTGCTGGGAAAAATGGTGGCTTCATTCGAAGCAGTTCCCTATGCTCAGTTTCATTCAAGACTGCTGCAACACAGTATCCTGTCTGCCTGGAACAAGAAGGTGCAGGCATTAGACTGTCTCCTACAGTGCGTCAGAGCCTCAGTTGGTGGTTAATACCCAAAAACCTGAAAAAAGGTAAATCCTTTTTACCGGTTACATGAACAGTGGTAACAACGGATGCCAGTCTTTCGGGTTGGGGAGCAGTTCTGGAACAGTCTGCGGTCCAGGGGGAATGGTCCAAAGATGAGAGGACCTTACCCATCAACATTCTGGAGATCCATGCGGCGTATCTAGCCCCAAAGGCCTGGACTCTCAGGCTACAGGGATGCCCTGTCAGGATCCAGTCCGACAATGCCACAGCAGTGGCTTATATCAATCATCAAGGAGGCACCAGGAGTCGTGCAGCTCAGGACGAAGTGAACCAGATTTTAGTCTGGGCAGAAAAACATGTGCCATGCATATCGGCAGTTTTCATTCCGGGGATAGAGAACTGGCAGGCAGACTATTTGAGTCGCCAGCGGTTATTCCCAGGGGAATGGTCTCTTCACCCCAACGTCTTTTGGGCCATATGCCAAAGATGGGGGATTCCAGATGTAGATCTCTTTGCATCCAGGTTCAACAAGAAGATCGACAAGTTTGTGGCAAGAACAAAGGATCCTCTTGCATGCGGGACAGATGCACTGGTGATTCCGTGGCATCGGTTCTCACTGATTTATACATTCCCTCCTATTCTGCTACTGCCACGACTCCTTCGCAAACTTATGTATCCTGGTGTGAAGCCAGGGGTTGGCATCCCAGGAAATATGTCATAGGTAGAATTCTTGACTTTCTACAAATGGGATTAGAAATGAAGCTGGCCTTGAGTACCATTAAGGGCCAGGTCTCGGCCTTATCAGTATTATTTCAACGGCCACTTGCTTCACATTCTTTGGTCCGAAACTTTATGCAGGGGGTGATGCGTCTTAATCCCCCGGTTAAGGCGCCCCTAAACCCCTGGGACTTGAATTTGGTTCTGTCAGTCTTACAAAGACAGCCTTTTGAACCAATACGTCAAATTCCCTTGGTCTTGTTGACAAGAAAGTTAATTTTTCTGGTAGCTATTTCTTCTGCTAGAAGAGTATCAGAATTATCCTGTAAATTTCCTGTAAAGAGCATTATTTAATCTTGCATAAGGATAGAGTTTTATTGCACCCTCATCCTAGCTTTTTATCGAAGGTGGTTTCAGATTTCCATCTAAAATAAGATATTGTTCTGCCTTCCTTTTTTCCAGATCCTTGTTCTACGGAAGAAAGGTCACTACATTCCTTGGATGTAGTAAGAGCAGTCAAGGCCTATCTGGAAGCAACTGCTCAAATTCGCAAAACGGATGTTTTGTTCGTACTGCCGGAAGGTCCCAATAAAGGACAGGCAGCGTCAAAGTCTACCATTTCAAAATGGATTCGACAAATGATTATTCAAGCTTACGGTTTGAAACAGAAAATTCCACCTTTTCAAATCAAGGCACACTCCACAAGTGCTGTTAGTGCTTCTTGGTCGGTGCATCACCGGGCCTTTATGGCTCAGATCTGCAAGGCCGCAACCTGGTCTTCAGTCCATACATTCACCAGATTTTATCAGGTGGATGTGGGAAGGCATGAGGATATCGCCTTTGGGCGTAGTGTGCTGCAGGCAGCAGCACGAGGTCCTCAGGTCTGATTACACCCTACGTTGTGTGGTCCCCTCCCCTCAAATAGCATTGCTCTGGGACATCCCATCAGTAATTACTGAGGCCCTGTGTACCGTGATGTATGAGAAAGAAAATAGGATTTTTATAACAGCTTACCTCTAAAATCCTTTTCTTTTGAGGTACATCACGGAAAACACAGAGGTCCCACTACGCTTCTAATACACTTATATTGCTTTGCTACAAAACTGAATTATCCCCAGTAAGGGGAGGGGTTATATAGGGGGTTGAACTTCCTGTCAAGGGTGTGACCAGTGTCCAATCACCTTGTGATACTACATAACCCATCAGTAATTACTGAGGCTCTGTGTCCCGTGATGTACCTCAAAAGAAAAGGATTTTACAGGTAAGCTGTTATAAAAATCCTATTTTTTTTCCCCCACACCAGTGGGCCATAATCAGGGATGCATGCACTGTCCTGTCACCATTTGCGGAGGCCACGAGGATGGTGAGCAGTAACAGTGCATGCATCAGTGACACTGTCCCCCTTGTCCACCTGTGGGAGCACACGCTGCGTGGAATAATGAACAGGGCACTTGAGGCAGAACAGAGGCAGGAAGAGGAGGACTTCCTTAGCTCTCAAGGCCCCCTTTATCCAGACAGTGTTCCTGCGTGCCCGCCGATCACACAGGAAGAGGACGAGGAGGAGGAGGAAGAGGAGGAGGATTGTGTCAGTATGGAGGTGGAGCCTGGCACTCAGCATCAGCAGCAGTCTTTAAGGGATCAGTCAAAAGAAACACATGGACTTGTACGTGGCTGGGAGGAGGTGGCTGCGGACCATGTCGTCCTTAGTGACCCAGAGGACTCTGGACCGAATGCCTCAGCAAACCTACGCTGCATGGCCTCCCTGATCCTGCAAAGCCTGCGTAAGGATCCTCATATTCATGGTATCAAGGAGAAGGACCAATACTGGTTGGCAACCCTCCTTGATCAACGTTACAAGGGTAAGGTTGCAGACCTTATCTTGCCGTCACAGAGGGAGCAGAGGATGAAACATCTTCGGGAGGCCTTGCAGAAAGGTCTGTGCAACGTTCCCAGAGACTGGGAGGTTACAAACTCCTATTTCTGGACAACGTCTTGCTGAGGCTTTGGTCAGTCAAAGAAGGAGCGGTGGAGAAGGTGGCCGTCTGACCGATACGTTCAGACAATTTTTTAGTCCGCAGCCCCAAGGTATGATCGGTTCCAGCAACCATCGCCAGTGTCTGTTTTACATGGTGCAGGAATACCTAGGGGCAAGATCTGACTTGGACACCTTTCCCACCGAAAATCCTCTGGGTTACTGGGTCTTGAGGATGGATCACTGGCCAGAGCTTGCACAGTATGCAATTGAGCTACTGGCCTGTCCTGCATCCAGCGTTCTTTCTGAATGCACATTCAGTGCTGCTGGAGGCTTTGTAACCGATCACAGGGTGCGTCTGTCCACCGACTCGGTCGATAGACTGACCTTCATAAAAATGAATCAGTCTTGGATCACCACCAGCTACCAAGCACCTGATGCTGATGTAACCAAATAATTTTTTTGGAAATGTCAGATCCCTTCAAAAACTGCTTATGCTGATGCTGAGTGACTATCCTGTTATGCTGAGTAATTATCCTCTTCCTCCTCAATGATCATGCTGATAGCTTGTAAGAACATTTTTGGTTCTGGGCGCCGTCACCAGTGCCTAAGGCCCAATTTTTAAGCCCTTGTTCAACAAGGGCGTGTAATTACAATTTTTGATGCAATACTTTGCACCAGGGCTCGTTCCTGCGTTCCAACTAGAGTATCTGTGAGGGGTTGCAGTGTTGTGGAACCAGCACCAGTGCCTAACTCCCAATTTTTCCGCCCCTGTTCAACAGGGACATGTAATTAGAATTCTTGATCTAATATTTCACAGCAGGGCCCATTTCTGTGCCCACCAAGATTAACTGTGAGGACTTACAGTGTTGTGGCACCAACACCACCACCACCACCAAAGGCCCAATTTTTCTGGCCCTGTTCAACAGGGGCATGTAATTACAATTCTTGATCTAATATTTCACAGCAGGGCCCTGTGAGAGCTTACAGTGTTGAGGCCACAACAACACCTAAGACCCACATTTCTGCTGAGTATATAGGGCAGGCCCCTACTTTCAAACATCCAACTTACAAATGACTCCTACTTGCAAACGGAAGGAGACAACAGGAAGTGAGATGAAATCTACCCCATAGGAAGGGAAATTCTCTCCTGTAATTCCTCGTACACACGGTCGGATTTTCCGATGGAAAATGTCCGATCGGAGCGTGTTGTCGGAAATTCCGACTGTGTGTGGGCTCCATCGGACATTTTCCATCGGATTTTCCGACACACAAAGTTTGAGAGCAGGATATAAAATTTTCAGACAACAAAATCCGTTGTCGGAAATTCCGATCGTGTGTACACAAATCCGACGGACAAAGTGCCACGCATGCTCAGAATAAATAAAGAGATGAAAGCTATTGGCCACTGCCCCGCTTATAGTCCCGACGTACGTGTTTTACGTCACCGCGTTCAGAACGATCGGATTTTCCGACAACTTTGTGTGACCGTGTGTATGCAAGACAAGTTTGAGCCAACATCCGTCGGAAAAAATCCTAGGATTTTGTTGTCGGAATGTCCGAACAAAGTCCGACCGTGTGTACGGGGCATTAGAGTTAATATGGGAAAAACTTTTCTCCTTTCCACTGATGCTTTATCACCAATCCTTGTTTCACTAAAAACCCCAAATTTTCAAAAAACATTGTCATTGGGACAAAAAGTGAGGTGAAATCTTCTGAAGAGGAGCACAGACAACAAAACAAATGTCACAGGGGAGATAACCCTTCCCTATGTTTTCCAAAAAGCTTAAAACAGATTTTTTGGCTGGAGCTACACTTTAAAAATGTACCAGTTCAAAATTACAAAAAGATTCTACTTAACAACAAACCTACAGTCCCTATCTTGTTTGCACCACCTGTATACTGCTGTTCAGAGTATAAAGGGCCTGGGGGCCCCACGCCTTTCCTTTTTTTAATTCAGGTGCGGGGTTCCCCTTAATATCCATACAGGACCCAAAGGGCCTGGTAATAGACTGGAGGGTACCCATGCCATTTGTCTCACTGATTTTTATCCATATTGCCAGGACCCTACATTACATTAAAGCCGCAAGCAGTTTTAAATGACTTTTTTTCCTTTAAAAATGTCATTTTGTGCAGGGACTGTTCTAAGCACGGGAAACACTCGCCACTTTACAGGCATACTATAGACACCCCCCAGGTACGATATTTAAAGGAATATTTCACTTTTTTTTTTTTTTTTACTTTAAGCATCATTAAAATCACTGCTCCCGAAAAAACGGCCGTTTTTAAAAGTTTTTTTTTGCATTGATACATGTCCCCTGGGCAGGACCCGGGTCCCCAAACCCTTTCTAGGACAATAACATGCAAATTAGCCTTTAAAATTAGCACTTTTGATTTCGAACGTTCGAGTCCCATAGACGTCAATGGGGTTCTAACGTTCGTGCGAATTTTCAGTCCGTTCGCAGGTTCTGGTGCGAACCGAACCGGGGGGTGTTCGGCTCATCCCTACTCAGGAACTGTTTGCAGGTGTTATGCTAAATTGGCTGATTAGAGTGGGGCACTTTGAGCCTAGAATATTGCACCTTTTCACAATAATCTAATTTTCGGAGATTGTGGATTTGGAGTTTTCATGAGCTGTAAGCCATAATCATCACAATTATGACAAATCACAGCTTGAACTATCTTGCTTTGCATGTAATGAGTCTATCTCATATATTAGTTTCACCTTGTAAGTTGCATTAGTGAAATAAATGAACTTTTGCATGATATTCTAATTTTTTGAGTATCACCTGTATATATTTTGGTGAAATATTTAAATTCTGTCAAAGGAGCAGCTGATAGATATTATGAAATCACTCCCATTAAGGATACAGTGACTAAGTGCACAACATGGACAGAGAAATAAACAGCTATTACCTTGTTGCAGTCAGATTGCATACCTTTTGTTATTCTGGAGTTCAGAATAACAAAAGGTATGCAATCTGACTGGCTGCAACAAAGTTTGTTAAAAAAAATCTATGCAATCCAAGCAGGACTCGGAATCACATGGATGGTCCCAGAATCCTAGCGATCTCACCATTACCATCAGAGATAACAAGTTTGTTACCTCTTTTTTTTTTTAAGGAGACGGATAGGAACTCATTTATCCCCACTGATAGTTGTCATTTCAGTCCCTGGCTCAGATCAGTTCCCAAGAGCCAGTACATGAGACTCAAGAGGAACTGTTCTTACCCAGGGGAGTTTCTTGTCCAAGCTGAGGTCCTTACTGCCAGATTCTTGGAGAAAGGATACCAGCGAGATTTTTTGGTGGAGACTTTGAATACGGTTAAGACCATGAATAGAGCGGATCTACTGGTAGAGAGGGAACCACGGGAGGATAGGGGTTCTAATATGGATGTGCCGTTCGTGACCTCACAGCATAGGAGTATCAAACAACTGGTTAATAAACATTGGCACATTGTAAATAATGATACGGTATTGAAGGGTGTATTACCAGATAAGCCACGTGTTATATTCAGGGGTGTTCCCTCACTAAGGAATCGGGTGGCACCCAATGTTTTAGACCCACCTACCATTAGCAGAGGTTTCTTTGACCAACTTTCAGGTTTCTACAAATGTAGGAGGTGTAGGGTGTGTTCTTTCAGTTCATGTACTCAGAGACGTACTAACACCTTTGTCTCTACTGCCACGGAAAAGCATCATGCAATTAAGCCCTGCATCACGTGTTCCACAGTGGGAGTGGTATACATGCTGCAATGCCCATGCGGGCTTCAATACGTAGGTTGAACCAGACGCCCCCCCTAAGTCCCCTTGAATGAGCATATTACAAACATAAAAATTGGGTTTAAAAATCATTCCGTGTCCAAGCACTATTTATTTACCCATAATAAAGATCCATCCAAGACCCTTTTGTCAGGTCACCTTGAGGCTAGGTGACAGGTGCACACCGTTGGGATCAGGAGTGCACTGCAAGGCAGTGGACCCTACGGCTGACTGCTGCGGATGGTAGTCTGGGTGGTAAGGAAGGCAGGGCTGCTGGAACACCAACACGGATCCCACCGGGGTTAGAGCATAGGATTCCCTGGGGTGCGGAGTCTAAGAGCCAGCAGGTGTTCACCAGAGCCTCTAGTGGTGAGGATGGACTGGGCTGCAACTGGCTCCAGGTCGTGACCCCCATGGTCCCCCAGCTCACACCCACAGTAGGCAACAGGAGGATAGGGATAGTAAAGGAATAAGCCAAGGTCAGGGCCACAAGCAGACAAGGACAACAGAGTTCACGCCAAGGTTCAGGGTCACAGGCAAATAGGCATAGTCGGGGACACGCCAAAGGTCAGAGTCACAAGCAGACAGGAATAGTAGAGAACACGCCAAGGTCGGTAACAGAAAGAAACGTAGAGCACACGGCAGGCAGGAACAGGAAGCCAAACACACAAAGGTTTATCAGCAGGGCTGGCCTGCAGTGCAGAGGTTAATATACAGTTCTCTGATAGGAGCTGGGGTGGAGCCATGCTAGAGGAGAGTTAATAAAAGCAGTCAGGTGAGAGTCAGCTGGTCTTTAGAGATGAACACATGGAGACAGGTAAGCCGATAGACAAAACTATTGCATAACCATGACAGTACCCCCCCTCTTACGAGGCCTCCCCCTTCCCAGCCTGGGACCAGGTTTAGAGGGGAACTTCAAATGAAACTTCCTCAACAGACGAGGTGCAAAGACCTCAGAAGCCTTGATCCACGACCTCTCCTCAGGACCAAACTCCTTCCAATGCACGAGGTACTGGAGAATGCCTCTACAGAGTCGGGAATCAAAAATTTGGCTAACCTCGTACTCCTGATTATCCTCAGAGACCGGTGCTGCGGTAGAGAGAGGACGAGAGAACTTATTGAGGACTAAAGGCTTCAGAAGGGCAACATGGAAGGAGTTCAAGATTTTGAGGCTTTTGGGAATCTGGAGCTTGAAACAAACCGGATTCAGTTTAGAAGTTATGGTGTACGGACCAATGAATCTTGGGGCAAATTTGAGAGAAGGATGTTCCTGGATGTTCCTGGTGGAGAGCCAGACTTTGTCTCCTGGCTGAAGAAAAGGCGGCTTACGCCTGCGACGGTCAGCAAAATTCTTGAATTTGTTGGCAGATTTCTGGAGGGAATCATGAACGTCAGCCCACATGGAATTGAATGATTCCTGAACAGTAGCCAAGGCTGGAATGTCGGAAGAACAGGTCATAGGAAGAGGGAGTTGAGGACGTTTTCCATAAACAGTGATAAAGGGTGTTCTTTGAGAACTGACGTTGACATGATTATTGTTGGAGAACTCTGCCCATGGGAGTAGTGATGCCCAATCGTCATGATGAGCCGAGACCAAGGTACAGAGAAAGACCTCCAACTCCTGATTAACCCTCTCAGTCTGGCCATTGGATTGGGGATAGTAAGAAGAGGTAAAATCCAAGGTAATGTTGAGGGATTTGCAAAAGGCTCTCCAAAAACGGGACCTAAACTGAACACCCCTGTCCGAGACGACATGGGAAGGAACACCATGAAGGCGGAAAATCTCTCATAGAAAAATGGGAACCAAGGCAGAGGCAGAAGGGAAACCAGGAAGAGGAACAAAATGAGCCATCTTGGAGAACTGATCGATTACCACCCAAATGGCTGTATTATTCTCCGACAGTGGAAGATCGGTGATAAAATCCATTGTGATGTGAGACCAGGGCTCCTTAGGAATGGGCAAGGGCATGAGAAGCCCAGCAGGGGCTTGTGTGGAAGATTTAGACTGAGCACAGACATGACAAGCCTTAACGTAATCTTTAACATCCGAGCGGAGGTTAAGCCACCAGTAGAGACGACTGATGAGCAGGAAGGATCGGAGGAACCCAGCATGACCTGCCACCTTGGAATCATGTCCCCAACGAAGGATCTTAGCTCTTAGCTCCGTGGGAACAAAGGTCTTGCCAGGAGGAATTTTTGATTCCAGGGTGGTAGAATGGGCAACAATGCATGAGGTCGGAATGATCGGCTCAGGATCAGGGGTGGACTCCGCGTCCAAAGTGTCAAATGACCTAGAGAGCGCATCAGCCCGACCGTTGCAGGAACCAGGTTTGTACGTAATCGTGAATTTAAAACGAGAAAAGAAGAGACTCCACCCGGCCTGTCTGGGGTTCAGACGTTTAGCATTCTGTAAGTATTGTAGGTTCTTGTGATCAGTAAAGATCGTAATGGAGTGAGGGGAACCCTCCAAGAGATGACGCCACTCTTCCAACGCCAATTTAATTGCGAGAAGTTCCCGATCACCAATGCCATAATTTCTCTCTGCCTGAGAAAATTTTTTGGAGAAGAACGCACATGGTTGACGAACTGAAGAACTGAAGAAGCACATTTCCCACCCCCATGGAAGAAGTGTCTACTTCAATAAAAAATGGGTCCTCGGGATTTGGTCTCCTCAACAGAGGTCCAGAAACAAAGGCCTATTTCAGATCGTGAAACGCAGAGACAGCCTTGGGAGGCGAGTCTTTGGCATTCGCCCCCTTCTTGGTTAGAGCGATAATAGGTGCGGCAATGGAAGAGTAATTCCTTATGAACTGCCTATAATAATTTGTGAAGCCAAGAAAGCGCTGTGTGGCCTTGAGGCTAGCAGGAAGGGGCCATTTGGTAATGGCCGAGAAATTTCCGGGATCCATGCGAAGACCCAAACTAGAAACAAAACGTGCCAGAAACAGGACCTCAGGACATTCAAAGGAACACTTCTCCAGCTTGGCATAGAGATTATTCTCTCTAAGGCGCTGAAGTACGGTGCGGACATGGTTTCTGTGAGCAAGCAGATTTTGAGAAAAGATGAGAATGTCATCCAGATAGATGACAACAAACTGGTATAGTAGATCCCTGAAGATTTAATTGACAAAGTTCTGGAACACAGCTGGAGCATTACACAAACCAAAAGGCATAACCAGGTATTCGTAATGACCGTCCCTAGTGTTAAACACAGTCTTCCATTCGTCACCTTCCCGTATTCTAATGAGATTGTATGCACCTCTGAGATCCAACTTGGTGAAAATGGAAGCCCCCTTCAACCTGTCAAATAGCTCAGATATTAGAGGTAAGGGGTATCGGTTTTTGATAGTCACTGCATTTAACCCTCGATAGTCGATGCAGGGTCTGAGGTTACCATCATTTTTAGCAACGAAAAAGAACACTGCTCCTGCAGGCGACGAGGATTTCCAGATGAAACCTCTCTCCAGATTCTCTGCGACATACTCAGACATGGCCTGGGTCTCTGGAATGGACAGAGGGTAGGTACGACCCCTGGGTAGAGTTGCTCCAGAGACAAGGTCAATGGCACAGTCAAAAGATCTGTGGGGAGGAAGCACCTCAGCAGACTTCTTACAGAACACATCCCGGTAATCGCTGTATGCCGCGGAAAGATCAGAAGATACGGATGTGGTAGCAATAGGAAGTCTCTGCTTGGGGACCACCTTGAGAAGACAGAACGAGAAACACGAAGGACCCCAAGCCAGGATCTGCCCAGAGACCCAGTCCACATGTGGAGAGTGGAGCTGTAGCCAAGGAAGGCCCAATACAATGGGGGTAGAGGCCTTGGGTAGAATGAGGAAGGAAATCCACTCCTGGTGGAGTATCCCTACCGACATCCTAATAGGTAGCGTCTGGAAATGGATAGGGCCCCCTGGGAGCACAGTGCCATCAATTGCCGAGACTACCAGTGGTATAGTGAGTGGAGAAAGGGTAAGCTTCATAGAAGAAGTAGTTCTCCAGTCCATAAAATTTCCGGCAGCCCCGGAGTCCAGATATGCTAGGACCGATTGGGGAGAAGGGCCTACATGGAGGAACACCGGAAGAAGAAGACGAGAAGGTGATGTTTCTGGGTCCAATACTCCACCTACTAAATGTATTAGACCCGAGCGTTTCCCAGACGAAGCGAGCAGGAGTCACAAAAATGACCCTTGCCCCCACAATAAAGACACAAGCCCAGAGTTCTGTGTCTAGCACGTTCTTCGGGGGTTAGTCTGGTCCGGCCCAGCTGTATAGGTTCCTCAGCAGGCAGAGGATGCTCCACAGGGCGACGGAAGAAGACTTCTGGCTGACTAGGACCTAGGGGGTGCTGGAGCCTTTTTTCTAGGGACCTCTCCTGGAAACGAATGTCAATCTGATTGCACAAGGAAATTACATCAACCAGACCGGCAGGGATGGCTCTTCCTGCTAATTCGTCCTTCACTCGGTCAGAGAGGCCATGTAAAAAGGTTGCGACCAGGGCCTCATTGTTCCAGCTCAATTCAGCTGTGAGGATACGAAACTGAAGCGCATATTGTCCCATTGAACAAGATTCTTGGCGAAGGCGTAAAAGGGCACTAGCCGCTGAAGTAACCCGAGCTGGCTCCTCGAAGATATTACGAAAAAGCTTCAAGAAGTCAGACAGACTGGAAACCACCGGGTCATTCTTCTCCCACAGGGGGGCAGCCCAAGCTAAAGCTTCACCAGAGAGGAGGGAAATGATATAAGCTACCTTAGCCCGATCAGACAGAAAGTTTTGAGGCTGGAGCTCAAAATTAATGGTGCACTGGCTGAGGAAGCCCCTGCAGGCCTTGCAGTCCCCAGAGAAACGGGACGGAGCTGGCAGTAAATATGAATGTGTGGCTGCGACTGGTGCGATAGGTGCAGCTGCTGATTGTACTTGAGGCTGCAGGTTCGGGTTTCCCAAGGAGGCCTGGAGCTGCTCGAAGCAGGAAGCCAGATCCTTAAGGAATCGTATCACCGAAGTCTGATTAGATTCCTGGGCCTCGAGTCTATGCCCTGCAATGGATCGGCTGCAGGAAGCGGCACGTCAGCCGGGTCCATGGCTGATCAAACTGTCAGGTCACCTTGAGGCTAGGTGACAGATTCACACTGTTGGGATCAGGAGTGCACCGCAAGGCAGTGGACCCTACGGCTGACTGCTGCGGATGGGAGTCCGGGTGGTAAGGAAGGCAGTGCCGCTGGAACACCAACACGGATCCCACCGGGGTTAGAGCATAGGATTCCCTGGGGTGCGGAGTCTAAGAGCCAGCAGGTGTTCACCAGAGCCTCTAGTGGTGAGGATGGACTGGGCTGCAACTGGCTCCAGGTCGTGACCCCCATGGTCCCCCAGCTCACACCCACAGTAGGCAACAGGAGGATAGGGATAGTAAAGGAATAAGCCAAGGTCAGGGCACAAGCAGACAAGGACAACAGAGTTCACGCCAAGGTTCAGGGTCACAGGCAAACAGGGATAGTCGGGGACACGCCAAAGGTCAGGGTCACGAGCAGACAGGAATAGTAGAGAACACGCCAAGGTCGGTAACAGAAAGAACCGCAGAGCACACGGCAGGCAGGAACAGGAAGCCAAACACACAAAGGTTGATCAGCAGGGCTGGCCTGCAGTGCAGAGGTTAATATAGAGTTCTCTGATAGGAGCTGGGGTGGAGCCATGCTAGAGGAGAGTTAATAAAAGCAGTCAGGTGAGAGTCAGCTGGTCTTTAGAGATGAACACATGGAGACAGGTAAGCTGATAGACAAAACTATTGCATAACCATAACACCTTTTCCTTGGTATTGATAAATTTAAACATTTTTGGCGTGGGAGTTCATTGGTGAGGGAGATATCCAGGCTTAAAATGGCATGGATTCATCGTTTAAAATCCTATGCCCCCTACGGGCTCAATATAGACACTGATGTTAATGCGTTCATCGACAATTCGTGGTGAGCATTTGTCTATAGGTGGTGTGTGACGTAGGGATGAGCTTATTGGTATCACTTCTGGATGAATTATGTTAAAGTTCATTTGATTATATGGATATGTATGTGCCTGATTGTAAACTTGATCTGAGACGTAAGGGTGAGCCTTCTTAGCATTTTTCATTATTGTTTCAAGTCACATAATATTATTATTTATAGTATAGGATTAAATGTAATTATTAAATTATCACATTTAATGAATTTCACTTATTAATCATAAATATAGGTTATATTACCTGAGTAGCGAACTTGTTTCGCTGCTTTATATTGATTTATCTATTATGACACTGGGTTATTTCTATTAGGGTTAATTATTATGGTGATTTATCGCCACTTGTCATTTAAGAGAGGGATGTCTGATTTTTCCTTTATCACTCTCATTTATTTGCAAATGTCAGGGACGTGTTGGTGGTCATCGGGCTAACATACGTGCACGCAGGTGCATGAGAGGCTTTTCTAGAGCAATTCAGCCGAATTCACCACTGGGGGGCGCTGGCGCGCTGCCGCGCGCTCCCGTTCGCGCGCGCGCGCCCGCCCGTTCGCGCTAACACTGTTTGGCGCCAAAGTCCCTTTAAATAGGTGTCAGTTACTCCCATTAGGTGCTGTTCGTCTGCAGCTCTGCACCTGAGTTCCTGTATCCTGCTTGTTGTTACTATTATTATTGACCCGGCTCCGTCTGACTATTCTACTATCTCCTACCCGACCCGGCCTGCCTGACCTTGCTGTTATCCTGTTACCTGTTGCCGAATACCTGCCTGCCTGACTATTCTGTGATCATCCCTTCTGCCATATACCTGCCTGATCTCCTGCCGATACGGACTGTTTGACCCTGCTTTGCTTGTGTCCTGTGACGCTGCTCACCACCTGCTCTTCCTATCCTTCTCCTGCCTGCTAACGGATCCGCTTCTGCTTACCTGCATCCGCAATACAGCCTCCCTGAAGGAAGTCTCATCAGTTCCTGCGCTGGTCATTGCAAGAAACCGCATCAGGCACTCCTACCCACTGTGCTCAGTAGACCACTGTCCCCACTCCAGTGGCTTCTGAACCAGTGCTTAAGAGAGGTCTTCTTCTACCAGTCAGGCTCAACTACCAGGTACCTAACAGTACGAACAGCCATGTCTGAGCCCGCAGGAGAGGCCTCTCCTATCAAGGAGATCTGTACGCACTTAGCAGCACTCACGCAAGCCGTAAAGACTTTGCAAGACAGTTATACCAGACTGGAAGGTCAAGTCCTGAACCTCAGTGGCCCAGGAGGCGCATCTCCTGCTCCAGCAGCAGCTCCAGTACAAGCCACTGTACCTCCCTCTGTGGTTATGCTTCCACCCAAACCGAGGGTTCCCATCCCTGAGAGGTTCTCTGGGGACCGCACGAAGTTCCTGGCCTTCCGCAGTGCCTGTCAGTTATATTTTGCCTTACAGCCACGGACTTTTTCTTTGGAGGCTACTAAAGTAGGATTTGTGATATCCCTTCTGCAAGGAGAGCCGCAAACCTGGGCTCATCGCCTGCTTGAAAACAATTCAGTGCAGATCCAGTCCCTGTCCTCTTTCTTTGAAGCCATGGCCCAACTGTATGATGATCCTCAGCGGACTGCCACCGCTGAGTCAGCTTTGTTCGCGCTCCAGCAAGGCTGCAGACCGGCCGAGGACTATGTCACGGACTTTCGACGCTGGAGCGCGGACACACAATGGAATAATGCAGCATTATGCCATCAATTCCGCATGGGGTTATCAGAGAGCCTCAAGGATGAGCTCGCACGGGTAGGAATGCCGGATACCCTTGAAGAACTTATTGCGTTAACCATCCAGATCGACCGGCGCCTTCGTGAACGCCGGTCTGAACGCTCCTCCCAGCAAACGCGCCCCATGTGGATGACTGCAAAAGTTCCAATGCCTTCCTCCCGGTACCTACCTTCTACCTGCTCCAACCCGGCCACCCAAACACCTGATGTTCCTGAACCGATGCAGTGGGGACTACTACGTTCTACTCTATCTCCAGAAGAGCGGGCACGCAGACGCCAGCTAAACCTCTGCCTCTACTGTGGTGGGACAGGCCACTATGTGAACAACTGTCCGGTCAAGACCCGTAAGTGTGTTTCCTCTACTCCGGCCAGTCTTTCAGCATTAACCGCCAGTGCCACTCAACTTGCTCTCCCTCTCTCGTTACAGCTCCAGGGAAGAACAATCCGGATCAACGCCATCATTGATTCTGGGGCTTGCAGTTGCTTTATTGACTCTGCCTTTGCTGCTCAACAAAATCTTCCTCTGAAAGACAAAACACACAGACTTTCCGTTTTTCTGGCCGACGGGTCCCACAAAAAATCAGGACAAGTCTCTCAAGAGACCCTTCCACTTTTGGTCACCTGTTCATCTCAGCATAAAGAAATCCTGATTCTGGACGTCATCTCCTCTCCTCTGTTTCCGATCATTTTGGGCATGCCCTGGCTTCAGGCCCATAATCCCCACGTTAATTGGTCTACCGGTGAAATCAAGTTTCTATCTTCCTATTGTCAGAGACATTGTTTACCTGAACCCTCCAAACCAGCTGCCACCTTACTCTGCATGGATGTAGATCCAGATCACCTCCAAACCATACCAGAGGTTTACCACGAATTTGCAGATGTTTTCAGCAAGAAGGGAGCGGACTCCCTACCACCCCATCGCCCTTATGATTGCCCAATTGAGTTGCTTCCTGGAGCTGAGATTCCCTTCAGGCGCATCTTTCCACTATCTGAAAAGGAACAAGAGGCACTTAAACTATATATTAATGAAAACCTCCAAAAGGGCTTTATTCGACCTTCTACCTCCCCAGCTGGGGCCGGTATATTCTTTGTTGCCAAGAAAGATCAGACTCTTCGTCCATGTGTGGACTATCGGGACTTAAATAAGATCACAGTCAAAAACCGCTACCCGTTACCCCTGATACCTGAACTATTTCAGAAGTTGAGGTCTACCGTTATCTTCACTAAGTTGGATCTAAGAGGGGCCTACAACCTGGTCCGTATTCGGGCCGGAGATGAATGGAAGACGGCTTTCCGGACCCGTTTCGGGCACTATGAGTACTTGGTCATGCCCTTCGGCCTATGCAATGCCCCTGCCACTTTTCAGCATCTGGTCAATGATGTATTCAGAGATTTCCTGGACATCTTTGTGATAGTTTACTTGGATGATATTTTGATCTTCTCTAATTCCCTTAACCAACATCGGGAACATGTTCGCAAAGTCTTGAGCTGTCTTCGTCTACACGGACTGTATGCCAAAGCAGAAAAATGCGAATTCGAACAAAGTGACATTCAGTTTTTGGGGCTAGTGATCTCCCCTACCGGCATTAAAATGGATCCACAAAAAGTGTCCGCTGTGCTAGATTGGCCAGCTCCCCTGAACAAGAAAGGCGTGCAGCGCTTTATCGGATTCGCAAATTTCTATAGAAAATTTATTAAAGGATTCTCTGCCATTATTTCACCTATCACGCAGCTAACCAAGCAGAACTGTCGCTTTTTTTGGAGCTCTGAGGCTCAGGAGGCCTTTGAAGAATTAAAGAGACGGTTCACCTCAGCTCCAATTCTCAGCCATCCTGACCCATCCCTACCTTTTATTCTGGAGGTGGACGCTTCTGAAGTGGCCGTGGGTGCAGTCATCTCTCAGCGACAGGGTAACAAGGATCTGATGCACCCTGTGGGGTTTTTCTCCAGGAAACTCTCGCCGGCTGAGCGAAATTATGATGTGGGTGATCGAGAGTTACTGGCCATCAAGGCAGCACTAGAAGAGTGGAGGTATTTGTTGGAGGGTGCAGTCCATCCGGTTCTAATATATACGGATCACAAGAACCTCGAATATCTAAGATCTGCTAAGAGACTGAAACCTCGACAAGCCCGGTGGGCCCTGTTTTTCACATGTTTCTGTTTTCATATTACCTACCGGCCAGGTACCAAGAACGTAAAACCAGACGCGCTGTCACGCATGTTTGATCATCCCAAGGAACCTTCTGTACCTGACACCATCCTGCCAGCAAATAATTTCCTACTCCTTCAGACGGACATCCTGTCTTTGATCAGACAAGCATCACCAGAACCTTCAAGTCTTCAAGGACTCGCTGTAGTATCTCGAGATGGGTTACTATGGAAAGGAAGTCAAATATTCGTGCCAGAAGACATCCGAGTCAAAGTGCTGAGCTTGTTGCATGATCATCCACTTGCAGGACATTTTGGGGTCCGTAAGACCCTTGAACTCGTGCAACGCACGTTCTGGTGGCCTAACATGAAAGAATTTTGCAGAAAGTACGTTAGCTCCTGTCTGCATTCAAAATAAAACCTCCAGGAACCGAGCTTGGGGACTGTTGAGGCCGTTGCCCATACCAGATAGGCCCTGGAGGATGATAGCAATGGACTTTATTGTTGAATTACCATGCTCAGAAGGATGTTCGGCGATCTTCGTAGTCGTCGATCGTCTGTCTAAAATGGCCCACTTTCTGCCTTTAAAGGGGACACCTTCTGCTGTAGAGACTGCCCGTGTATTCATCAAGGAGATCGTCAGGCTGCACGGAGTTCCTGCAAATATAGTATAGGGGGGTGCAGTTTACATCACGTTTCTGGAAGGCCCTATGTGAAATACTGAAAATTGAATTAGCCCTGTCTTCAGCATACCACCCCCAAACAAATGGGCAAACCGAACGAACAAATCAAACGCTAGAGCAGTACATTAGATGCTTTACCTCATTTGTACAAGACGACTGGGTGTCCCTACTACCTCTAGCGGAATTCGCTTACAATAATGCTAGCCACTCTGCCACGGGTCAGTCCCCGTTATTTGCCAATTATGGTTTTCATGTGTCTTTCTTACCAGATTTTCTTCCAGAATCCCCAGTTCCAGCGGTCCAGGATACAGTACAGTTCCTCAGTCACAACAACCGGATGCTACAGGAAGCGATATCCAAGGCACAAGCAGACAGTTAGAGGATCTTCGATCAAAAGAGAAGAGGAGATCTAAATCTGCAGATTGGTGATAAGGTATGGCTGTCTACCAATAATATTAAACTAGCTTGTCCTTCCAAGAAGCTTGCTCCTAAGTTTATTGGGCCTTTTCCGGTGAAAAAGAAGGTTAACGAAGTGTCTTATGAACTGTGTTTACCTGACTCACTTAAAATCCATCCTGTGTTCCATGTGTCATTATTGAAGCCTGCTGTAACCGATCCCTTCCCTAATAGGGGCACCAGGGTCCCCGAACCTGTCTTGGTGGACGGAAACGAGGAATATGAGGTGGAGGCTATCCTCGATTGCAGAAAGAGATTGGGGCAGGTACAGTTCTTGGTCAAATGGAAGGGGTATGGTCCGGAGGATAATTCATGGGAACCCAATAACAATATTCACGCTCAACGTCTGATCCAGGCCTATTTCTCTGCTCATCCTGAGAAGAGAAGTTATCTGGGCATCCGGAGGCTGCCCGTTGGGAGGGGGCAATGTCAGGGACGTGTTGGTGGTCATCGGGCTAACATACGTGCACGCAGGTGCATGAGAGGCTTTTCCAGAGCAATTCAGCCGAATTTCCCACTGGGGGGCGCTGGCGCGCTTTTGCGCGCGCCCGTTCGCGCTAGCACTGTTTGGCGCCAAAGTCCCTTTAAATAGGTGTCAGTTACTCCCATTAGGTGCTGTTCATCTGCAGCTCTGCACCTGAGTTCCTATATCCTGCTTGTTGTTACTATTATTATTGACCCGGCTCCGTCTGACTATTCTACTATCTCCTACCCGACCCGGCCTGCCTGACCTTGCTGTTATCCTGTTACCTGTTGCCGAATACCTGCCTGCCTGACTATTCTGTGATCATCCCTTCTGCCATATACCTGCCTGATCTCCTGCCGATACGGACTGTTTGACCCTGCTTTGCTTGTGTCCTGTGACGCTGCTCACCACCTGCTCTTCCAGCTCCAGGTTCTGCTGCTGCAATATCCTTCTCCTGCCTGCTAACGGATCCGCTTCTGCTTACCTGCATCCGCAACACAGCCTCCCTGAAGGAAGTCTCATCAGTTCCTGCGCTGGTCATCGCAAGAAACCGCATCAGGCACTCCTACCCACTGTGCTCAGTAGACCACTGTCCCCACTCCAGTGGCTTCTGAACCAGTGCTTAAGAGAGGTCTTCTTCTACCAGTCGGGCTCAACTACCAGGTACCTAACAGCATCTTTACTATTCACCATGGTTATTCATTTGTTAATTTGAATATACATGGTATTTTTTATTGCTGCTCTGAACACTTTATTCTTATATGTGTATTCTTATATGTATATTTGTATTTTTAATTGCATTTCTATTCATTTTCTAGCAGTGCTCGGTATATATGTTTTGCGTAGAAAATTGATCCTGCCTCACTGCTTTGTATTTACTATCTATTGCCATTAGTTACACAACACGGAATATAGTTTGGTAGGCTAGTGCTTTCCTTGGCTGTTGGATTTATGTCTAATGCTTTGGAATGTGTAATGGTTTCCCACTATTTAAATGGATCTTACGGCTTGGTGTCGAGCCGTTCGATATATGTATGCTGGTTCAAAGTATCGGATACCCATAACCAAAATGGTGTTTGTGGTATCAGATAGGTATCAGAGATATCAGCGGTAACAGAGTATCAGATGTCCATAACTAAAATGGCGCTTGCAGCCCGACGCTTACGTTTCAGAATGAGGTCTGGCTCTATATATGGTGGTGTGCCATTGCATTGCCCGATCCCCATTAAAGATGTCACCTATGATGAAATGCGTCTGGGAGGGCACGCACTGACATCACCACGCTGTTGTGTGGAGGACGGGCTCCTGTGTTTTCCGGCTGGCATTGATTTTTTACTTCCACATATGTATTACCACTATTACCACTTTGTTTGTTTTAATAAATTGGTTATACTGTATCACGCTATGGTCAGTCTCTCTCTTCCTTCTGAGCCTATCCCGAGTACAACTCCGTACAGCTACGAATCAAGTAGATGCTTAGGGGGTTGCCAGTATTGGGTCCATTCCCTGTGTGTATTCAGCAGCCATCCTTGGAAAGACAAAGGCTGTGGCTGGGTTATAGCCAAATGCCTCTTTCTGCTTACTATCTGGTAAGCAGGCAATTTATACTGTGGTCGGGCACTCTTTCATTGGTGTGGAGTCACTGTGGTGTTATTCAACTGTTAAGTTTATGAACTACTTTAATCAATATTGATTTATTTGTTATTGGCGCAACCATCCTCTATTCCTATTTGTCTAGATGTGTGCCCCCCTCCTTCCTGGATTTGAGGGATCCCTCTCTGTCCTTGTCCTTGTGCTGATACTATGTGTGTGCTCAACCTTACTCTCTATTGGCTCCTCTATCTAGCAGACTGGTCCATCTGCCCCTCTCAGCAACTGCTGATGGCAGAGATGTTGTTTTCCATCACCATGTGCATTCTGGACTATGTAGTCCTAAACTATCATCTCAATGCATCCTCAGCTCATTGACCCTTAGCACACTGATTTTGGGACCATGCAACTTCCTAATCTTTCTTATGTGCAATGCATTCTGATCAAGGTTTTTCTTGACCTCAGAACCAATTGCAATGCATGCTGGGCCCTGTGCTGCTCTGATTCTGCGTTACTCTGCGTTATATAATGCCATGCATGTAATGATCTGATTCTTCACAGAATTGGGCAATAAGATTTAATCTATTAATTTTTGACAAGATACATAGTTGGGGGAATTTATAAAAACCCGAGTGGTTTGCGCCCCGCCAAAAAAAAAATTTCACCCACCGCCACTGCCCACATGCATATGTAAACAGTGAATGCACCACACATGTGAGGTATTGCCGCAAACGTCAGAGTGAGAACAATAATTCTATCAAAGCTTATGTTTAACCACTTGCCGACCAGCCGCCATTGTACTGCGGCAGGTCGGTACGATCCCGCGAGCCGTCGTAGCTACACATCGGCTCCTCTAAGCGGGATAGCAGGCGAGCGCACTGCACTGCGGGGGGTGCCGATTTTTGTGACCAGCAGTCGCGATGAGCGCCGGCCACGAGAGGCAGAACAGGGACGCGTGTGTGTGTAAGCACACAAATCCCTGTTCTGTGAGGCGATGCAGATCGTGAGTTCCTAAAAGCTATAGTCAGTCCCCTCCCCCTACAGTTAGAACACACAGTCAGGGAACACAGTTAACCCCTTCTCTGCCAGTGACATTTATACAGTAATCAGTGCATTTTTTATAGCACTGATCGCTGTATAATTGTCAATCGTTCCAAAAATGTGTCAAAAGTGTCCGCCGCCATTACTAGTGTAAAAAAAAAAAAAAAATAATAAAAATGCCATAAATCTTACCCCTATTTTGTAGACACTATAACTTTTGCACTTTTTTGCAATTTCAAAATTGTCGCTCTATTTTTGTTTATAGCGCAAAAAATAAAAACCGCAGAGATGATCAAATACCACCAAAAGAAAGATCTATTTGTGGGGAAAAAAAGAATGTTAATTTTGTTTGGGTACAGCGTCGCACGACTGCGCAATTTTCAGTTAAATCGACGCAGTGCTGTATTGCAAAAAGTGCTAAGGTCATTGAGCAGCCAAATCTTCCGGAGCTGCAGTGGTTAACTCTTTACCTGTAAAGGCTTTTAAAGTTTCACCTATGGAGATTTATTTATTTTTTTTTTTTTTTACCAGAAAAGTTTTATTTGCCCATAAAAAATGTTAACATGCACAAAAACAGTGAAGCACATAATACACTGGATAATTGGAAATAAAAAATTTAAGACATCTGAGGATGCAGGGAAATCCAGTGAGTGGTCCGTACATCAGTACAAACTTGGGTACCACTTCATAGCAAGAATAGAACAGTAACATAGCCATAAAACTATTAGTCCCAGTATACATAAAGGGTTGAGAAAAAGTCAGACAGGGTATGTTTCAATTTAACCGAGCAACAAAGCAAATTAAATGACACCTCCTAAACTGTTCTCGAGGGTCACAAAAGGAGGAAAGGTGAAGAAGGCTCAGGGGAAGAAAGGGAGAGTGGAAAGGGGGGAGGAGGGAAGAAAAAAGGGGAATGGAGAAAAGAAGTGGTAAGGAAAGAAAAAAAGGGAAGAGGAGAAAAAGAAGACAAGGCCGAGAAGAATGATTGCTCAAGTACTAGACATCGACTGTTGGGGAGCCCAAGGCAGGGTGGAAAACAAGGAGTCATGTAGCTCCAGAGCTTAGAAAACAAACATCAGGGTAAAGAAGGCAAAAGCAAGACTACTCAACATCATCTAGTTAAATACCATAGCAATAAGTTAGAGATCAAGGGACCTGGTTGTCACCCACGAATCCCATATTTTCCCAAACTTTTGAGTGAACTTACGACCCATATAGATAAGTTTATAAAGAGGCAAGACTTAATCGATTAGTAAATGCCACTGGGTGATTGTAGGAGGATCAGATTGCTTCCAGGTTCTTAAGAATTACCTTTCTAGCATAGGAACTTATATAGAACACAGAAATCTTTTTATGGGTAGATTGAGCCACTGAGTCACAAATTCCCAATGGAAGTATGTTTGGGTCCAGCCCCACAGAGAGATCACAAATTCTATTATTCTCCAATACCTTCACCCCCAGAAGTCCTGAATAAGAGGGAACTTGAATATTACGTGAAAATATGTCCCCACTGCCTGTGATAACATTTAGGACATGTCTCTGATCCTGTAGGATAGATCTGGGAAAGGCACTGGGGGTTATAGAAGGGCCTATGAAGGAATTTAAGCTGTAAAAATCTATCTCTCGCCAAAATTACTGTGGGTATAAACTGCTGAACCCCTTCATCCCTGTGGTAAGAAATCTCTCTAATTTATGAGGTGCTACAGTTACTGCCACCAGGAACTGCACCTGCACCACATGTTTCAGTTGCAGGTATCCAAAAAGCATCTATGAGGGAATCTGAAAGGTAAGAGTAGGGAAGGGAAGGAGCTGGTTGGCTGGCCAGCATAATCTTTTGCAGATTTTTAATGCCTTATCTAGACCATACAGTAGGATCTGGAATAGATCTCAGGTGTGGTAACTTAGGGTTACCCTACAAGGGGGTATGTGGAGAAATGGTATTAATTGCACCCAGAGCTGCTGTTACCCGTTCCCAAACCAAAACTGTCGTACGCATCGGAGTATCATACACGATGCCGATCCTCGTCCCCGATATACCAGGTTAGTAAGGGCTGAGTACGACCCCAGGACAGCAGCCTCCAAATTAACTGATGGGTTTGATTGCATTTGTGCGAACCACCAGCACACCGTAACCAGCACTGCTGCCCAATATTAGCAAGCAAGGCAATGCCAGCCCTCCTGAGGAAAGGGGTAACTGCAGGGTGGATTTTGCCACCCGCGGAACCAATCTAGCCCAAATAAAGGATGTGATAATATTATCCAGTTTGGTAAAGAATGAAACAGGGATGGGAACCAGGGTATTTTTGAAGACATATAGAAACTTCGGGAGAAAGGTCATCATAAGGAGATGTGTATATGGCCACCGGATTCGGGGGAAGTGTCTTCCATACCTGACACTTATGTATTAGCTGCTGCAAAACCGGGTAGAGATTATCCACCAGATAACAGGAGGGATCATTTTGTATAACAATGCTTAGTTACTTAAATTGAGATCCATTGCAGAGGAGTTGGGGCGGGTGGCGGAGGGGTCGAGTTAGTCAGGGGAAATAAAATAGATTTATCCCAGTTAATTTCCAGAGAGACCTCCATAGAGATCAATATTCAATAATCTTTAAGGCAGCAGTGAGAGAGTCTGAGGCATCAAGCAGATACAGACATCACCCGGTGACCACGCCCCATGCCTATATAAGTTGACGCGCACCGCGCACAAGGCATTACAGCGGGAGACAGCATCGTGTCAACATCGGAAGAAGAAAAGAGGGAAGAAGATGACGGAGAAGACCGGGCCAGCATTAGCAAAAGAGCGCCAAAAGAGCAGAAGATAGCGGAGGAGCCCGGCAGAAGAACCGGAGAGAGCGGAGGAGTTGGAAGAAACCCCCGAAGTCGGAAGAGACCCCTGGAGCTGCCTAATAAATTACTTTAAAAACCTGTCTAGTGTGTTTTTTTACTGACACTTTCCCCGCCCAGGTGAATGGGTAGGTGTCCGATGTACCTCCATAATCATTCACATAGAGTGGGGGGCCGAGATCTGAGGGTCCCCTTATTAAAGCGGGCTCCCGGATTCTGATAAGCCCCCCACCCACAGACCCCGACAACCAACTGCCAGGGTTGTCGGAAAGAGGCCCTTACTGTATCATCAGCATACAGTGAAACGCGTTCAGCTAAGGGTCCCACCGACAACCCGCCCACCATGTCTGAGGAGCGAAGAAAAAGGGCCATTGATTTAATTGGCAGGGCAAACAGACCCAGGGACAAAGGACAGCCCTGCCGTATCCCATGACAAAGGGGGAAGGGGAGGACAAGGTGCCATTGGTCCTAACCCAAGCAAAAGGGGCCACATACAACAGTTGGACACAAAGACACAAACTGGGGTCCAAATCTGAACCTCTGGAGTATCTGCCACAGAAACTCCCACTCCCCAGAGTCAAAAGCCTTCTCTGAGTCAAGTGAGGCCACCACTCCCGGGGCGTCCCCCTCACTGAAAAAGGTTATATTAGTGCACAGGCGGCAGATATTGATGTCCGTGCCCTTACCCAGTATGAACCCGGTCTGATCCCTGTGTACTAAAGACAGTATAACGGAGTTCAGACGATTGGTCAATATTTTTATTAAGATTTTAGCATCTACATTAAGAATCGATATTGGCTCGTATGTGTTACATAGTTCGGGGTCCTTCCCAGGTTTGGGCACAACAACAATAGCCTCTGACATCGAGGATGGAAGGAGGCCTGTGTTCCAAGATCTCAAAGTTATAAAACTCCATAGGCAGGCCATCCGGACCTGGAGTTTTACCAGCCTGGAGGGAAGTAATTGCTACTGTAACTTTTAAGGTGTTCGGGGCTTCCAACTGCTTTCTAATCGCAGCAGACAGAACAAGCAAATCATTATCATCTAAATGAGTGCTCAAAGTCTCAGCGGAGTAGGTTACTTTAGAGGCAAAAGGATGTGTAGTATGTCGTGAACCGCTTATTAATCTGTAGGTAATCCAAGGGGAGAACATCATCCTCAGCCCTGATATTAGCAACATGGGCAATCCCCGCTAGTTCCATGGCCAGACAGATGAGAAGTCTATCCGGTTGTTCCCCCTGTTCAAATACACGCTGGGATTGCAAGAGAAGAAATTTCCTGGAGGACGCAGCTTGCAGTAGCGCAAGTTCCCAGTAAGCAGACTGCAAATCTCTATTAGTACTCTGATACCTACTGATAGTATAGCTGGATTCCAGCTCTTTGGCATGAGCCTCTGCCTCAGAGAACTGGCTCTGATTCCTTCCTGACCTTCGCTGTGGTAAATTGATACCAACCCCTAGCGTACACCTTAAAGGCATCCCAGACTATGTCCAGGGTAGAAGAGTGGATGTTGTGTACCCAGTAGTCCCTAAGTTCTGAGGACATCATTGGCTCAACTCCCTCATCCATGATCTAGTACTTTTGAAGTATACTAGAAGGTACCTGAGAGATACAATGTGGAAGTCCAAAAACAGTCCATTAGCAAAGTGCTGCCTGTGAGGAAAAAAATAGGGTTAAACATCCTTGCAGATTGAGAATCACCCAGATAACACTGGGGGCATTTAGCAAAGTTAACTAAACTCTATAACAGTGTTACTGCCGCTAATAGTAGGAGGATCTAGAGGGGTTCACAATGGTATACAGCAGGGTATAGGTCAGAATACCAGCCATCTTGATAGTGGCATGGACCCCAAAGGTGAGCAAACGTAGTTAAGAGCAACAGAGCCTAGGCTCAACAAAGGCAGGCGGAAAAGGACCATATGCTCCAGGGATCAAATAACCTTCCAAATAGGGTAGGACAATGAAAAACAGTTCCCATGGGGCATAACAAAGACTCTGCAGTATTCCGGCCTGGAGAGGAACCAACAATACCCAGGGAGCCCAGAGGTAGTTAGGAGGCATCCAGCCGATCCCGTAATTAGGAGAACAAAAAAAATGGACAGACACAACTAGGACATAGTCATTGCAAAAGAGTAAAATTTGTGCAAAAGAGTAAAATTTGTGCAAATGTGCCTAATGCCGCGTACACACGGTCGGACTTTCCGGCGGACTTGGTCCGGCGGACCAGAGTGTACCGGACAATCCGCCCGTGTGTAGGCGCCAGCGGACTTTTCCGGCGGACTTTTTCCCCAAAGTCCGCCGGACCAAGATTTGAAACTTGTTTTAAATTTATCCGCCGGACTCAGTTTCGGGCGGAAAGTCCGCTCGTCTGTGTGCTGGTCCGACGGAAAGCCCGCTCGTGTGTATGCTGGTCCGACGGACCAGATACGACGCGAGGGCAGGGTATTGCATCTCGCGCTCGCTGCAATAGGAAAAACAGATTTTCCTATTGCGGTGAGCGTGGGGCATACCAGGCCCTTAGGTCTGGTATGGATTATGAAGGGGAACCCCCTACGCCGAAAAAACGGCGTGGGGTCCCCCCTAAAATCCATACCAGACCCCAATCCGAGCACGCAGCCCGGCCGGTCAGGAAAGGGGGTGGGGACGAGCGAGCGCCCCCCCCTCCTAAACCGTACCAGGCCGCATGCCCTCAACATGGGGGGGTGCTTTGGGGGAGGGGGCGCCCTGCGGGGCCCCCCCCAAAGCACCTTGTCCCCATGTTGATGAGGACAAGGGCCTCTTCCCGACAACCCTGGCCGTTGGTTGTCGGGGTCTGCGGGCGGGGGGCTTATCGGAATCCGGGAGCCCCCTTTGATAAGAGGGCCCCCAGATCCCGCCCCCCCACCCTATGTGAATGAGTATGGGGTACATGGTACCCCTACCCATTCACCTAGGGAAAAAGTGTCAATAATAAAACACACTACACAGGTTTTTAAAATAATTTATTAAACAGCTCCGGGGGGGTCTTCCTCCGGCTTCGGGGGTTCCTCCGGTTCCTCTTCTCCCGGCGTCCGGTTGGTTCTTCTCCGCTCTCTTCTCCCGGTGTTCCAGTTCTTCGGCCGGCTCCTCTGCTGTCTTCAGGTAGCTCTCTTGCCAGCAGAGGTCCGGGCTTCTTGGCTTCTTCCCTCTTCTCTTCTCCAGATGTTGACACGACGCTCTCTCCGGCTGGACTGCTCTCTGAGGGCTCCGTTGTGACTTATATAGGCGGAGACCCCGCCCCCTAATGATGTCACAGTCCCTGGGCATGCTGGGACTGTGACGTTTTAGGGGGCGTGGTCACCGGGCGATATTGACCACGCCCCCTAAAACGTCACAGTCCCAGCATGCCCAGGGACTGTGACATCATTAGGGGGCGGGGTCTCCGCCTATATAAGTCACAACGGAGCCCTCAGAGAGCAGTCCAGCCGGAGAGAGCGTCGTGTCAACATCTGGAGAAGAGAAGAGGGAAGAAGCCAAGAAGCCCAGAAGCCCAGAAGCCCGGACCTCTGCTGGCAAGAGAGCTACCTGAAGACAGCAGAGGAGCCGGCCGAAGAACTGGAACACCGGGAGAAGAGAGCGGAGAAGAACCAACCGGACGCCGGGAGAAGAGGAACCGGAGGAACCCCCGAAGCCGGAGGAAGACCCCCCCGGAGCTGTTTAATAAATTATTTTAAAAACCTGTGTAGTGTGTTTTATTATTGACACTTTTTCCCTAGGTGAATGGGTAGGGGTACCATGTACCCCATACTCATTCACATAGGGTGGGGGGGCGGGATCTGGGGGCCCTCTTATTAAAGGGGGCTCCCGGATTCCGATAAGCCCCCCGCCCGCAGACCCCGACAACCAACGGCCAGGGTTGTCGGGAAGAGGCCCTTGTCCTCATCAACATGGGGACAAGGTGCTTTGGGGTGTGGGGCCCCGCAGGGCGCCCCCTCCCTCAAAGCACCCCCCATGTTGAGGGCATGCGGCCTGGTACGGTTTAGGAGGGGGGGCGCTCGCTCGTCCCCACCCCCTTTCCTGACCGGCCGGGCTGCATGCTCGGATCGGGGTCTGGTATGGATCTTTGGGGGAACCCCACGCCGTTTTTTTCGGCGTAGGGGGTTCCCCTTTATAATCTATACCAGACCTAAGGGCCTGGTATGCCCCGCGACGGGGCTCGCAAGGTGTCCATCTTGCCGATAAAAGCGGCAAGATTGATTTCCTTTTCTAGTTCCGTCGCACATGAGTCACGTTCAAAATGAACGGACTTGTCCGTGTGTGGGCAAGTCCGTTCATTCTGAAAGTCCGCCGTACCTCCGGCGAAAGTCCGTCGGAAAGACGGGCGGACTTAGCCTGCCGGAAAAGTCCGGTCGTGTGTGGGCAAGTCCGTCCGTTTTAAAGTCCGGCGCACCTGGCGGACAAAGTCCGTCAGAAAGTGTGCCGGACCAAGTCCGCCGGAAAGTCCGACCGCGTGTTCGCGGCATAACAAGTATGTATAAGCCCTGGTTCACACTGGTGTGTTTTGACACGTCAAATCGGCCCCAATTGCACCGTCCTAATTGGTGCAACGCCACTTTTTGCTATTTCAGGTTGTGATTTCCATTAACATCTGTGCAGAAACCCGCACAGATGTCTGTGAAATCGGGACTGACATGCAGGAGTGAAATCGTGCGAGTTCAGCTGAACTCGCGCGGCTTCATTCCCGCAGCTCAGTGTGAACCTGGGTTTAAGCTGGTTTAATCTAAGATTGGGGACTTTGTAACCTTGTTGCCCTGACAGGGTCACTTTGAGGCTCCACTTTAATCTCTTTTCTGCCATAAAGTCTTTAGTAAATGTTTATTCTTCATACCGTAGCAAAAGAAGTGATAGTAAAAAATAAACCTTTAAATATTTGCCACAATACACTAGTATAGAAACACACTAGTATAGAAACTATAAATAAACCAGTCATGTACTGGTGTGTCATCTGCAGTTTCTCACTATCTCACTGCAGACAGATCTCTTACCATTTCCTGTTCCTTATTCTGGTGGAAAAACTGTGACCACAGCTAAGAACATATAACAAAGAACCCTGGGTTGCACATTTTATATTTATCTAGACGCAGCATACAAGGGCTCTGAAGCTACAGAGGGCATCTCCAGCTGTACATGTCCCTTGACCAGTGTAGTCCAGATGTACCTACTTCTTAGTGCTATACCACTTGTACTCCAACACCCCATTTCTTACCCTCCTCAAATGATGAGACCACAGCTTGATTTTGGAGTATAAATGGCCATAAAAGCCATTTATTAACACAATCTAAATAAATAACTCCAATATAAAAATATATAACAAAAATATAACATCCGTAAACAACTTGTTTTAACCCCAGTCTGTTGGTGCTTGACGGCACCCCGAATTCCAACACATATATCACCAATAAACCACGGGACCTGTTCCAAAATGATAGGCCTCCAGCTATATAAACGCTCGGAGACAACCCCTTCCCGCAGTGCAACCATTACAGTATTACATCAACCTTTCTGCTGGAATACACCGGAGGGGCACATACTACCGATGAGCCCCCACCCCTTTTCATCACATATGTTTACTGCCACTGTCAAAGACCATCAAAAACACTGCCAATCCAAAGCTGTCATGAGGACCATCTTCCAACGCTCCTGAAAGAAAGAAAAGCACACACACAAACAAAACACACATCAACAACTTATAGGGAGGACCGTGGGAAAAACTGCCTCCTCCTTCCACTTCCTCAGCTCACTGTCCTCCAGCCTGGCCCCACCTCTCTCTTAAATATCGCCACTCCCCCACATACTTTTCTCTCTATCCCCTCTCATCTCAGCACTCCCCCTCAGCACTTTATCTATTAACCCCATATTGTCCACCCTTGACACAGTCATGCCGGGCCCTACACTACTTTACTTTTCTCTCCCTCCGTTCCGGGCCTCACTTGACCAGTGTAGTCCAGATGTACCAACCTACTTCTTACTGCTATACCACTTGTACTCCAACAACCCATTTCTTACCCTCCTCAAATGATAAGACCACACCTTGATTTTGGAGTATAAATGGCCATAACAGCCTTTTATTAACACAATCTAAATAAATAACTCCAATATAAAAATATATAACAAAAATATAACATCCGTAAACAACTTGTTTTAACCCCAGTCTGTTGTTCTTTGACGGCACCCCGAATTCCAACACATATACCACCAATACACTGGGGGACCTTTTCCAACATGATAGGCCTCCAGCTGTATGACCACTCAGAGACAACCCCCTTCCCGCAGTGCAACCATTACAGTATTCCATCAACATTTCTGCTGCAATACACCAGAGGGGCACATACTACCGATGAGCCCCCCACCCCTTTCCACACATATGTTTACTGCCACCGTCAAAGACCAACAAAAACACCGCCACAGCCCGCAAGGATAACACCTTACCCTTAAGGGCCCCTCCACACCCGTAAGGCCCGCTGGATCCCCTCTTGCAGCCCCAGTGCCCAGAGATCAATCCCTACATCCGAGAGGTGTACTCCATCACTCCACAAATACAGGTCCACATTAGTCTCTAATTCTACATGCCTGATTACAATGCCCGTGTTCTGAGCCACAAACCTCCCCACTACCTTATTCACACGTATGCGTATGCGGCCTTGTTAATTCTTGCCACGGACCTTGCCCTGCGCCTCATCGTCCGTGCAACAATGTCAGACCACAGCAGCAAAGTGTTAGGAAAAGCCGTGCGAAGTTGTACAAAATCTGACTTCACGTCCAAGATCAGTTCCCTGACCGTTCGGACCCCCAAATCATTCCCTCCAGCGTGTATAACCAAAACGTCTATCCAACCATGCATAACGATCCACTTCCACTACCACCCTGCCCCACATCATCCCGGGTATCCCTAGCCAGTGAACATAAGCCTCTTTCCTTGAGATATCCAACTGTCTGCCATCCGGTCTCGCATCTCCTCTCCTGGCCCCCCAACAAACATACGAGTGACCAAGGCTCCAGACGAGGTGTATAGGCCCTCCATCTGAAACGAAAAGACGAAAAAAACAAAGGTAGCCTCAACAAGAACAACGTACCCCTTAATCAACAGCACAGCATGTGAGTCCAGCCTACCCTCACATGCATTTTTTTTTCCACCACCAGTTGAGGCCTTATGTAAGTAGGGAATCTCCTCTTTTCCCACCTACCAATCCTCCGCATAGCCGCCTCATCCAATCCACATCTGGCAGCTTCAGTAGCCGGAAGGAGTGTGCAGCGTATTCAGCCCAATCCAATCCTGCCCCTTTTAGGCATTTTTGGAACACTGATATAAACTGGAATTTTGACAAATAGGACCCATCGTCATGGTGCAGGAACGGCTCTCCCCCAGCAGGTCTAACCCTTAGAAATTCCCTTACTGCTTCCACAGGGCATACCTTGGACCCCGGCAATGCTAACAACAACACATCCACCCCTCTATCCCTCTGGTCCATTTTGGACTTGCGCAGCCGCAAACACACCCTGTCGTCCTCCACCCAC
Source organism: Aquarana catesbeiana (assembly GCF_042186555.1). NCBI lineage: Eukaryota > Metazoa > Chordata > Amphibia > Anura > Ranidae > Aquarana > Aquarana catesbeiana. The sequence goes on from NC_133335.1 coordinate 110,055,426, forward strand.
ACGTCCTGTTCCAAAAGCCCACCCGCCAAACGCCACGATGGGCTCACCAATTCCCCAATGCGAAATTCCCCATAAAACGCCAAAGAAAAGGCCGCTGTAAAAAGCAAAACCTCGTAACTCAAGGTACACACCAACTCCAACTTCCCACAGATGGACAATAGATTAGAAAAAGTGGCAGGCCTAAACCAGAAATCTCTTGTCCAATCCTTCCCCCAGTAGTTTAAAGAAGAATGACAAACCCGCCAGCATACGCTCGATGGCAGACACCAACCCCCCGCTTTCCATGTTCCTGGAAACAAAGTACAAAACCAACAACCTTACCTCTGACCCTTCGTGCTAACCCCAGCTTCCTGCACCAAAAACAACCATTCCTGCCATACCTTTGCGTAAGCCGCCCATGTGGACTCACTCACTGACTGACTGACTCACTGACTGACAAATCCATCCTGCGGCGACTCCAAGGCCACCTCCCAGATCCAGCCGGGGCAAGGAACTCGTTCCTCCTCCGCGGCCGGAGCCAGCTCTCTGAATTTGTCCCATTGAAATTGAGACAAGGAGTCAGCCAGCGTGTTGTCAATGCCCGGGAAATGAACAGCATAAAGAAAAATGTTCAATTGCAAGCACCGCAACACCAAATGACGCAAAAGCCGTATGACCGGTTGTGATGACACGGACATGCGGTTGACCACTTGAACCACACCCATGTTGTCACAATTCAATCTCAGTTTCAGGTTTCGGCATGACTCGCCCCACAGCTCCATAGCCAGCACCACTGGAAAAAGTTCCAGTAACAAGTTATGAAGGAACCCTGCTTCCACCCAGGACTGGGGCCAAGGTTCCGCGCTCCATCGCCCTTGAAAGAAAGCCCCATAGCCTGTGGAGCCTGCTGCGCCCGTGACCAATTCCACATCAAAATTACTCACCGGGCCGGACATCCACACCGCTCTGCTGTTGTATGAGGCCAGAAACTCATACCATACCTTCAAATCCTCCCGATGTTCCCTGGTAAGCCGAATAAAATTGGTCAGGGCCTTAACCCGCGCTGTCGGCAAAAAACCCTACCCATCGGACTGATCCTGCAGGCGAAATTCAACTTACCCATCAACAACTGCAAAGTCCTCAACTGTACCTTGCGCAGTCCCCGGATCTCCCGAATTTCCTTCTGTAAGGCCTCCAACTTACCTCTTGGCAGGTGGCACTCCATTGCCACCGAATCGATCACAATGCCTAAAAAACTTCCGTTGTCGGGCCTTCTGTTTTTTCAGCTGCCAATGACACTCCAAACCTTCCTGCAATGTGCTGCAACGTAGAGAGTAGAATCGCACACACACTGGAGGAAGGGGGCCCTATACAAAGAAGTCATCCAAGTAATGTATGACGGAATCAAGGCACGACACGTCCCTAACCACCCACTCTAAAAAAGAACTGAACACCTCAAACATGGCGCAGGAAATGGAGCAACCCATGGGCAAGCATCGGTCCACATAAATCTGCTCCTGCCAGCAGCATCCCAGCAGCCGGAAGCTATCCGGATGAACTGGAAGCAAGCAGAATGCAGATTCTATGTCTGATTTCGCCATAAGCGCCCCTTTTTCATAGCACCTAACCCACCTGACAGCCGCATCAAATGAAGTATATGACACAGTGCATGCGTCAGGGTCGATGAAATCATTGACAGAACCCCCTTTTGGAAAAGATAAGTGGTGAATGAGGCGGAACTTGTTTGGTTCCTTCTTGGGCACCACCTCCAATGGAGACACCACCAGGTCCGGCAAAGGTTTTACCGCAAACGCCACCCCCATGCGGCCTAGCGCCACCTCTTTTGCCAATTTTTCCCCAACCACCCACCTCCAATGAACAGGGGATCTTAAAACCGTTCTGAAAACCCGAGGCAAGCAGCATAGCCGCTTCCCTATCTGGGTACCTACTTAGGAAAGGCTGCATCCTTTCCCCCCTCACCGGCGTCATCCTTTTTGTGAGCAGGCTCGCCGGTACGCTTCCCCCTCTTGAAGCACCGGGACAATGTAAGGTCTCCCCCACACCCTGAACACTCGTGCTTAAATCTGCAGGACACCCCGAACTTAAAGGAGCTGCCAACATACCCCCCATTTTTTTCCGGCTAGTCCTGAGGTGTACCCCTGGCCCCCCCCCCCCGAAGAAACTGAGGCGGGCCCTCGCCGACGACATAAGCCGCATCTACAGGCTAATGTCTTTATGATCCCAGCGAAGAGACGGACCAACCGCCCTGCGCTGTCTAAACTGTTTATCATACCTTAGCCAAGCAGAACCCCCCTACACTCTGTGCCCCTCCCCAATAACATCCATATAACAGAACAACGCCGAACAATGTTCGGGGTTCTCCTCACCAATGACACTTGCCATAATGGTGAATGCCTGTAGCCAGTTAATGAACATACGCGGGATCAACCTGTACCTCCTCTTCTCCTCATCCTCTTTTTTGGAGTCATCAGGTTTGACCCTATCCAAGTTAAATTTTTCCAAGGGCAATAATGATAAGATCTCCACATACTCACCCTTCCAAATCTTATCCTGGACCTCCTGCTTCAAATGTTCTCCCAGTGGACCCTCAAAGCACACGTATACCTCACATTTTGCTGCTTCCGCAATCTGTTTTACCAGTAACCTCCAGAGCCCCCCCTTTTTCATCTGCCTTCTCGGTGCCAGACCCTGCTCCCGTTAGCCCGGGAAGCGTCACCGCAGGGGCCACTGAGCCCCCTGACACCCCGGCCAGAGTCAGCCCTCCGCCATCCCCCATGGTCACACTTTCTGTGTGTGCTCATGGGGCCACTTGGGGGGCTGCCCCTGCCCCCCTTCAAAACGGCCTACCAATGCCCGCAGTCCCTCCAACAAATCCCGCAGCTGTGCCCCTGACCCTGAACTGGCGAGCCCACTGTCCGCCAGTTGCTGGCCGGGATCCCCCCCGCTGTTTGCGGCAAAGGGACAGCTGCCCTTGATGCACCCCCTTTTCCTACCCCTAACAAATCACTCAAAGCATCTGACAGAAACACAGTATTAGCATTAGTGGACTTACCGGGCCGACAGGGAGCACTCCCAACAGCCGCCGTGCTTGCCTCCTTCACCGGCTTTCGTTCATGTGGCTCCTCTTCCGACACCTCACCTTCCGACCTGTCATCTTGTACTGGGACCAGTGGTGTTGTTAGCCCCCTAGGTGAAGAGGTCTTGGAGGCTGTGGAATCCCTCTGCTGTGGGGCCCGTCTCGCCCCCGAAGCTCCACCCCCTGCTGCGGTTCCGAGCCGGCCTTCATATGCTGGGCCCTGGATGGCCTGTTCTTTCCATCCTCCGCCATTTTGCCCCGATTCCCGCCACCCGGGTAGTCCACGCCTACCCACGGTGCTGCCGGCCTTGTCTGTTACCGACCCGATGGCCGTGCCTGTTACTTTCCCCCGCCGAGCCTCCCCCCTCGGTGCAGTCAGAGCAGCAGGGGGGGCGATAGTGTAATAGTCCCGCTATTCGCGGGCGGGGAAGCGGCGCCATGACGGCCCGTGGCCCCGCCCACTGAGCTAGGCCAGCGGCATGTAGTCCTCCCAGGCACCGCTGCAGCAGTCTGTTAGCTCCCTTTTGCTGCTGGAGCAGATCGGTCCCCCAGTGGGCTCCTGGGATGGTGTACAGGCCTAGATGCAGGCCCTGTGGAAAAACGCGCCGGAGGCCGAGACCTCTGCACGCGTGGGGATGCCTCACCTCCCTATGCTGACCCGCCCGCTTGATCTTCTATCAGGGCCGCGACCTGGCTGTATAGCCATTCCTGTCCCCTGTTCGCCACCGCCTCCTGCAACCTCGCCAATATAAAATTTTATCTCAGCCATGTTGGAGGAACATTGAGAAAAAAACTGCCTCCTCCTTTCACTTCCTCAGCTTGCTGTTCTCCAGCCTGGCCCCGCCTCTCTCTTAAATGTCGCCACTCCCCCACATACTTTTCTCTCTATCCCCTCCCATCTCAGCACTCCCCCTCAGCACTTTTTCTATTAACCCCATATTGTCCACCCTTGACAAAATGTTATGCCCGGCCCTACACTACTTTTCTTTTCTCTCCCTCTGTTCCAGGCCTCACTTTCTATTCTGTATTATCCAAAGGGCCCCAACTTTCCCAAATTTCGAGGGACTGTCCCTCATTTGGGACAAAGTCCCTCTGCCCCTCTTTCCTCCTCATTTGTCCCTCATTTTGGTCTGACCTATATACCCTGTTTCCCCGAAAATAAGACCTAGCGTGATTGTCGGTGATGGCTGCAATATAAGCCCTACCCCCCAAATAAGCCCTAGTTGAAGTCCTTGTAGGTCTTATTTTCAGGGTAGGGCTTATTTTCGGGGAAACAGGGTAGGGCTTATTTGGGGGGTAGGGCTTATATTGCAGCCATCACTGACAAGTACGCTAGGTCTTATTTTCGGCTAAACAGGGTAGTTGCAAACAAAATGCACTACTTATCAATCAAAAAGTGTTTCCCAGTGCTAAACCTATCATCCAGTTTCCAAATTGCTGCATTTGTACATTTCAAAAGCCAGTATAAAGGAATAGTAGTGGTAAACAAAAAAAAAACAAAAACAAAAAAAAAGCACTTGGGGGTTTAACCAATAATTTTTTTTGTACAATTCTCCTTTAAGGGGGCGTGGCAGGAGATGTTTCCTATGCCTACATACTTTTGCTAACAGGCATCCCTCATTTCTATCTCAGAAAGTCGAGAGGTATGTATCATCATATTTCCTACAGGGTTCGCCTGCCAGAACACATAAAGGTATAACAGCCACATGTAATTTAAAGAAAGACACCGTAATAGTCTTCCACTGCACCAAAAAAATGGCAGATTTTTATGGCATACATAATGAGACACAATGTATAGGGATAGGGACAATTGTAGACACACACCCACACTCACTCAGGTTGAACTGGATGGACTGGTGCCTTTATTCAACCTTACTAACTATGTAACTATGTAAACATATATTCCATTCTCGCAAAGAAATTATTGGACTTAGCAGAGTGGATGCAGTCTTGGCTGAGTCGGTCAAAGTTGCAAGGAGTTTTGCTAGATTAGGGATACGCTTTATTTGTTAATACAATAAGTTGGGAGGTACCATCTGCGACTGTACTTATCTAGCTTCCTGGGCATATCATGCGCCTAAAAATAGAAATAAAGCACCTTTGTATAAATTTTTGTGCTTCTTTATGATAAAATATTGGACAGAGCATGAATACTAATGGTATGGTAATAGGTACTTGTGCGCACACCAAAATATTAAATATTAAAAAGCCAACAATAAAAATAAATGTAATACCTTAAAAAACGTCTAAATAAGACAAAATAGCAGCCACAAATAATAGTGTTCACACACCTAAAGACAATTGCTAAAAAAGGGGGGTAAATCTGCGGCGCTAATTTAAATAAATAATGTAAAACCACCAAACCATACCAAGAGGTAATAAAGCCAGATCTCCAGGTATCGATAATGTCTAATTGCTTGATCTTCCACTAATTTGTGCAATCAAAGGTCACAGAAAGCCAGTGTTGCATCAAAAAATGAAATGACTAAACCAAAACTAAATAATTTACACAGAATGGGAATAATGGGTCGCTGTTTCTAAATAGCCCATATAGATGTACATAAAAAATATAAAAAGTCCACTAAAATGAATAAACAGTGAAAAAAATATTGAAAAAATATATATATATAACCACAGACTCCACAGTTTAAAAAGATATTCAAACCACTACTCAAATAAAAAAATCCAAATTAAACCTTTCCTTATAAAATATCTGCAATTGTGATAATTAGTGCAGCAATCAAAAAATAAATAAGTAATTGGATAAAAAATGACTAATGAAACAATAAGTGTAGTTGACACAGCATACATAAAGATCACGATCTAATAATAAAAGTGACTAGAAGTGTCCAGTGAAAAAATAAACCATAAATTGCAACATAAGTGATGTCACAGAGTGTACATGAATATTACTGCAAAAACAATTGATTTAAATAAAAACAGTCTCCAAAACGTCCCATCCAAAAAAAGGAAACTAATCAATCAATAAAAGTATCAAGTGAAAAAATATTATTTGCAACATATGTGATCACACCGAGTGTAAATGAATGAATAATACTTAGGAAAAGAAGTGATATAAATAAACAGTCTCAAAAAAGTCCCATAGAAGATAAGATCTCCATTGTGACAAATAATTGAAAAAAACGTGCCAAACAAAGTTGTTCCAAAGATATTCTGTGATAGATATAATGTGTAATGGTAGCGGTTCCCCCAGCCTCTCACCTCCCGGCTGAACGATCACAGCCTATTTGACATATAACAGATGAAACACCGGCTTCCCAGTCTCCTTGTTACCAGGGGTCTCCGGAATGCTGCTTTCAGGTTCAGCTCAAAAGAAAGGAAAGGGCTCCATAGTGTAGCAAGTAATTTCAATATTTATTTCAGCAATATTCCACTTACATAGAAAACAGGATGACACAAAAAACTCTCAGGCTGCTCTCAGCTCAACGATCCCGGCCGTGATCGGAGAGACAAGCTGCAGCCGAAAAGATCCGCCTCTCTCTTCCCTGACGCGTTGCGTGACTGTCACGTCACTTTCTCAAAGGGTATGAAGGAAGGCGGACACGGATCGTTCTTATGGGAGAGAGGTAACCATGACAACCCCTCTGCCACAAGCGTATCAGTATACCATACGGCGCTCCTTGTACACAATATAAATAAAATACATGTTTTAACTACACAAATCTCTCATTCCTAAATATGTTTCCATACATAAAAAAGTTGATTAAAAGATATTACAATGTATATGAATAAACTAAAAACATTATATGAAAAAATAGTAAGGGGAGGAATGGAAAAACTCCCTCTAGTGGTCCATCATAAAATTGCAGATCAAAATGAGATAATATAGGCAATGAGGAGATAGAACCGTCAAACTGATTAAAACTTCAAAAATAATTAAAATATAAGGGCCTGCAACACATATAAAAATCTAGCTCTAAAATAACTCTAAAAAATCAAGGATCTAATTCAGCAATAAACACAGAAGGAATCATAATACCCATTGTTAAAATATATGGCCAAAGAAAGGATATTTGTAAAACAACATACCCAAAATATAAAGAAAGGTTATCCGAAACATAGTCTGTCAAAACACTACGATCAATATCATAATAGGGACCCCTCCTCACTAAAAGTATGGGGAATTGAGAAATATAAACCCCATTGGAGGGGTGATAACAAAGTGATAAAATTGAGTCAGGCAGAATCCCGTTGGATACATGAGCTCCGTACTTTAACGCCTCTGGGTCATAATGTTGAATTTGATCTTAATTGCTTCATCTCCAATTATTAGAAGTGTTGTTTTACAAATATCCTTTCTTTGGCCATATATTTTAACAATAGGTATTATGATTCCTTCTGTGTTTATTGCTGAATTAGATCCTTGATTTTTTAGAGTTATTTTAGAGCTAGATTTTTATATGTGTTGCAGGCCCTTATATTTTAATTATTTTTGAAGTTTTAATCAGTTTGACGGTACTATCTCCTCATTGCCTATATTATCTCATTTTGATCTGCAATTTTATGATGGACCACTAGAGGGAGTTTTTCCATTCCTCCCCTTACTATTTTTTCATATAATGTTTTTAGTTTATTCATATACATTGTAATATCTTTTAATCAACTTTTTTATGTATGGAAACATATTTAGGAATGAGAGATTTGTGTAGTTAAAACATGTATTTTATTTATATTGTGTACAAGGAGCGCCGTATGGTATACTGATACGCTTGTGACAGAGGGGTTGTCATGGTTACCTCTCTCCCATAAGAACGATCCGTGTCCGCCTTCCTTCATACCCTTTGAGAAAGTGACGTGACAGTCACGCAACGCGTCAGGGAAGAGAGAGGCGGATCTTTTCGGCTGCAGCTTGTCTCTCCGATCACGGCCGGGATCGTTGAGCTGAGAGCAGCCTGAGAGTTTTTTGTGTCACCCTGTTTTCTATGTAAGTGGAATATTGCTGAAATAAATATTGAAATTACTTGCTACACTATGGAGCCCTTTCCTTTCTTTTGAGCTGAACCTGAAAGCAGCATTCCGGAGACCCCTGGTAACAAGGAGACTGGGAAGCCGGTGTTTCATCTGTTATATGTCAAATAGGCTGTGATCGTTCAGCCGGGAGGTGAGAGGCTGGGGGAACCGCTACCATTACACATTATATCTATCACAGAATATCTTTGGAACAACTTTGTTTGGCACGTTTTTTTCAATTATTTGTCACAATGGAGATCTTATCTTCTATGGGACTTTTTTGAGACTGTTTATTTATATCACTTCTTTTCCTAAGTATTATTCATTCATTTACACTCGGTGTGATCACATATGTTGCAAATAATATTTTTTCACTTGATACTTTTATTGATTGATTAGTTTCCTTTTTTTGGATGGGACGTTTTGGAGACTGTTTTTATTTAAATCAATTGTTTTTGCAGTAATATTCATGTACACTCTGTGACATCACTTATGTTGCAATTTATGGTTTATTTTTTCACTGGACACTTCTAGTCACTTTTATTATTAGATCGTGATCTTTATGTATGCTGTGTCAACTACACTTATTGTTTCATTAGTCATTTTTTATCCAATTACTTATTTATTTTTTGATTGCTGCACTAATTATCACAATTGCAGATATTTTATAAGGAAAGGTTTAATTTGGATTTTTTTATTTGAGTAGTGGTTTGAATATCTTTTTAAACTGTGGAGTCTGTGGTTATATATATATATTTTTTCAATATTTTTTTCACTGTTTATTCATTTTAGTGGACTTTTTATATTTTTTATGTACATCTATATGGGCTATTTAGAAACAGCGACCCATTATTCCCATTCTGTGTAAATTATTTAGTTTTGGTTTAGTCATTTCATTTTTTGATGCAACACTGGCTTTCTGTGACCTTTGATTGCACAAATTAGTGGAAGATCAAGCAATTAGACATTATCGATACCTGGAGATCTGGCTTTATTACCTCTTGGTATGGTTTGGTGGTTTTACATTATTTATTTAAATTAGCGCCGCAGATTTACCCCCCTTTTTTAGCAATACTAATGGTAATTGCTTCCTTATGCCCCGTACACACGGTCGGATTGTCCGATGGACAATGTCCGATTGGAGCGTGTTGTCGGACATTCCGACCATGTGTGGGCTCCATCGGACAGTTTCCATCGGATTTTCCGACACACAAAGTTTGAGAGCAGGCTATAAAATTTTCCGACAACAAAATCCGATCGCGTCAATTCCGACCGTGTGTGGCCTGTTCCGACGCACAAAGTGCCACGCATGCTCAGAAAAAATTCCCAGACGGAACAGCTTGGTCGGGTAAAATTAGCGTTCGGAATGGATACAGCACTTTCGTCACGTTACAATGTTAAAAATGGTTTAATACAGCGCACTCTCTTCTTCTTTATAATGTGAGAAGAATGAAGGAGTTTTGCTGCTCATATTCACACAGACTTCTCACAAACTTATTTCTTTACTATTTATCGGGATTCCCTCAATAAATTTGGATTTGTCACATCTGACAAAAATATATATTTTTTTTTTTAAAGGCATTTTTTTTTAGATTTTAGGTTTGTATTTTTTCCAAGGCTAATCTTTGTTTTATTTTATTTTTAGTTTTACTCCAGAATATTTTTGTGTGTTTTTTGTGTGTCAAGTTACCACAACACCATTATTATCTTGTATTATTTAATCTCAAGGAGATTGTTTGGTGTTGGTGTCCCTTGTGAATTTCACATTGTATTTTTGAAATGTACCTGAATCCTCACCAACAAACTGTCCTTTTTGAAGAAAAAAACACATAGGCAAGTATAATTGAAAACAAAAATCCTTTATTAAGGGCTCAGAACCAAACAAAGAGGGAGGCAACACTGGATAAACAGCAGAAATTGGCGAAGCCTTGGACCCCCAGGGCAGACATCAATTCTTTAACCTCAAAATTGGTGGCCTGAGGAGTCCATATGTAAGGAAGTGCAGTCTGGTCCATAAGTCCCAAAGATCCCGGAAAGCAGCAGACTGGATCCAGGGTCATCACTTTCTGGTCTTCCTTCCACGCTTCATTCCCGGCTGTGGCTCTGCTGTTGGAGATGTGGCAGGAGGAGGAGTAGGACCTGGAGAAGGAGGAGGACTAGTAGGACCTGGAAGAGGAGGAGGAGGAGGAGGAGGAGGAGGAGAAGTAGAAGGACCTGGAGGAGGAGGAGGACCATGTGTGAGGTCACAAATGTGGGTATCAGATGTTAGTTGGGCCCTCAACCCCTTATTGAGAGCTTCCAACATTAATAAATCACACATGAGTTGTTGGCCCTCCTCCATCCACTGCATTTTGCAGGCAATTATGGCAGCAAAGTCCTCCTCCACAGTGTGTGGTGCTCCCAGGGCCTCTGTAGCCTTCCAAAAGAGGCCTATGGCAGCCTCCTCTAGGGTACTCCTCTTCCTGCCATTTTCTCTTTGCAGGTGTAGGGGAGGGACCGGCATATCAGGCAGCCTGCTCGGCCCGGCCACCTCCTGGCTGAGACTTCCCTGTATATGAAAAAGGGACATGGTTTTAGTTTTTGCATCATCAATCACAATCAGAAATTAGTACTCCAAACTAACATCTAGTTAACATCATTGATTGGACAACCTGAACTATTTAGAGGAATGCTATACCTGGCTCAAGCTGGGCTCCTCCACATGTTGCTGCCTGGAAGGCCCAGGTTGGACGTCAGAAGCCTCAACTGGAGGGGAAGGAAGCGTGGATGGAAGACTGGAGAGTGATGACCTGGGTTCAGTCTGACCTGCCAGAAAATGCAGCCTGTCATAGTACCACATCCTGGGGACATAGATGTCATCTGCTGCTCCGGATCTCTGCGAATCCTGGACTTTCTTGCGCTCCCTTAGATATGTACTCCTCAGGCCACCAATTAGGATTCTCAAATAGGTGATGTCTGCCATGGGGATCACCTGCTTCACAATTTCCAACAATTGATCCAGTGCTGCCTTCCTCTTTGTTTGGTTCTTATAATGTGGGTGGTTGATCTCCCACAGACAAGGCAGCTCCCTGAACATGTCAATGAAGATTGCCATGAAGTCGGTATCGTTCAAGATATCCATTTTCACTGCAAGACACAAGACAAACTCTAATGTCAGGCAAAACTCTCCTAATCTTGTTACAATATAGGCCTCAATGTAGAAGCAGTATAGGCCCACGTTTGGCTCTTACCTTCGTTATCACGATCGGCACCTCCGATACTTGCTCACAGATCGTACGTACTACGCACGCGTGTTATGCTTTATACACACTGCGCATGCGTGTAACCCCGCCTGCCCCTGATGTTCTTTCTAGTCTATTCCCCTCCCCTTTTCGTTCGGCGCAGTGGGTGAAGAGCACATGGCGGAGTCAGAGCAGGTGCGTGCTAATTATAGCAACGAGGAGGAGGAAAGCCCGGATCCGGAAACGTCCCGATCCAGAAGGAGACGATTTAAGGCCACAAATATGTCCTTTGGGGAGATGTTGGAGATGGTCGACATCCTGAAGAAGGCCGACTATGACGGGAAGTATGGACCTTACCCCAACTCCAATATCAGAAAGGCCAAGATCATGGCGAAAGTGGTCAAAAGTCTGCACCGGAATTTCGGGGTACGACGATCGAAATATCAGCTCAGGAAGCGGTGGTCGTACCTGAAATTAAGAGAGCCCGAGCAGTACAGAAAGATCCGGAGAGTGCTGCAAAAAAGTAAGTAGTTGTGCTGTGTTCCTATTCTTTTTGTCTTTATTACATTCGTGCTGCTCCATATGCTTTTCTTAAGTGTTGTACAGTTTAAAATGGCAACTTTAATGTTCATAGGCCCATTATTCGTTCGTATCAAACATTTTTCTTTCGGTCTATAAAACACCATTGTTTAGGCCATATGCATTTTCCTACATTTTTTAGAGCCTACTTGTATGAAAAATATTTGGTTGTATAGATGGGTTTGTTACTAGAATGAAATGCAAACTAAATTCTGTGTAAGGAGAGGACACTCAGCAGCTGTTTTCACATCTGGACGCTGGAGCACTAGTGTGGGACACCAGAACACCCTTTTTATTAGGGGGCCCACACAGGTGCTCTAGTGTATACTATAGGGGGGTCTATATCTGTGAAGCTTGTACAAAACAGGTAAAGTCTTGAAGCTTGACAAAGGACAATAAAAATTCTACATCTTGGAACTCTGCCCAAATAGACAATTGTACCCCACTTCCAAGCAATGTTTCATCTTTAGATTTCGGCCATCAAATATCTGTGTGCTAATTATACCATTTTTGTTTTACATAGGGGAGAAAAGACTCGGAGGACACCCCTCATCCGAGGAGACCACAGACCCCCTACCTCTGGAAGAAGGGGAAATACCCCCAACCCAAGCTGAGCAGGAGGAGGAAGAAGACATGGTGGAAATTGACACCACAACAGGTGAGTGTCTGCGACCACAGACTCAGGTAAGAGATGGATGCCGGCAGATTTTTGATACCTGTTTTTGTTTGGTTTCTCTCTTTTTAGGTGATCGTGATGTTGTGGATCCAGATCCTTTCACATCAGAAAGTGCCCAGATCCTGATCGGGGAGATCATGGGGTGTAATTTAGAATTGGAAAACCTCAAGAAAAAATCAATGATGTTATTAAAAAAAATAATAACATCATTGATGTTTTGGGGCGAATTTAAAACCCCTCAAAATCACTTTGTTTTTTTGTGTGCTACAATCTTAAAAATGTTTTAGCGATGTTTAGAAAAGCCAAATTTGGAGGATGCACACAGTGTGCCAACATGTGCTATCTGCCATCACGGGAGATCAATGTAGGCATTTTGGGGGTGCAACCCCTTCCTCAATAATAAAGTAGCTGTGAGGAAGGGGTTGCTCCCCCAAAACACGTCCTTTGATCCCCCGTGATGGCAGCTAGCACACGTTGACATTCGTAAATTGGTTTGCATCTTCCAAATTTGGCTTTTCAAGGGGTGACTTCACCCCGTCTGAACGCAATATCAAACACAGTTTCTAAAGACTCATGTCTGATATTGCCTTCAAGTTTTACCATATGTGAACTTTGTAAGTTCAAGATTTTTGTCTTTCTTGTTGGTTTTACACATGCCTGTTTTAACTTAAATGGACATTTCTATTTTTGATAATGCCACCCCATGCCACCCACATGTTGGTTTGTTTTAAAAACCTTTTCTAAATGCACATGTGATTGTGCAGGTATTAAAAAGTTTTGTTATCAAGAATGTGTGGATTATTGTCTCAACGCTACAACACCTTTGTGGTGATGTAATTGCTGTTTTCTGTGAAAATGGGGGTTATTTCCTAAGGGCAAATCCTCTTTGCACTACAATTGCAGCTTCAGTGCAGTTTCAAGTGCACTTGTAGTGCAAAGTGTCTACTAGGGATGAGCCGAACACCCCCCGGTTCGGTTCGCACCAGAACCTGCGAACGGACCGAAAGTTCGCACGAACGTTAGAACCCCATTGACGTCTATGGGACTCGAACGTTCGAAATCAAAAGTGCTCATTTTAAAGGCTAATTTGCATGGTATTGTCCTAAAAAGGGTTTGGGGACCCGGGTCCTACCCCAGGGGACATGTATCAATGCAAAAAAAACTTTTAAAAACGGCCGTTTTTTCGGGAGCAGTGATTTTAATGATGCTTAAAGTAAAAAAAAAAAAAGTGAAATATTCCTTTAAATATCGTACCTGAGGGGTGTCTATAGTATGCCTGTAAAGTGACGCGTGTTTCCCGTGTTTAGAACAGTCCCTGCACCAAATGTCATTTTTAAAGGAAAAAATCTCATTTAAAACTGCTTGCGGGTTTAATGTAATGTCGGGTCCTGGCAATATGGATGAAAATCAGTGAGACAAACGGCATGGGTACCCCCCAGTCCATTACCAGGCCCTTTGGGTCTTGTATGGATATTAAGGGGAACCCCGCACCCAAATTAAAATAAGGAAAGGTGTGGGGCCACCAGGCCCTATATACTCTGAACAGCAGTATACAGGCTAAAGGTTTGTTGTTAAGTAGAATCTCTTTGTAATTTTGAACGGGTACATTTTTAACGTGTTTAGCTCCAGCCAAAAAATCTTTTTTAAGCTTTTTGGAAAACATAGGGAAGGGTTATCACCCCTGTGACATTTGTTTTGCTGTCTTTCCTCCTCTTCAGAAGATTTCACCTCACTTTTTGTCCCAATGGATTGGAAAGCATCAGTGGAAAGGAGAAATTTTTTTCCCATATTAACTCTTACAGGAGAGAATTTCCCTTCCTAGGGGTAGATTTATTCTCACTTCCTGTTGTCTCCTTCCGTTTGCAAGTAGGAGTCGTTTGTAAGTTAGTTGTTTGAAAGTAGGGTCCTGCCCTATATACTCAGCAGAAATTTGGGCCTTAGGTGTTGCTGTGGCCACAACACTGTAAGCCCTCACAGGGCTCTGCTGTGAAATATTAGATCAAGAATTGTAATTACATGCCCCTGTTGAACAGGAGCTGAAAAATTAGGCCTTAGGCACTGGTGCTGGTGCCACAACACTGCAACCCCTCACAGACACTCTAGTTGGAATGCAGGAACGAGCCCTGCTGCAAAGTATTACATCAAAAATCGTAATTACATCGTAATCGTAATTGAAAAATTGTGCCTTAGGCACTGGTGGTGGCACCCAGAACCAAAAATGTTCTTACAAGCTATCAGCGTGATGATTGAGGAGGAAGAGGATAATTACTCAGGGATAGTCACTCAGCATCAGCATAGGCAGTCTTTGAAGGGATCTGAGATTTCAAAAAAAATTATTCAGTTACATCAGCATCAGGTGCTTGGTAGCTGGTGGTGATCCAAGACTCATTCATTTTTATGAAGGTCAGTCGATCGACCGAGTCAGTGGACAGACGCACCCTGTGATCGGTTACCACGCCTCCAGCAGCACTGAATGTGCGTTCCGAAAGAACGCTGGATGCAGGACAGGCCAGTAGCTCAATTGCATACTGTGCAAGCTCTGGCCAGTGATCCATCCTCAAGACCCAGTAACCCAGAGGATTTTCGGTGGGAAAGGTGTCCAAGTCAGATCTTGCCCCTAGGTATTCCTGCACCATGTAAAACAGACGCTGGCGATGGTTGCTGGAACCGATCATACCTTGGGGCTGCGGACCAAAAAATTGTCTGAACGCATCGGTCAGACGGCCACCTTCTCCACCGCTCCTTCTTTGACTGACCGAAGCCTCAGCAACACGTTGTCCAGAAACAGGAGTTTGTAACCTCCCAGTCTCTGGGAACGCGTTGCACAGACCTTTCTGCAAGGCCTCCCGAAGATGTTTCATCCTCTGCTCCCTCTGCGATGGCAAGATAAGGTCCGCAACCTTACCCTTGTAACGTGGATCAAGGAGGGTTGCCAGCCAGTATTGGTCCTTCTCCTTGATACCACGAATACGAGGATCCTTACGCAGGCTTTGCAGGATCAGGGAGGCCATGCAGCGTAGGTTTGCTGAGGCATTCGGTCCGGAGTCCTCTGGGTCACTAAGGACGACATGGTCCGCAGCCACCTCCTCCCAGCCACGTACAAGTCCATGTGTTTCTTGGGACTGATCCCTTAAAGACTGCTGCTGATGCTGAGTGCCAGGCTCCACCTCCATACTGACACAATCTTCCTCCTCCTCCTCTTCCTCCTCGTCCTCTTCCTGTGTGATCGGCGGGCACGCAGGAACACTGTCTGGATAAAGGGGGCCTTGAGAGCTAAGGAAGTCCTCCTCTTCCTGCCTCTGTTCTGCCTCAAGTGCCCTGTCCATTATTCCACGCAGCGTGTGCTCCAACAGGTGGACAAGGGGGACAGTGTCACTGATGCATGCACTGTCACTGCTCACCATCCTCGTGGCCTCCTCAAATGGTGACAGGACAGTGCATGCATCCCTGATCATGGCTCACTGGCGTAGGAAAAAAAACCAAGCTCCCCTGACCCTGTCCTGGTGCCATAGTCGCACAGGTACTCATTGATGGCCCTCTGCTGCGTGTGCAGCCGCTGCAGCATGGCCAACGTTGAGTTCCACCTGGTGGGCATGTCACAGATTAGGCGGTTCTTGGGCAGGTTAAACTCCTTTTGGAGGTCCGTCAGCCGAGCACTGGCATTATATGACCGGCGGAAATGCACACAGACTTTCCTGGCCTGCCTCAGGACATCCTGTAAGCCCGGGTACCTGCCCAAGAACCGCTGCACCACCAAGTTAAGGACGTGAGCCAAACAGGGCACATGGGTCATTTGTCCCTGTCGGAGGGCAGAGAGGAGGTTGGTGCCATTGTCGCAAACCACCATTCCTGCCTTAAAGGGGTTGTAAAGGTAAAAATTTTTTCACCTTAATGCATTCTATGCATTAAGGTGAAAAAACTTCTGACAGAACCGCCGCCCCCAGGCCCCCCGTTTTACTTACCTGACACCTCGAAAGTCAGCTTCGCGTTCCCGACATCTGTTCCTCCGCTCACCCTGGCCGCTGATTGGCTGCAGTGGATGGATTGAAAGCAGCGCAGCCATTGGCTCGCGCTGCTGTCAATCACATCCGATGACGCGGCGCGCCGGGGGGCGGGGCCGAGTGATACAGCGAGCGGCTATAGCCGCCGGCTGTATCACAGGAGCGCGCCCGCAAGCACTCACCACCGTGCGAGGGAGCTCGCATTAAGGTGGTGAATGCTTGCGGGGAGGAGCTGAAACAGCCGCCGAGGGACCCCAGAAGACGAGGTTCGGGGCCACTCTGTGCAGAACGAGCTGCACAGTGAAGGTAAGTATAACATGTTTGTTATTTTAAAAAAAAAAAAAAAACACCTTTACAAACGCTTTAAGTTGGCGTGGCGTCAACCACCTCTGAACCTGCCCCTGCAGAGCTGACAGAACCTCTGCCCCAGTGTGGCTCCTGTCCCCCAAGCACACCAGCTCAAGCACCGCATGGCATCTTTTGGCCTGCGTACTTGCGTAGCCCCTTGAACGACTACGGAGCACCGCTGGTTCCGAGGAAGAGGCCATGGAGGAAGAAGAAGAGGAGGGGGTGGAGGAGAGAGGTGTGTCACAATCATTAGCATTTTGGAGGCATGGTGGCGGAACAACCTCCAACACTACTGCACCTTGTCCTGCATCCTTCCCAGCTGCCAGCAGAGTCACCCAATGCGCCGTGAAACTTAGGTAACGTCCCTGTCCATGCCTGCTGGACCATGAGTCAGCGGTAATATCCACCTTACCGCTGACCGCCCTGTCCAGCGAGGCATGGACATTGCCTTCCACATGCTGGTAGAGAGCCGGAATCGCCTTCCGTGAGAAAAAGTGGTGTTTGGGTACCTGCCACTGAGGAACCGCACATTCCACAAACTCATGGAAGGGGGCAGAGTCTACCAACTGAAAAGGCAGCAGTTGAAGTGCTAGCAATTTTGCCAAGCTAGCATTCAACCGTTGGGCATGTGGATGGCTGGGAGCAAACTTCTTTCGGCGGTGCAGCAGCTGGGGCAGGGAAATTTGCCTGGTACAATCTGACGTCGGTGTACCAAAATCAGATTGCCCACAAGTACGTGGCTGTGACACACCTAATTCTACACCTTCATTCCTCTCAGTGCAGGTCTCAGAGAGGACTGAAGGTCTAGTGGGGTTGGAAATCTCAGCTGATGAGGAGCAAGCAGAGGTCCTCTTTGTTCTTTGGTGTGGGTCTTTTAGATACGCTTGCCAACGAACTGCATGGCAGGTCAACATATGTCTGGTCAAGCATGTGGTACCCAAGCGGGAGATGTTTTGGCCACGCGAGATACGCTTGAGACATATGTTGCAAATAGCAGCGTTGCGATCTGATGCACTCGTCTCAAAAAAGGCCCACACCAAAGAACTTTTTGAATAACGCGCAGAGACTGCAGCGCCCTGCACATGTGGAGCTTTGGGGTGTGATGCAGTCAATGTGCTGCCCTTAGGCTGGCCCCTGGAGGGCATCCTGCCTCGTTGGTGATGTGCCGCCTCCTCCTCCTCCTCCTCTCTCCTATCAGGCACCCACGTTGAGTCAGTGACCTCATCATCCCCTCCCTCCTCATCACTGGAGCAAACCTGGCAGTATGCTGCAGCAGGGGGAGCATGACTGCCAGATTGCTGTCCTTCTTGGGCACCCCCTCTGTCCGTGCTCATGTTACTGCCTTCATCGAGCTCAGTATCATCATCAGAGCCTTCCAAACGCTGGGCATCCTCCTGGAGCATGTACCCAACACTGTGGTCAAACAGTTCGAGGGACTCCTCAGGAGGACATGGTGGGGCTAGGGAAGGAGTCACTGATGACATTGAGCCGAGGGAAGAGGCCGCTGCTTTGCCAGACAAAGTACCCTGGGCATGGGTGAGAGAGGATGAGGAGGATGAGGACGGCTTGGTCATCCACTCGACCAAGTCTTCCGCATGTTGCGGCTCAACATGGCCAGCTGCCGAAAAAAAGGCCAAGCGTGTCCCATGGCCACGTGCTGATGAGGATGCACCGTCTCCACGACCAGCACTAGACACAGAGCCTGCTTGCCCTCTCTTATTGGCTTGTGACTGTCTGCCTCTCCTTCTTGGCCTTCCAGACATACTAATGGCCTGTAGCTGCACTAAGCTGGGATATATATATATATATATATATATATATATATATATATGTACTGATACTGCAGCTAGCAAAATCAACTGCCTGCCTGTAGTATGAGAACACCACCAACCTTCTACAGGTAGCTTTAGCTGAACACTGTGAGGTGGACGCACCCCACTAACTTGTAGGTTTAGCAGAACACTGTGAGCAGGACGCACTGCACTAACTGTAAATAGTCTAGCTGCCTGACTGTGGTACTAATAGGATCAAAAGAACACCAGCAATTTTCTTCAGGTAGCTGTATTTACTGTAACAAGACAAGCCTGCCTGTCAGTAAGAAGATAACAGAAACGGATCTAGCTGAACACTGTGAGCAGGACGCACCCCACTAGCTTGTAGGTTTAGCTGAACACTGTGAGGTGGACGCACCCCACTAACTTGTAGGTTTAGCTGAACACTGTGAGCAGGACGCACCGCACTAACTTGTAGGTTTAGCAGAACACTGTGAGCAGGACGCACTGCACTAACTGTAAATAGTCTAGCTGTCTGACTGTGGTACTAATAGGATCAAAAGAACATCAGTAATTTTCTTTAAAATACTGTAACAAGACAAGCCTGCCTGTCAGTAAGAAGATAACAGGAACTGATCTAGCTGAACACTGTGAGCAGGACGCACCCCACTAGCTTGTAGGTTTAGCTGAACACTGTGAGGTGGACGCACCCCACTAACTTGTAGGTTTAGCTGAACACTGTGAGCAGGACGCACCCCACTAACTTGTAGGTTTAGCAGAACACTGTGAGCAGGACGCACTGCACTAACTGTAAATAGTCTAGCTGCCTGACTGTGGTACTAATAGGATCAAAATAACACCAGCAATTTTCTTTAAAATACTGTAACAAGACAAGCCTGCCTGTCAGTAAGAAGATAACAGGAACGGATCTAGCTGAACACTGTGAGCAGGACGCACCCCACTAGCTTGTAGGTTTAGCTGAACACTGTGAGGTGGACGCACCCCACTAACTTGTAGGTTTAGCTGAACACTGTGAGCAGGATGCACCCCACTAACTTGTAGGTTTAGCAGAACACTGTGAGCAGGACGCACTGCACTAACTGTAAATAGTCTAGCTGCCTGACTGTGGTACTAATAGGATCAAAAGAACACCAGCAATTTTCTTCAGGTAGCTGTATTTACTGTAACAAGACAAGCCTGCCTGTCAGTAAGAAGATAACAGGAACGGATCTAGCTGAACACTGTGAGCAGGACGCACCCCACTAGCTTGTAGGTTTAGTTGAACACTGTGAGGTGGACGCACCCCACTAACTTGTAGGTTTAGCTGAACACTGTGAGCAGGACGCACCCCACTAACTTGTAGGTTTAGCAGAACACTGTGAGCAGGACGGACTGCACTAACTGTAAATAGTCTAGCTGCCTGACTGTGGTACTAATAGGATCAAAAGAACACCAGCAATTTTCTTCAGGTAGCTGTATTTACTGTAACAAGACAAGCCTGCCTGTCAGTAAGAAGATAACAGGAACGGATCTAGCTGAACACTGTGAGCAGGACGCACCCCACTAGCTTGTAGGTTTAGCTGAACACTGTGAGGTGGACGCACCCCACTAACTTGTAGGTTTAGCTGAACACTGTGAGCAGGACGCACCCCACTAACTTGTAGGTTTAGCAGAACACTGTGAGCAGGACGCACTGCACTAACTGTAAATAGTCTAGCTGCCTGACTGTGGTACTAATAGGATCAAAAGAACACCAGCAATTTTCTTCAGGTAGCTGTATTTACTGTAACAAGACAAGCCTGCCTGTCAGTAAGAAGATAACAGAAACGGATCTAGCTGAACACTGTGAGCAGGACGCACCCCACTAGCTTGTAGGTTTAGCTGAACACTGTGAGGTGGACGCACCCCACTAACTTGTAGGTTTAGCTGAACACTGTGAGCAGGACGCACCCCACTTACTTGTAGGTTTAGCAGAACACTGTGGGCAGGACGCACTGCACTAACTGTAAATAGTCTAGCTGCCTGACTGTGGTACTAATAGGATCAAAAGAACACCAGTAATTTTCTTTAAAATACTGTAACAAGACAATCCTGCCTGTCAGTAAGAAGATAACAGGAACGGATCTAGCTGAACACTGTGAGCAGGACGCACTGCACTAAATGTAAATAGTCTAGCTGCCTGACTGTGGTACTAATAGGATCAAAAGAACACCAGTAATTTTCTTCAAAATACTGTAACAAGACAAGCCTGCCTGTCAGTAGGAATATAACAGGAACGGATCTAGCTGAACACTGTGAGCAGGACGCACTGCACTAAATGTAAATAGTCTAGAAGATAACAGGAACGGATCTAGCTAAACTGAATACAGTGTGTGTATATATATATATATATATATATATATATATATATATATATATATATATATATGCAACACCTGGGATGCATATATATACACAATACACTTTAAGTGCAGCTAACTGACTGACTGTCCTGCCTAATCTAGCTAACTCAAATGAAATGACACTGTCTCTCTCTCTCTAAGCACACCGGAACACACTGCACAGGGCCGCCGTGCAGGCGGCCTTATATAGTGTGGGACGTGTACTAAATCCTCTGAGCCATAATTGGCCAAAGCCTCCTTGGCTTTGGCCAATTATGGCTCTCTGTTAAGGCGGCGCTGTGATTGGCCAAGCATGCGGGTCATAGTGCATGCTAGGCCAATCATCAGCAAGCAATGCACTGCGATGCCGCAGTGAATTATGGGCCGTGACGCGCCACACAAATTTGGCGCGAACGGCCCATATCGTTCGCAATTCGGCGAACGATCGAACAGCCGATGTTCGAGTCGAACATGGGTTCGACTCGAACACGAAGCTCATCCCTAGTGTCTACGCCTTTAGTAAATAACACCCAACAGTGCTTTGTATAAGGTTACACAATCACGCCATTTTCAGGATTACCCATATTGCTGTCAGGGTCAGCTAAAACAAACACAAGCAGTAAATGTCACCAAAGATTAGCTTTTTTTTTTTTTTAATTGATAAAGGCTTCACAAATTGTCTGGAATATTGATGGCCCCCCTACCCGCAAAGAACTCAAGGTATCTTAACCGGACATCACGGGCACTCAGAGAGGGCAAGCCAGGACGGCTACTTTCAAGCGCCGTCAGGGTTGTTTCATTTAGAATTCCGGCCTCAGGCCCAACTGAGCCAGCATAGTTGGCCGAATGTTGGCGTAAAAAGTTATGTAGAACACAGCACGCCAGGATTATATGATTAAGTTCATACTCCGCCACATGGATGGGTGTCAGAAATAGGCGGAACCGGCTGGCCATGATTCCAAATGTGTTCTCCACCACTCTTCTGGCTCTGGCCAGCTGGTAATTAAAAACCCTCTGTTCTGGGGTGAGGGTCCTCATCGGGAATGGCCGCATAAGATGGTCCCCCAGCGCAAATGCTTCATCCGCAAAGAAGACGAATGGGAGTCCTTCCACATTGTCTTCTGGAGGTGGCAAGTCCAAGCTGCCATTCTGGAGACGCCTGTAAAACTCCGTCTGGGTGATGACTCCACCATCAGACATCCGGCCATTCTTCCCCACGTCCACATACAGGAACTCGTAATTAGCAGACACCACCGCCAACATCACAATACTATTGAACCCCTTGTAATTATAATAGTACGACCCCGAGTTGGGTGGTGGGACGATGTGGACGTGTTTCCCATCAATTGCCCCTCCGCAGTTAGGAAAGTCCCACCCCGGGGGAAAGTGGGAGGCCACAGTCTGCCATTCCTGTGGCGTGGAAGGAAACTGTTCAGGAAAAAAAAAAATTACTATTTTTGCACATAAACATGGCAAGCAGATTAGACACAAACATTCTTGGCCAACCTCCAGATAACATTTATTAAGGGGAATTTTACAACACCAAAGTATAAGGTACACCTATCATATTCCCCCTCCCCCCCTCTCATGGGCCATTTCTAACATTATAGGGGGGGAATCTTGGACAGGTAACACTCTCCACTTCATTGAGAGATGAATGCCTAAATACAGGGTATTACTTGGAACAGCCCCTCCTTATTTACACTATTGGCAGCCCACTGGACAGGTAAGAAGTGTCCTAATACAAAGATATAAATACACACTGTACACATTTGAGCACATTTGGACATTCTGCTATTACCTATCAAGATAATAAAAGTATCCAAAAACTTGAAATAGTACCATTTGAAAGTATACAGGCAGGCCCTTGCACTACATGCTTTGGGGAATTCATCCATAAATCTGACTACAAAAGAGGTGGGTATAGTGTGTATGGGTTTGGCAAAGTCAGCAAATAGATGATTGAGGATAGATAGAGAATTGGGATCAGCTGACTTAGCAGTTGTGGGGAGGGAGGGTTAATAAAAATGATTTGGGGACACCACAAAAAAAAGCCTCTGGCACTCTGCCTGAATTTAAAGCACAAATCACATTTCAAAACATTTTAGGGGGTGTTTTGGGTAAAGCACTACTATGGAGCTGATAAAATACATTGTTAAGTGACTACATGAGGTGAATATAGAGGCAGGAGATCATGCTGGGGAGGGTTAGTGAAGGCAAATATGTATGAAGGACTAAAAAAATAATTACATACAAATCCAGCATGCATGAGAACAAAGGGGACATTCACAGCATATTACAATCATGGTAATTTGGGAATGAGGAGAGAAATACAATATATTAGCAAACATTCAGTACAATAAAATGTGTTGTAAAAGGATAAAAATCTTACCTTCATATACTCCTTCTGCAGGACCTGGATGATGGCAGAACAGGTCTCTGGGATGATGATACCCAGAGCCTGGGGGGAGATGCCTGTCGAGAACTTCGAGTCCTGCAGACTTCTCCCTGTCGCCAAGTACCGCAGGGTAGCGACGAGCCTCTGCTCCGCAGTGATGGCTTGCCTCATGCAGGTATCCTGCCTGCTGATATAGGGGGTCAGCAAAGCCAGCAGACAGTGAAATACGGGGTCCATCATCCGGAGAAAGTTCCAGAAATCATCAGGATTATTCTCACGGATCTCACGGAGCAAAGGCATATGAGAGAACTGGTCACGCTGAAGCAACCAATTCTTGGTCTATGAACTCCTCCCCACCCTGTTCATGGACTGGACTTGTGTCAAGGTCAGGACCCCAACACCAAGCCCCCGCACAGCACGAACTCTACGAGGAGTACGTATACGCAACATGGCTAGAAAACGGTCGGCTGCTCAGAACGAAGTAACAGAACGCACTGAAGAACAGCAAGGCCTGTGAAGAACGACCTGAAAAACAGCAACGAGCAGGCAAGATCGCACAGAAAACTCCGATACGAACTGACTGCACGCACTGAAGAGCATATACAAACCCACAAGCTCAAACTGAACCGCAGAAAACGATCTGAAAGCCACGAGTCTGAAAAAGCGCAAATCGTCTCTCACCAAACTTTTACTAACACGAGATTAGCAAAAGGAGCCCAAAGGGTGCCGCGCTTGGTTCTGAACTGGCCTTTTCTAGTCTCGTCGGACGTGGTTGACGTCACCGCGTTGTTGGCGATCGGAAATTCCGAAAACTTTGTGCGACCGTGTGTACGCAAAACAAGTTTGAGCCATCATCCGTCGGAAAAAATCCTAGGATTTTGTTGTCGGAATGTCCGATCAATGTCCGACCGTGTGTACGGGGCATTAGTGTTTAAACTCAAGGATGAGTACGTTATAAAACCAGGGGTCACACCAACAATGGTTTTGTAGCTACCTCCCAAATAGAAGGCAGGAAAGCATGATATTAACACATACCTATTTTTCCTTGTCAAAAGAAGTTTATTGAGTATACAATGTTATAAAGATACATAAAGTAAGTTTACAAGGATCTATAAAGTAAGCTCATTGTTTTACAGTAGGGTTTATATAGGTAAATATCATGAAATTTCGAATATTAAACATTGGGTTCACGTAAACCTAAATTAAAGATATATATAATTTCCTTAGTTACTTTTGTAGGTATTTAAATGATTTATACCTACTATACATATTGTTTACAAGTAGAGTGTATATAGGTCAAATAAATTCTGATAATGAGCTTTAAACGTAAAAGGAAAGAGAAAGAAGAAAAAGGGTTGAAAGGTAGAGGTATGGTCCACAAGGTTGTCCCGCTCGTCAGTTTATTATTCTTTTTAGTTCTCTTTGAAGCCTTAGAATGGGTGTCTCTGTAAGTCATTTAATCTGTTACCATGGCAACAGGACAGAGTCATTGAAGTTTGACAGGAACTGTTGTTTTATCCAAGGATGCCAAAGTTTTTCAAATTTTGGAATTTGATTTTGATCGATGGCTACCATCTTAGCATGAGACATTATATTATTAATTCTGTGAATTGTTTCTGCTAGTACCAATGTAGGAGATTTCCATGCCTTGGCCACTGTTTGTTTTGCAGCCGTTATTAGTTGGATCATTAGTTTGAATTGAGAGAGTGTTAACCATTCCGGTTTTAGATTAAGTAAAGTTAAATATGGATCTGGTTGTATTATTTTTTTAAATATTTTAGATGCAATCACGAAGACTTCCTTCCAGAAGGTTTGGATTACTGGGCACGTCCACCATATGTGTAAATATGTGCCTATTTCTGGGCATCCTCGAAAACAAAGAGCTGAGGTATTAGGTGAATATTTTGCCACTCTAGTGGGTACAAGGTACCAGCGAGTTAGGACTTTATAATTTGTCTCCAGTGCTAAGATGTTGGGTGAAGATGACTTAGATGTGAGCCATATATTAGACCAGTCCGTGTCTTCTAAAGTTCGTCCCAGGTCCTCCTCCCACCTCTGAACGTAAGAGGGTCTATTAAGATTTGCTACTCCATATAATTGATTATAAGTGATGAAATTGTACCTTTAGCAAATGGATCTTTTGTACAGATTGATTCAAAAATGGATAATTGGGATAATGGTGTATCCCCCTTTAGGAATGGTGTATAGAAATTTTTGATTTGGAGATATCTAAATATCTCAGAGTTTGGTAGATCATATTTTTCTCTAAGCGATGGGAATGAAAGGAATGATTTAGATGCTATGAAGTCATTTAGTATCTGAATGCCTGATGTTGTCCAAGCTTTAAAAGAATTTGGGTAGATCCATGCCGGATAAAAGGCCGGATTTCTGATAAAAGAAAGGAGAGGATTGTGTGGAGATTGTAACTGATATTTGGTTTTTAGTTTATCCCAGAGAGATAAGAAGTGTTTAGTTATGGGATTATGAATTTTAAAGCGGTCTTTAGGATCAAGCCATAATAAATTTGATATTAATAGAGGGTCATTTTCTGAAGCCTCTATAAATACCCATAATGGGATTTCCTGTTTTGCATGGTATTTGGACAGACTGGCCAAATGTGCTGCTCTGTAGTAGTTAGTAAAATTAGGGTATCCCAGGCCTCCTTTATTTTGGGAAGATGTAGTGTGTGTATAGGTATACATGGTTTAGAAGAGCCCCATATAAACGAAGTTGCTGTGTGAATGGGAGTGCAGCCCTAGCCGGGATCAATTCCATGTTTGTGAGTGAAATATTAAGCACTAGGCATTTCTTAGGATTAATCATAAGGCTGGATAGGGCTGCAAATCCATCAAGAGCTGGTATTAAGTTAGGACCAGAGACCTGTGGTGATGATAGAAAAAGTAATATATCGTCTGCAAATATACATAATTTGTGTGTAATACCTCCTACTTCAATGCCAGTTATAGTTTGGTTTGTTCTGATGTATTGGGCCATGGGTTCGAGTATAAGGGCAAACAATAAGGGAGATAATGGGCAACCCTGTCGGGTACCTCTTTCGATATTAAAGGCTTCAGATTTGTATCCAGCATATTTTATATAGGCTTTGGGTTTATTATATAATGCTTTGATCCGTGTTAAAAAGTGGGGTCCAAAACCCCATTTTTGTAATGAATATTGCATATATTGCCAGGATACTGTGTCAAATGCCCTCTTAATATCGAGAGATAGAAAACATAAAGGGATTTTCCGTTTTTTAGCAATATGTGCCAATAACACTGCCCTGCGTATATTATCGCCTGCCTGTCTATTTGGCATGAAGCCTACTTGATCTCTATGTATTAATTTTCCTATAATGCTATTGAGGTGTTTTGCTATTATTTTTGCTAATAATTTAATATCGAGGTTTAACAGAGAGATAGGCCGATAATTCACACAGGAAGTATCATCAGAAAGGGGTTTTGGGATCATACAAACAATTGCCATTAGTGTTTCTTGCCGAAAAGAATGTCCATCTAGAAGTTTGTTAAAAGTTTCAGTGAGAATGGGAGAGAGTATTTCTGAGAATGTTTTATAGTATAAAGCCGAGTAGCCGTCTGGGCCTGGTCTTTTGTTAAGTTTTAGGTCTTTTATGGCGTTAGCAACTTCATCTATAGTTATAGGCTCATCCAAACTGCTTTTTTGATTCTGAGATAACTCAGGTAAGGTTATTTTTGAGAAGAAGGATTCAGCCTCTGTAGGATTAAATTCATTGTTTGTCTGTATAAAGTTGCGAGATGTGAGTGAAATTTATGGACTATTTTAACTGGATTACAAGTGTAAACATTTTTTGATAATTTCAAACGTATTGGTTTGAAAGATTTGTTAGTTGAATTTAATGCCCGAGCCAAATATGTACCTGGTTTGTTTGTATTCATGTAGAAATTGTGTTTGGAGCGTTTGAGGGATTTATCAACGGACTCAGTGAGAAATAGATCGTATTCCAATCTAGATTTTTCCAGATGAGATTTTGTACTCTGAGATGGATTATCTTGAAATGATATGTAGGCTGCATTAAAATTGAGTTCTAGTTTTTTTGCTAGATTTTTGCGTTCCCGTGTAAATATTGCCATTTGTCTTTGTATTGTACCACGCAAGACAGGCTTATGAGCTTCCCACAGTGTTATTGGGGAGATGTCTGTTGTATTATTAATTGATATGTATTCCTTTAAAGCTTGTTCAATGGCCATCTGATGTAGTGGGTGTTTGAGCATTATGTCCGGTAAGTACCACGTTGGGTCATGCGCTTTTGGTATGGCTGAGGCTATAGTAGTGTATACTGCATTATGGTCAGACCACGGAATCAGAATTATATCTGATGCAATAATTTCTGGTATCATTCCTATTGTTAGAAAAATATGATCTATTCTGGTGAAGGTTTGATGAGGGTGCGAGAAATAAGTGAATTTCTTTTTCATTGGGTTACTTTCTCTCCATGAATCTACCAGATTGTATTTGGAAAGAAGTTGAGAAAAAGGTAATCTAGAGGTTATTTTGGATGGTGTAAAAGGTGATTTATCTAGAAATGGGAGGAGGACCTGGTTCGAATCCCCACACATTATCACTGTTCCTATTTTGTGTGTATTAATCACTTGTAATATATGTGAGAGGAATGGTGTAGGTTGTTTGTTAGGAGTGTAGTAGGAAATCACCGTGATTGCTGTATCCATTATATAACCCATGAGTATCAGGTATCTACCTTCTGGGTCTTTAATTTCTGATGATAAGGTGAATGGTGTGGATCGGTGAAATGCAATTAGAGTTCCCCTTTGCTTGGTACAGGCAGAAGCCGTGTAAATTTGTTGATAAAAAGGAGAAATATATTTTGGAGTAGAATCTTTGGTGAAGTGTGTTTCTTGGAGGCATACTATGTGAGCCTTCTTGTTATGGAAAGTACGGAAGGCTTTGGTCCTTTTTTGAGGGACATTTATTCCCTGAACATTCAGGGAAAGTATATTCAGTGGTGCCATGGCAATAGATCAAATAGTTTTGACTTACTTTTTGTTATGCAGAGCTGACTGCGCAGATCAACCTGTGTGGACTGAAGAGATGAATAGATAGAAAAGAAACCAGTGAATTCTGGAGTAAAGAGTAAACAAAAAACATATGAGATTAGATGATACATTGTATAAATTGTTTTTTGCAAGTAATCACAATTTACCCGTGAAAGAGAATAAATATCTCTCTCACGGGAATAAGTGCCTTCGTCACACTCCCACATAATATGGTTGGGAGAATGAGGAGGGCTAATGGGGGTACACGGATCTTCCGCTTACAGGAGAGAAGTGCTATGTCAAAAGACATCAAAATTATGTTTCATTAATTGGAGTGCAGAATATAGTTTTTGTTGAAATTATTTATTCCAGGGTGGTTGTATATGGTTAGTCTTGCCCTAGGCTAAATAATTCAGTTAGAAAGGTACTGTTAATAACTTTGGTATTGATGAAGATAGTTTGAATTATTTTGGGATTTTAACCCTTTTAGAGTAAACAATTACATATTTTATTCATATGTAACTGTTTAGATATGTTAACTCATAAAATTGAGGTTGTATTGCTTCAGATTAGAATAAACAAAAACATAATTCTAGGAACTAGTTAGGTAATAATATATTTGTTTTAAGAAAAGAAAGAAAAAGCTTCCATTACTTCTGGATTATTGAACATATTTGTCCTAAAAAGTAATAAATCTATTGTTATTACCTGATAATATATAACTGAACAAGAATTTCCTTATTTCACTTATATATTCTAAGACTATATGAATCAGAAGTAATAAGAAATATAACTGGAATGTAACATGATCCCACACAGTGTGTGACTATCAGAATGCAGTTACATTCAGTTATAAATACAGGTTTTTTATAGAGAACCATCTCTTAGTATAATAAATGAAGAGATATCAGGAATTAGGATGTCAGTCCATTGAATCTTCTTGGTCCATGGATGATGTGGTATAACGGCCTCTTTTGTGAGAATGATGATTCCCATTTTGTTCTGAAATTTTCTGGGTGCTGCCTGAAGGTGAAGATGATGCCATTCTTCTGCGTGTGGGAGTGTTGCTGCTTGTGGGTTCTGTCAGATTTAATTTTAAAAGGGTTTGTTGTAGTTCATCTGTTGATCTGCTTCTGTAAATTGTACCTTGGTAGTTAAATCTGACTGAAAAGGGGAAGCCCCATTGATACATAATGTTGTGGCGTTGCAGTTCCATTAGTTGGGGTTTCATGGATCGTCTTTTAGTAATAGTAAGTTGGGATAGGTCAGCAAAAATTTGATAATTGTGTCCTTGAAAATTAAGTTCCTTTTTTTCTCTTGCAGCAATTAGTATTTGTTCTTTCGTTCTGTAATAATGAAATTTTGTGATTATATCACGTGGGGGATCATCTTTCTTTTTGGCTGTGAGGGCTCTGTGTACTCTGTCCAGTTCTAAACGTTCAATAGGGATATCTGGCTTTAGTTCTTGTAATAGAGCAGTAATAGTAGATTGCAGGTCTGTCACAGTTTCAGGTATTCCCCTTATGCGCAAGTTTGAACGTCTGGCTCTATTTTCGTAATCTTCGAGCTTAGTTTGAAGTATTAAATTCTCTTTTTTTAATTGTTCCAATTCTGTTATATTTTCTTGGGTTGTAATTTCAATTTCATCCATTTTTATTTCTAAGGCTGCGGTGCGGTTTCCCAGCTCTCTTATTTCTTTGGTTAGGCTTTTTGTTATTTGATCTGAGGTTTGTTTTAAAGCCTTATGAAGCATCTTTTCAAATTGTAATAATATTACTGGGGATACTGAGGAGGCTTGTGGAGAAGTTTGTGAGAGGATTTGTTCTGTATCTGACTCAAATGGAGAGTCTTGCTGTGACATTTTCTGTCTGTGAGAGCGCCCTGATGCTGTATCTTGTGAGGTGACTGGAGCTGCTTCAGCTGCAGTGAGTGCCTGTGAGCTCTTTGTGAGGTGATTTTTATTTCTGCCACGGTTTCCTCCCAGTACCATATTTCCTGCCCAAACTTTCACAGTTTGTTCCCTGGGGCAAAAAGGTTCAAATGGATACCTTTTGAGCCTGCAGGCTCCGCTTTGTCCTTCTCTTCTCTCCTCAGCGGTGTGGAGCTCTAACAATGCATGTCTGCTCCGCTAGGCTCCGCCTCCTGCCCCTCACACATACCTATTTTTCAATACCTTAAAGTAAAGTAAGTAAACCGCAGTTCAAGAAACAAAACAAAAAAAAAAATTCCCTGCAAGGTAATGTGATACTAGTATGCATCGTATACTAGCACATATGAGCGACCTACCTTAAAACAAAGCCCACTGCTGGGAGGGCTTCCATCTTTACCCGGTCTTCCTTCTGGGTTTGCAGCCGGAGGCATGATGACGTCACTCCCAGGCATACTCATTTATGGCATGGGCTCTGAAGGTCCAGCACTGTATGCTGGACCTTCAGAGCGCATGCACCGGTGACGTCCCTGCATGTACCCTAAATAGCTCCTAAACAGTGCAAGTTTAGAAAATATTCACAGAACCTAGAGATAAGCCTTATTATAGGCTTACCTGTCAAAGTTGTAAAACAGAGTTTACTACCACTTGAATTAAAGTGAGGAAAAGACACACACACACACACACTTTCTGCCTAGTGACACTGACACTGATCACAGCTCCCTGTGATCGGGAGCAGCGATCAGTGTCGTGTCACATGTAGCCCAGCCCCCCACAGTTAGAATCACTCCCTAGGACAAACTTAACCCCTGCATTGCCCCCTAGTGGTTAACCCCTTCACTGTCACATTTACACAGTAATCAGTGCATTTTAAACTGCACTGATCGCTATATAAATGTGAATAGTCCTAAAATAACGCCAAAAGTGTCCGATCTGTCCACCACAATGTCGCAGTCATGATAAAAATCGCAGATCGCCTCCATTACTAGTAAAAAAAAAAAAAATTATTAATAAAAATGCCATAAAACTATCCCCTATATTGTAGACGCTATAACTTTTGCGCAAACCAATCAATAAACGCTTATTGCGATTTTTTTTTTTTTTTTTTTACCAAAAATATGTAGAAGAATACTTATCGGCCTAAACTGAGGAAAAAATTGTTTTTTTATATATTTTTTGGGGATATTTATTATAGCAAAATAAAAAATATTGCGTGTTTTTTCAAAATTGGCGCTCTTTTTTTGTTTATAGCGCAAAAAATAAAAAATGCAGAGGTGGTCAAATACCACCAAAAGAAAGCTCTATTTGTGGGGAAAAACGGATGTCAATTATGTTTGGGAGCCACGTCGCACGACCGCGCAATTGTCAGTTAAAGCGACGCAGTGCCGAATCACAGAAAACGCTCTGGTCTTTGGGCAGCCAAATGGTACGGGGCTGAAGTGGGTAATGTAAACATACAGGAATGGTCCACACTCACTGATTGATTGCTAGAGGTTACTGCCCATCCTTACCGCACAATGTAATTTTCAGGCCTAAAATGATTTTTAAGCAATTAAAGACTGCCCTCCGCATATATACTGTGGCAGGGCAGCTCTATTACGCGAAACAACGTGCCCACTGCACGAAGGGGGAGCTAATCCGCAGGTCCAGCAGACCCCGTGTCCACCGGCCACCCGCGATCGCTCCACAGAGAGGCAGAACGGGGATCTGCCTATGTAAACAAGGCAGATCTCCATTCTGACAGGGAAGTACACAGAGATCTTCTGTTCCCAGTAATCAGGAACAGGGATCTCTGTGTTGTTTTTGTCAGTATATCCCCTCCACACACAGTTATAAAACACTTGCAGGGAACACACTTAACCCTTGGATCGCCCCCGATGTTAACCCCTTCCCTGCCAGTGCATTTTTACCACTGATCACTGTATTGGTGTCACTGGTCCCCAATAAGTGTCACTTAGGGTCAGATTTGTCTGCCGAAATTTTGCAGTCCCGAAAAAAAAAAAACGCTGATTGCCACCATTACCAGTAAAAACTATAAAAAAAAAAAGAAAAGTCCATAAATCTATCCCAGATGTTGTAGATGTTATAACTTGAGCAAACCAATCAATATACACCTATTGGGATTTTTTTTACCAAGAATATGTAGAAGAATACATATTGGCCTAAATTGATCAAGATATTTGTTTTTTTTACATTTTTTTTGGATATAGCAGAAAGTAAAAAATATATTTTTTTTTCAAAATTGTCAGTCTTTTTTTGTTTATAGCGCAAAAAATAAAAACCGCAGAGGTTATCAAATACCACCAAAAGAAAGCTCTATTTGTGGGGGAAAAAAGGACATCAATTTTATTTGGGTACAGTGTTGCACGCCTGCATAATTGTCATTTAAAGTAAAGCAGTGTCGGATAGTAAAAAATGGCCTGGTCATTAAGGGGGTAAAACCTTCTGGGGCTGAACGTGTGCAAAAAAAGAAAAAAAAACTGCTCTGGTTGTGAAAAGATTAAAGGAGAACTTCACCTTCGGGAACATGGTACATGTTCTACCCTTAAGCTTTTATAAACCTGGCTCCTTACTTTTTTAGCTGGCCAAGCAAATTTGTCAAGCCCTGGGTTACAGTGCATCATTACCGCTTACTTATTGGTTGCTAGAGGTTACAGCACATCATTACAGCTCACTGGTTGCTGAAGGTTGCAACCTTTTATCCATTTGTATCCTTTTATCATACATTCATTTACAATACATGCCTGTGGAGAAACAATAAGTACCATATGTCAGTAGCCGCAAAATAGGTACCAAACCCACCAGAAATATTCCAGCAAACACATAGCGTCAGTACCATACTAACGCACAAGGAAACATGTCCGCAGATATAGAGTCAGTACCATACTAACACACCAGAGACATGTCCACTAACAAAGAGTCAGTACCATACTGACACACCAGAAACATGTTACAGATTACAGACTTAGCAACAGCATAAAATGCCAAGCCGCAGCTAATAATTCCAGCAGACTACTCTAGTGCAGTAAAAAGGGCACACATTCAAGAGGTAAATCAATTATTCTACCCCTTTACAAAACACTGGTTCACGCTCATCTGGAATATGCATTTTAGTTTTCATCACCAGTCCTCAGGAACGACTACCTGAATGATATTTTTAAGATTCACTGGGGTATAGCAGCTGCTTGCCCGGGAACCAGGTCATTCACATCAAAATCAATACATTAAGATAAAAATACCAATAACAGGGGTCAGGAGGGGGGCACACATTTTGGGGGTCGAGAGGACACACTATGGGGTTTAGGAGGGCACAGTACAGGGGTTGAGACTGCATAATACTGGGGTTGGGAGGGCACACACGGGGGGGGGGTCGAGAGGGCACACTACAGGGGTTGCAAGGGCACAATACGGGGGTTGGGAGGGCACACACCAGGGGGCAGTGGTGTCATTGACAATGCTTTAATGAGTCTATGGGGAGGTACATGGTATGGAGATGTGTGAACAGTGGGCAGCAATTCCACAGTGGTCCATGATGTGTGGACATGTAGCAATGAGTGAAACGGCTGTAAGCTGTCCCGACCATGGCTCTGATTTCCAGGACACAGCTGGGAACAAGAACATGGCAGGACATGCAGCTTACTGGAGTCAGTTGTCAAGCACGGGATGCTTTAGGCCCCACAATGATGACTGGGCCCAAGGCAGCTGCCCTTTTGC
Source organism: Aquarana catesbeiana (assembly GCF_042186555.1). Classification (NCBI taxonomy): domain Eukaryota; kingdom Metazoa; phylum Chordata; class Amphibia; order Anura; family Ranidae; genus Aquarana; species Aquarana catesbeiana. The sequence continues at coordinate 110,089,520 of NC_133335.1, forward strand.
CCCACGTATCTGATAACAATATTTTGTTTTCCTGACCCATCTCACATCAGCACACAATGGAGTATAACTTGGCAAAATAAATAGGTGGGAGAGAACACATGAAAAGAGACACTGACTAACAAGATAAGCTGCTAAAAACTAAAAGAATGTATCTCTTGTCCCAAACTTTGCAGAATGTTCTGGCCACATGTCTAGCTTGTAAAGTTGAATGAAGGCTGCACAAGAACCTCAGCTACCCGTCTTACATATATATTCCACCAAAATCTTGGCATAACTACCCCAAAGGCTGCCACCCCTCTGGTGGAATGAGCTTGCACCTGTTCCAGAGCAGAAAGGCCTACTTCTTCCATGTCAATCTAATCACCTTGGTAATCCAATAGAAGATGACTCTTGAGGACCTGATAGCAAAATTAAAAGATTGTCCACTTTTCTTGCATCTTTTGACCTTTGCAAGTTTACCGTTAAACTTGACCATGTGCTTCAAATTTTTGCTGCCACTGTGCCTATTAAACGCTGCCACTGTGCCCATCAAACGCTGTCACTGTGTCATCAATTGCAGCCACTGTTCCCAAATGCCACTGTGCCCAAACGCTGCCAGTGTACCCATCAAATGCTGCCAGTGTGCCCATCAAATGCTGCTAGTGTCCCTCCCGGGACACCCAGCTCACCCCCCCCCCCCGTGAATAGATTGTGGGACACCCCGCTCACACCCCCTGTGGATGGATTGCGGGACACCCCGCTCACACCCCCCCACGGATGGATTGCGGGACACCCCGCCCCCCGCGCATGGATCGTGGGACAACCCTGTTCACACCCCCCCGCGGATGGATTGCGGGACACCCCACTTACACCCCCCGCTCCCCGCGGATGGATTGCGGGACACCCAGCTCACAACCACCACCCTCTCGCAGATGGATCGCAGGACACCCCGCTCACACCCCCCCGTGGATGGATCGCAGGACACCCCACTCACACCCCCCGCGGATGCGCTTACCGGGTGTCCTCTTCTACGGCATCTCCTCTCCAGTCAGCTTCCTTCGCTCTGTCCCACTTCTGCCAAAATGCTGAGCATCCAATAGGGACACCTGGCGCTTTGGCCAATCAGGAAACAGGTCTCACTGACCTGCCCCCAGATTGGCAGGGAGGCAATGCAATCAGAGCGCACTTTCTGCGCCCTGAGCCCACCCTTTTTTAAAGCCTATTAGAGCCTCTGGCTCCAATCAGGTACTTCAAAAAAATACACCCCCTCCTTCCCCCGCCATAGGAGTCCATGCGTCCAGCGTCCTGAAAGGGGCTGGGCGCATGGATAAGGAGGCGGCAGCAGGGATGGGGGGGCGGCTACAATGCCTGTGCCCACAATGCACAGGCCGCCACTGCTCCTGTGACACATGTATAAAAACTTGGAAGGGCGGCTTTCTAGTTTTCCCGGAAACTGAATCCCCTTTAGAATTGAGCTTTGAAAATGGATGTAGTATCACTATTTCTGGTAAAAAGACACAAAAGCACCCTTTGCAGGAAGTGCTGCAATCTAAAACACTCTTCTATCTGAAGTAGTTGCTTGGTCAAACTAGAAGAACTAGTTTTACTAAGAAGAACCTCAATAGAAATGAAACTATTGGATCAAAGGGTGCCTGCACCAGTGCTCTCAGAACCAAGCCTAAATTTCATGAAGGGAACAAGAATTTCCTTGGGGGTCAAATATGCATTACCGCCTGCAAGAAGCATCTGATTAATGGCTCTTCTGCCCATCTGTTGCCTGTGAAAGAGGATTTTGCCACGTACACACGGGTGGACTCTTCAGCATCAAAAGTCTGACGGTCTTTCCGACGGACTTTTGACGGACTTCCAACGGACTTCCAACGGACTTTCTAATGAACGGACTTGCCCACACACGATCACACCAAAGTCCGACCACCAGGGCCGGTCCTAGACGGGGTGCACGGGGTGCAGTGCCCCCAGGCACCAGAGAGGTGGGGGCGCTGAAGCGCCAGAGTGCTCCCTTCCCTCCTCCTCCTCCTCTTGATTGCATCCGGCGGCGGTGCTCTCCACCGGTGTTAAAAGAAGAAAGGCGCCGCCGCCGCTGTGTGTGCTCAAGCCCCTCCCTCCTCCTGTCAGAGAAAGAGAGATATCGGAGGCAGAGCGGCTGGTCTCTGAGTGGAGAGAGACCAGCCGCACAGTGATGTCGCGTGGCGGGGGGGAGGGGAGCGGAGCGGAGGAGCTGTCCGTGCCCAACACATTCTGCTCTGTGTCTCCCACTCCTGCCTACTTTAAACTCCTCTGCTCTTCACCCGGGCGGCGCGGCTGGCTGCACACTGTTCTCTCCTCTTCAGCTGCCGCCCGGGTATATATATGTACCCTAATGGAGGGGGGGGCTGTACTAATGGAGGGGGGGCTGTACTAATGGAGGGGGCTGTACTAATGGGGGGGCTGTACTAATAATGGGAGGGGACTGTACTAATGGGGGGTCTGTACTAATGGAGAGGGGGTCTGTACTAATGGGGTCTGTACTAATGGAGGGGGGTTCTGTACTAATGGAGGGGGGTTCTGTACTAATGGAGGGGGGTTCTGTACTAATGGAGGGGGGGTCTGTACTAATGGGGTCTGTATTAATGGAGGGGGGTCTGTACTAATGGAGGGGGGGTCTGTACTAATGGGGTCTGTACTAATGGAGGGGGGGTCTGTACTAATGGAGGGGGGGTCTGTACTAATGGAGGGGGGGTCTTTACTAATGGTGGGGTCTCTACTAATGGAGGGGGGTCTGTCCTGGGGGGTCTGTACTAATGGGGGGTCTGTACTAATGGAGAGGGGGTCTGTCCTGGGGGTCTGTACTAATGGAGGGGGGTCTGTCCTGGGGGGTCTGTACTAATGGAGGGGGGTCTGTCCTGGGGGTCTGTACTAATGGAGGGGGGTCTGTACTAATGGAGGGGGGTCTGTACTAATGGAGAGGGGGTCTGTCCTGGGGGGTCTGTACTAATGGAGAGGGGGTCTGTACTAATGGGGTCTGTACTAATGGAGGGGGGTCTGTCCTGGGGGGTCCGTACTAATGGAGGGGGGTCTGTACTAATGGAGGGGGGGTCTGTACTAATGGAGGGGGGTCTGTACTAATGGAGGGGGGGTCTGTACTATTGGGGTCTGTACTAATGGAGGGGGGGTCTGTACTAATGGGGTCTGTACTTATGGAGGAGGGTCTGTACTAATGGTGGGGTCTGTACTAATATGGGGGTCTCTACTAATGGAGGGGGGTCTGTCCTGGGGGGGTCTGTACTAATGGGGGGGTCTGTACTAATGGAGGTGGGGTCTGTACTAATGGAGGGGGGGTCTGTACTAATGGGGTCTGTACTAATGGAGGGGGGGTCTGTACTAATGGGGTCTGTACTAATGGAGGGGGGGTCTGTACTAATGGTGGGGTCTGTACTAATATGGGGGTCTCTACTAATGGGGGGTCTGTACTAATGGGGGGTCTGTACTAATGGAGGGGGGTCTGTACTAATGGAGAGGGGGTCTGTCCTGGGGGGTCTGTACTAATGGAGGGGGGTCTGTCCTGGGGGGTATGTGCTAATGGAAAAGAAAAAAGGAGCAGAGAAGAGGATTGTGGGACATATAGTCCCGAGAACTGGCAGCCCCACTGTAACACGGAAACTGCAGTCCACACAGCATGCTCAGCTGAATGGGAAAGAGAGAGAGAGAGAGACAGGAGCCTGGGAAAGTTTTCAGGGAAATACACCCAGGACTCCAGAGGGAGAGGACAGTGCTGAGAGAACATCATCAGAGAGAGAACCCTGCTGCCCTGCGCCACCAGAGGGAAAGCCACACAGCCTAGCGCCATCACTGGCATTGAAAGGAATGGAGTCATTGCAGGAATACAGCGGAGTCACCATGGGCAATTCAGAGTGAGCTGACTCCTGATCAGAGGAACCGTTGCTGTATCGCTGGGTCAGGTGAGAGGGCCGATTGGCCAATATGTACTATGTCTGCAGTCTCTGACCATCTCCTGTAGTATGTCTGCAGTCTCTGACCATCTCCTGTATTATCTCTGCAATCTCTGAGCATCTCCTGTACTATGTCTGCAGTCTCTGATCATCTCCTGTAGTATGTCTGCAGTCTCTGGCTATCTCTGTACTATGTCTGCAGTCTCTGATCATCTCCTGTACTATGTCTACAGTCTCTGATCATCTCCTGTAGTATGTCTGCAGTCTCTGGCCATCTCCTGTAGTATGTCTGCAGTCTCTGATCATCTCCTGTTCTAGGATTGCTTTCTCTGACCATCTCCTGTACTATGATTGCAGTCTCTGATCGTCTCTTGTATCATAACTACAGTCTCTGGGCATCTCCTGTACTATGTCTGCAGTCTCTGGGCATCTCCTGTACAATATCTGCAGTCTCTGATCATCTCCTGTACCATGTCTGCAGTCTCTGACCATCTCCTGTATTATGTCTGCAGTCTCTGACCATCTCCTGTACTATGTCTGCAGTCTCTGACCATCTCCTGTACCATGTCTGCAGTCTCTGATCGTCTCCTGTATTATGTCTGCAGTCTCTGACCATCTCCTGTACTATGTCTGCAGTCTCTGACCATCTCATGTACTATGTCTGCAGTCTCTGACCATCTCCTGTATTATGTCTGCAGTCTCTGACCATCTCCTGTATTATGTCTGCAGTCTCTGACCATCTCCTGTACTATGTCTGCAGTCTCTGATCGTCTCCTGTACCATGTCTGCAGTCTCTGACCGTCTCCTGTACTATGTCTGCAGTCTCTGACCATCTCCTGTTCTATGATTGCAGTCTCTGATCATCTCCTGTATTATGTCTGCAGTCTCTGACCATCTCCTGTTCTATGATTGCAGTCTCTGATCATCTCCTGTATTATGTCTGCAGTCTCTGATCATCTCCTGTACTATGTCTGCAGTCTCTGACCATCTCCTGTAGTATGTCTGCGGTCTCTGATCCTCTCCTGTAGTATGTCTGCAGTCTCTGATCGTCTCCTGTACTATGTCTGCAGTCTCTGACCATCTCCTGTACTATGTCTGCAGTCTCTGACCATCTCCTGTATTATGTCTGCAGTCTCTGACCATCTCCTGTATTATGTCTGCAGTCTCTGACCATCTCCTGTACTATGTCTGCAGTCTCTGATCGTCTCCTGTACCATGTCTGCAGTCTCTGACCGTCTCCTGTACTATGTCTGCAGTCTCTGACCATCTCCTGTTCTATGATTGCAGTCTCTGATCATCTCCTGTATTATGTCTGCAGTCTCTGACCATCTCCTGTTCTATGATTGCAGTCTCTGATCATCTCCTGTATTATGTCTGCAGTCTCTGATCATCTCCTGTACTATGTCTGCAGTCTCTGACCATCTCCTGTAGTATGTCTGCAGTCTCTGATCCTCTCCTGTATTATGTCTGCAGTCTCTGACCATCTCCTGTTCTATGATTGCAGTCTCTGATCATCTCCTGTATTATGTCTGCAGTCTCTGATCATCTCCTGTACTATGTCTGCAGTCTCTGACCATCTCCTGTAGTATGTCTGCAGTCTCTGATCCTCTCCTGTAGTATGTCTGCAGTCTCTGATCATCTCCTATACTATGTCTGCAGTCTCTGATCATCTCCTGTACTATGTCTGCAGTCTCTGATCATCTCCTGTACTATGTCTGCAGTCTCTGATCATCTCCTGTAGTATGTCTGCAGTCTCTGGCTATCTCCTGTACTATGTCTGCAGTCTCTGATCATCTCCTGTAGTATGTCTGCAGTCTCTGATCATCTACTGTAGTATGTCTGCAGTCTCTGGCCATCTCCTGTAGTATGTCTGCAGTCTCTGGCCATCTCCTGTACTATGTCTGCAGTCTCTGGGCATCTCCTGTACAATATCTGCAGTCTCTGATCATCTGCTGTACTATGTCTGCAGTCTCTGACCATCTCCTGTTCTATGATTGCAGTCTCTGACCATCTCCTGTATTATGTCTGCAGTCTCTGACCGTCTCCTGTACTATGTCTGCAGTCTCTGACCGTCTCCTGTACTATGTCTGCAGTCTCTGACCATCTCCTGTACTATGTCTGCAGTCTCTGATCATCTCCTGTACTATGTCTGCAGTCTCTGACCATCTCCTGTTCTATGATTGCAGTCTCTGATCATCTCCTGTATTATGTCTGCAGTCTCTGACCATCTCCTGTTCTATGATTGCAGTCTCTGATCATCTCCTGTACTATGTCTGCAGTCTCTGACCATCTCCTGTTCTATGATTGCAGTCTCTGATCATCTCCTGTATTATGTCTGCAGTCTCTGACCATCTCCTCTTCTATGATTGCAGTCTCTGACCATCTCCTGTACCATGTCTGCAGTCTCTGACCATCTCCTGTACTATGTCTGCAGTCTCTGACCATCTCCTGTACTATGTCTGCAGTCTCTGACCGTCTCCTGTACTATGTCTGCAGTCTCTGACCATCTCCTGTACTATGTCTGCAGTCTCTGATCATCTCCTGTACTATGTCTGCAGTCTCTGACCATCTCCTGTTCTATGATTGCAGTCTCTGATCATCTCCTGTATTATGTCTGCAGTCTCTGACCATCTCCTGTTCTATGATTGCAGTCTCTGATCATCTCCTGTACTATGTCTGCAGTCTCTGACCATCTCCTGTTCTATGATTGCAGTCTCTGATCATCTCCTGTATTATGTCTGCAGTCTCTGACCATCTCCTGTTCTATGATTGCAGTCTCTGACCATCTCCTGTACCATGTCTGCAGTCTCTGACCATCTCCTGTACTATGTCTGCAGTCTCTGACCATCTCCTGTACTATGTCTGCAGTCTCTGACCATCTCCTGTACTATGTCTGCAGTCTCTGATCATCTCCTGTACTATGTCTGCAGTCTCTGATCATCTCCTGTAGTATGTCTGCAGTCTCTGGCTATCTCCTGTACTATGTCTGCAGTCTCTGATCATCTCCTGTAGTATGTCTGCAGTCTCTGATCATCTCCTGTAGTATGTCTGCAGTCTCTGGCCATCTCCTGTAGTATGTCTGCAGTCTCTGGCCATCTCCTGTAGTATGTCTGCAGTCTCTGGCCATCTCCTGTATTATGTCTGCAGTCTCTGGGCATCTCCTGTACAATATCTGCAGTCTCTGATCATCTGCTGTACTATGTCTGCAGTCTCTGACCATCTCCTGTTCTATGATTGCAGTCTCTGACCATCTCCTGTTCTATGATTGCAGTCTCTGATCATCTCCTGTATTATGTCTGCAGTCTCTGACCATCTCCTGTATTATGTCTGCAGTCCCTGACCATCTCCTGTACTATGTCTGCAGTCTCTGATTGTCTCCTGTACTATGTCTGCAGTCTCTGACCATCTCCTGTACTATGTCTGCAGTCTCTGATCATCTCCTGTACTATGTCTGCAGTCTCTGACCATCTCCTGTTCTATGATTGCAGTCTCTGATCATCTCCTGTATTATGTCTGCAGTCTCTGACCATCTCCTGTTCTATGATTGCAGTCTCTGACCATCTCCTGTACCATGTCTGCAGTCTCTGACCATCTCCTGTACTATGTCTGCAGTCTCTGACCATTTCCTGTACTATGTCTGCAGTCTCTGACCATCTCCTGTACTATGTCTGCAGTCTCTGATCATCTCCTGTATTATGTCTGCAGTCTCTGACCATCTCCTGTATCATGTCTGCAGTCTCTGACCATCTCCTATACTATGTCTGCAGTCTCTGATCATCTCCTGTACTGTGTCTGCAGTCTCTGATCATCTCCTGTATCATGTCTGCAGTCTCTGACCATCTCCTGTACTATGTCTGCAGTCTCTGATCATCTCCTGTATTATGTCTGCAGTCTCTGACCATCTCCTGTATCATGTCTGCAGTCTCTGACCATCTCCTGTACTATGTCTGCAGTCCCTGATCATCTCCTGTACCATGTCTGCAGTCTCTGACCATCTCCTGTATTATGTCTGCAGTCTCTGACCATCTTCTGTATTATGTCTGCAGTCTCTGACCATCTCCTGTATTATGTCTGCAGTCTCTGACCATCTCCTGTATTATGTCTGCAGTCTCTGACCATCTCCTGTACTATGTCTGGGGGTTCTTTCTAACAGACTCTCTAACAGAAGCCCTCTTTGTGTGCATCAGAGAGACTCCCCTCCAGGTCTCATTCGTGTACGCTCTTCCTGTATTTTTTTTTATTGTTAAAAGATCATGGGAGGATCCTAGGGTAACAAAAAGTTCTTAGGAGAGCATCTCTGTGTTTGAGTCATTGCCATAGAAACATTTGTAAAGGGGAGGAGTTGGTAAGATGACCACGCCCATGTGGGGGCGCCAGAAATATTTCTGCACCCAGGCGCCGGTGACCCTAGGATCGGCCCTGCCGACCACCTAGTATGCGGTGACGTACACCAGGTCTGACAAGACTATAAAAAAGGCAGTGTAATAGCTCGTGCGCCACCCGTTGGGCCCCTTCTGTTAATTTCGTGTTTATCTCATGTTAGTAGAAGTTTGGTGAGAGACGATTCGCGCTTTTTCAGACTCGTGTTTTTCAGATCGTTTAACTGTTGTTCAGTTTGTGCTTGTGAGGTTTCGTATCTGCTTTTCAGTGCGTGTAGTCAGTTCGCATTGATTTATCAGTGTGTTCTTGTCTGCTCGTTTCTGATTTTCAGCTCGCTCTTCACAGGACTTGTTGTTCTTCAGTGCGTTCTGTTACGTGCGTTCTGACCAGCCAACCGATTTGAAGCCATTTTGCGTGTACGTACTCGTCGTAGAGCTTGTGCATTGTATGTGCTTGGCAGGGCCGTCTTTAATTTTGATTGAGCCCTGGGCAAACATTTTCTTGGGGCCCCCCCTCCATTCTGAGACATACAAAAAATAGCAGGTAGACTCAAAATCAGTTTACTGCAGCAGATCATGCAGCGATTGCAATTGTTTGCCAGAGGTTACAGCCTATCATTACTGCTCAATGGCTGGTTTCTAGAGGTTACAACACATAATTTCTGCTTGCCGATTGGTTGCTAGAGGTTAATGTACATTATTGGTGCTCACTAATTGGTTGCTAGGGGTTACAGCACATCATTAGCACTTACTGATTGGTTGCTAGAAATTAAAGCAGATCACTACTGTTTGCTGATTGGTTGCTAGAGGTTCATGCACATCATTACCTCTCACTGAGCAGTGGAGCAATCCCAAAAAATTGAGCAAGTAAAGGGGCACATTAATACACATACTACAGGAGAGGTTCAGAGACTGCGGACATACTGCAGGAGACAATCAGAGACTGCGGACATACTACAGGAGACAATCAGAGACTGCGGACATACTGCAGGAGACAATCAGAGACTGCGGACATACTGCAGGAGACAATCAGAGACTGCGGACATACTGCAGGAGACAATCAGAGACTGCGGAAATACTGCAGGAGACAATCAGAGACTGCGGACATACTGCAGGAGATTACCAGAGACTGCGGACATACTGCAGGAGACACTCAGAGGCTGCGGACATACTGCAGGAGACAATCAGAGACTGCGGACATACTGCGGACATACTGCAGGAGACAATCAGAGACTGCGGACATTATACAGGAGATGGTCAGAGATCTTTCAGCAAAGCACAGCTTTACAGTTAAATAACAAAGCTTTGGGTTTAAGCAGTCAGGCATTCTATGGTTGTAAGGACATACCTGGCCAGCCAAACTCACTACATACATTCAGGACTGTGGGCGGGGCTTCCACTCTCTGCTCTCACTAAAGCAGCTGGGAGCTCCACTGATGCTTTGTTGGGTGGGCCCACATCACTCGTGAATGGTCGCCCCAATGACACCTTTGCAGAGCGCACAGAGGACATGGGAGGATGTATTCCGCGCTAGCCAGCTAAGAGGGGCGGGGCCGGGAGCTCCGCTAAAGCTCTGACCCCGCCCACGTGCATCCTGTGTACTGGGTATAGAGCGCCTGTAGTGAGAGCCAGTGATCGGAGTGGGAGTGTCATTGGAGCTCCCGGCCCCGCCCCCGGACCTCTGTATTCACCAGCCAGTATAGAGGGGGCGGGGCCGGAAGCTCCACTGACACTCGCACTCCGATCACTGGCTCTTACTACAGAAGCTCTTTTCCGAGTACACAGGCTGCATGTGGGCGGGGTCAGAGCGTCAGTGGAGCTCCTGGCCCCGCCCCCTCTCAGCTTGCTAGCGAGGAATACATCCTCCCGTGTCCTCTGTGCGCTCTGCAAAGCTGGGATCGGGGCCCCAATTCACGGCTAGCGCGGGCCCCCCAACAAAGATTGGGCCCAGGGCAAGCGCCCCGTTTGCCCTGCGCTAAAGACAGCCCTGGTGCTTGGTGCTGTAGTTCATTCTTCAGCCCAAGCCCAGTCCATGAACAGGGTGAGGAGGAGTTCATGGACGAAGAATTGGTTGCTCCAGCGTGACCAATTCTCTCACATGCCTTTGCTCCGTGAGATCCGTGAGAATAATCCTGAGGATTTCAGGAACTTTCTCAGGATGACGGACCCCATTTTTCACCATTTGTTGGCTTTGCTGACCCCTTATATCAGCAGGCAGGATACCTGCATGAGTCAAGCCATCTCTCCGGAGCAGAGGCTAGTCGCCACGTTGCGGTACTTTGCGACGGGGAGAAGCCTGCAGGACCTTAAGTTCTCGACAAGCATCTCCCCCCAGGCTCTGGGGATCATTATCCCAGAGACCTGTTCTGCCATCATCCATGTCCTGCAGAAGGACTATATTAACCACTTGCCGACCGCCTCACGACGATATAATTCGGCAGAATGGCACGGGCAGGCAGAATCATGTACCTGTACGTGATCTGCCTCCCGCGGGCGGGTGGTCCGATCAGACCCCCCCCGGTGCCCGAGGCGGTCGGCTTTACTCCCCCAGCAATCAGAGGTGAGGGGGAGGCCATCCATTCGTGGCCACCCCCTCGCGATCGCTCCCGGCCAATGAGGTCATTCCTCTGCCTCTGTAATGTAAACAGAGGCAGAGGAAGTGATGTCATTTCTCCTCGAGCCAGTCTTTTCGTTCCGGTGTCTTGCCGAGAATGTTCCCTCGGCGGATAAGTTCCCCCCTGTACTGCGCAGGCGCAGCGCCTGCGCAGTACATACTACTGTCAGCCGCCGGAGATAGCCAAAGCTCAAATGCTTCAATCAGCTGTACACGGCGCCTGCGCTCTGGGTCCAGGTTCCTTCCCCACCATCCAAGTGGACCTAGAGGGAGAATCTAAAACAGCCGAGCGAGGCCGTGCCCGAAGCGTGGCGAGCGAAGCGAGCCCGCGAGGGGCCCTCTTACAGGCGCCGTGTACAGCTGATTTTCAGCTGTTCTGCTTTGGCTATTTCCGCCGATACCTACTGCGCAGGCGCAGTAGAGGGGGGAACTTATACGCCGAGCGGAACTTTCTCGGCAGAACACCGGCACCGAGGAGAGAAGACATCAATGTGAGTTTGCACAACACTACACTTACAGTAGAACACGCAGGCACACTTTTCACCCCCCAGTCACCCCCCGATCACCCCCCTGTAACCCCTGTCACAGTGACACCAATAGCAGTTTTTTTTTTTGCATTGGTGTCAGTTTGTGACAGTTATAAGTGTTAGGGCAGTTAGGGTTAGCCCCCTTTAGGTCTGGGGTACCCCCCTTTAGGTCTAAGGTACCCCCTAATCCCCCCTAATAAAGGTTAACCCCTTGATCACCCCCCATCACCAGTGTCACTAAGCGATCATTTTTCTGATCGCTGTATTAGTGACACAGGTGACGCTAGTTAGGGAGGTAAGTATATAGGTTCGCCGTCAGCGTTTTATAGCGACAGGGACCCCCATATACTACCTACTAAAGGTTTTAACCCCCTGATTGCCCCCTAGTTAACCCTTTCACCAGTGATCACCGTATAACTGTTATGGGTGACGCTGGTTAGTTAGTTTTTTATAGTTTATTATAGTTTTAGGGCACCCGCCGTTTATTACCTTATAAAGGTTTAACCCCCTAATTGCCCAGCGGGGATATAAGTTATGTTTTTAGGGTCAGATAAGGTCTGCGTCGCCCCAGGCAGCGTCAGGTTAGCGCCAGTACCGCTAACACCCACACACGCAGCATACACCTCCCTTAGTGCTATAGAATCTGAACGGATCAATATCTGATCCGATCAGATCAGATCTATACTAGCGTCCCCAGCAGTTTAGGGTTCCCATTAACACAGTGTTAGCGGGATCAGCCCAGATACCTGCTAGCACCTGCGTTTTGCCCCTCGGCCCAGTCCTGCCCAGTCCAGCCCACCCAAGTGCAGTATCGATCGATCACTGACACTTACAAAACACTAAGCACAAATAACTGCAGCATTCACAGAGTCAGGCCTGATCCCTGCAATCGCTAACAGTTTTTTGGTAGCGTTTTGAATCAGTCGCTAACAGTCAGGAGCTTTTTTGCCTGTGAGTCTCACTAGTGTACCCCTAAATTTAGAGCCCAAAATGGCAAATCGAAGGTACACTAGTGAAGAGGCCTACATGTTTCTGAGCATGACAGAGTGAAGAGGAAGTCACTCATCTGTCAGATTCAGGCTCAGAATACGATCCTGTAGAGGACAGCGGCTCCATGACAGATAGCTCTGACGACGGAGTTGTGGTCCCTGCCAAGGTCAGACGTACCAGACCCCAAACTTCTTCTTCTGTCCTTGATGTGCAAGAACCGCAGGTCCCTCGTATGGAGCAGAGCAGTACTAGTGCCGCTATTCCTTCTGGTGAACTGGCAAGCACCAGCGGCCTAGTACACCCTGGTCGTACATCCAGCACTGCAGTATCACGTGGTGACGTGGCGAGTCCCATAAGTGCAGTTCAAGCTGGCGAGGTGGCAAGCACTAGTAGTGTCCCGCTGCCACCAAGAAGATGAACACAGGCCCGTCGTGCCCATAGTGCCCTTTCTGCTGCATTCGTCAATCTGAATTGGGAACCCACCACTTCTGCAACACCCGTACTTCCCCCATTCACTGGCCAACCCGGAATTCAGGTGGAAACAGTTGATTTTACGCCACTGGATTTTTATTCGCTGTTTTTCACCGAAGATCTCTATAGATCTATTGTGGACCAAAGCAATTTATACGCTGGTCAACACATTGCCACTATTCCCCAGTCCTCCCTTGCCAGAGATTGGAGACCAATTACGGTCTCTGAATTTAAGATCTTTCTGGGTCTTTCCCTCAACATGGGCATAACCAAAAAGAGTGAGTTGCGGTCATATTAGTCCACTGACCCAATTCACCATATGCCCTTGTTCTCTGCCTCCATGACCAGGGCACGATACGAGCAGATTTTGCGGTTCATGCACTTCAACAACAATGAACTCTGTCGTCCTTGTGGAGACCCTGAATACGATCGGCTCTACAAAATTCGGCCCCTCGTAAACCACTTCAACCAGCGTTTTTCTGACTTGTTTACTCCCCATCAAGTTGTCTGCGTTGATGAGTCCCTGATTAAATTTTCTGGCCGCTTGTCATTCAAACAGTACCTTCCCAGCAAGCGTGCCAGATATGGGGTCAAGATGTATAAGCTCTGTGACAGGGCCACAGGCTATACATGTAGTTTTATGGTTTACAAGGGCAAAGATAGTCACGTAGAGCCGACAAACTGCCCTGACTACATAGGAAGCGCTGGCAAGATTGTGTGGGACTTGGTGTCACCCTTATTCAGAAAGGGGTACCACTTGTATGTGGACAATTATTACACGAGCGTGCCACTTTTTAGTCACCTTTTTAATCAACAGATTGGAGTATGTGGCACCGTGCGACCTAATCGCCGGGGCTTTCCCCAGCAGCTTGTAGATTCCCGTCTTAGGCTGGGGGAGAGAACCTGCTTGCAGTGTAATAACTTGCTTGCTATGAAGTGGAGGGATAATAAGAATGTTTTCGTTCTTACCTCCCTTCATGTAGACACGAGGGTCCAAATTACTACGGCGACTGGTGTTGTGGAGAAACCCCTCTGTGTCCACGAATATAACCAAAATATGGGAGGGGTGGACCTCAACAACCAGTTGGCGCCGTACCTAGTTGCCTGTAAGGCCAGACGCTGGTACAAAAAAGTGTCTGTTTATTTATTTCAATTGGCTTTGCTGAACGCTCATATGCTATACAGAGCTTCAGGACGGACTGGATCCTTCCTTAAATTCCAGGAAGAGATCGTCAGAGCCCTTCTGTTTCCAGACGGTGCTCCACCTCACCTTCCTCAACCAAATGCAGTAAGCCGGCTGCATGAGAGGGATTTTCCTTATGTCCTCCCGAGTACCTCTACCCAACGAGCCCCCCCAAAGAAGATGTCGTGTCTGCAGCAAGCGCGGATATAGACGTGACACCCGGTATTATTGTCCCTCCTGCACTGACAATCCTGGTCTATGTATTGGTGAATGTTTTGAACGCTACCATACACTAGTTGAGTTTTAGCGTAGGGTACAGCATTGCACAGACTAGGACACACTTTCACAGGGTCTCCCAAGATGCCATCGCATTTTGAGAGACCCAAACCTGGTACCAGTTACAAAAGTTAAAGTTACTAAAAAAAGTGTAAAAAAAAAGTAAAAAAAATAAAAACACAAAAAAAATATAAAATAAAAAAACAAAAATAGTTGTCATTTATTGTTCTCTCTCTCTATTCTCTCTCTATTGTTCTGCTCTTTTTTACTGTATTCTATACTGCTATGTTTTATTGTTATTATGTTTTACCATGTTTGCTTTTCAGATATGCAATTTTTTTATACATTACTGTTTACTGTGTTTTGTTGGTAACCATTTTTTTGTTTTCAGGTACGCCATTCAGCTGCAGAGCGGATTTATTTATCTTGACAGCAACAGCGTTTGCTCCCACGATACATAAAGCCGTGACTCCAGCGCTGTCGGAGGTGATTTCACCACCACAGTTACATACTTCAGCATATATGCCGAAGCGTGGGGGCAGCAGTGGGTAAAGGAGCGATTTGCTCCTGCCTTTTGCAGGAGGATGCCCCCATGCTTCGGCTTATATATACGGTGCATGTATGCCCATCATTAGAAGGGAGGTATTCTAATGGTGGGCATACCCACCGATCAATCTCTTTTTTTCGTTCAGCCCACAGGCTGCATGAAAAAAAAGTTTACAATATATGCCCAACAAGGACCAGCAACGTACTGGTATGTTGCTGGACTTTGAGTGGTTATACCAGAATGATGCCTGCAGGTTTAGGTATCATCTTGGTATCATTCTTTTCAGCCAGCGGTCGGCTTTCATGTAAAAGCAATCCTAGTGGCTAATTAGCCTCTAGACTGCTTTTACAAGCAGTGGGAGGGAATCTCCCTTCACCGTCTTCCATGTTTTTCTCTGGCTCTCTTGTCCCAACAGGGAACCTGAGAATGCAGCCGGTGATTCAGCCAGCTGACCATAGAGCTGATCAGAGACCAGAGTGGCTCCAAACATCTCTATGGCCTAAGAAACCGGAAGCTACGAGCATTTTATGACTTAGATTTCGCCGGATGTAAACAGCGCCATTGGGAAATTGAAAAAGCATTTTATCACACCGATCTTGGTGTGGTCAGATGCTTTGAGGGCAGAGGAGAGATCTAGGGTCTAATAGACCCCAGTTTTTTCAAAAAAGAGTACCTGTCACTACCTATTGCTATCATAGGGGATATTTACATTTCCTGAGATAACAATAAAAATGATTAAAAAAAAAATGAAAGGAACAGTTTAAAAATAAGATAAAAAAGCAAAAAAATAATAATAATAAAAAAAAAAAAAAGCACCCCTGTCCCCCCTGCTCTCGCGCAAAGGCGAACACAAGCGTCAGTCTGGCACAAAGTTGTCACTAACTAATATATTGCTCAAACATGCCATGGGAATATGTGATTTCGGGGCCCCGTATGCAGCTAGGCTCCCAAAAAGTCCCACACATGTGGTATCCCCGTACTCAGGAGAAGCAGCAGAATGTATTTTGGGGTGTAATTCCACATATGCCCACGGCATGTTTGAGCAATATATCATTTAGTGACAACTTTGTGCAAAAAAAAAAAAAAAAAATTGTCACTTTCCCGCAACTTGTGTCAAAATATAAAATATTCCATGGACTCAACATGCCTCTTAGCAAATAGCTTGGGATGTCTACTTTCCAAAATGTGGTAATTTGGGGGGGGGGTTGTGACTTCTGGGCATTTTATGGCCTTCAAAACTGTGATAGGTAGCAGTGGCGTAGCGTGGGGGGTGCGAGGGGGGCGTAGGCCCCGGGCGCAACATTTGGGGGGGGCGACATCCTGCTCCAGTATGTGTCACCCTCTCTCCATACAGCTAAATTCTGTTCTGTGACCCCGCGCTCCGGCCGCCATGATAATTCTCAGGCCGGCCCCTGGCGCCCTGTGATTGGGCGAAAGGGGTCATGTGCGGCAGGTGGGGCTGGCCTGAACTCAATCGCGGGGGGAGCGGGGCTGGCCTTCGTTGTGGCCGCCGTCTTCTCCTGCTCCTTCTCTCCAGCCCGGGTCACCAATCATGTCGGCCGTCGCGGAAGGCAGTCTGTGGCCGCTGTCTTCTCCTCCTCTCCTCCTTCTCCTCTCCGGCCCGGCCCGGGTCACTGATCATCATGACCCCATTGGCCGTCGCGGCAGGCAGTCTGTGGCCGCTGTCTTTTCCTCCTCTCCTCCTCTCCGGCCCGGGTCACTGATCATCATGTCCCAGCCGGGGCAGGCAGTGTGACAGTCGGCGGCGCAGAGGCAGAGCAGATGGAAGAAAAAAAGGTAAGAGACTCACTCGGCCCGGGGGGGAGTAGATATGGTCTGAGGAGAGTGAGCAGCCAGAAAGTTAGCGTATAGTGTAATGTATAGTATTGTGTGTAGTGTATTGGTCTGTGGGTAGAGTGTTGTGTAGCAGTCAGTATGTAGTGTATTGAGTAGTAGTGGTCTGTGTCTAGTGTATTGTGTAGTGGTCAGTGTGGTGTGTGGTCAGTGTGTAGTGTAGTGGTCAGTGTGTAGTGTAGTGTAGTGGTCAGTGTGTAGTGTAGTGGTGTGTGGTTGGTGTGTAGTGTAGTGGTCAGTGTGTAGTGTAGTGGTCAGTGTGGTGTGTAGTGTAGTGGTCAGTGTGGTGTGTAGTGGTCAGTGTGTAGTGTAGTGTAGTGGTCAGTGTGTAGTGTAGTGGTGTGTGGTTGGTGTGTAGTGTAGTGGTCAGTGTGTAGTGTAGTGGTCAGTGTGGTGTGTAGTGTAGTGGTCAGTGTGGT
The DNA here is from genome assembly GCF_042186555.1 of Aquarana catesbeiana. Lineage (NCBI taxonomy): Eukaryota > Metazoa > Chordata > Amphibia > Anura > Ranidae > Aquarana > Aquarana catesbeiana. The sequence continues at coordinate 110,106,709 of NC_133335.1, forward strand.
GTGTAGTGGTCAGTGTGTAGTGTAGTGGTTAGTGGTGGTCAGTGTGTGGTGTGGTGGTGTGTGGTTAGTGGTGGTCAGTGTGTAGTGGTCAGTGTTGTGTGTAGTGGTCAGTGGTGTCCAGTGTGTAGTGGTCAGTGTGTAGTGGTTAGTGGTGTGTAGTGGTCAGTGTGGTCAGCGTGTAGTGGTCAGTGTGTAGTGTAGTAGTCAGTGTGGTGTGTAGTGTGTAGTGGTCAGTGTGTAGTGGTCAGTGTGTAGTGGTTAGTAGTGTGTAGTGGTTAGTGGTGTGTAGTGGTCAGTGTGTAGTGGTTAGTGGTGTGTAGTGGTCAGTGTGTAGTGGTGTGTAGTGGTCAGTGTTTAGTGGTGTGTGGTGTGTGGTGTAGTGGTCAGTGGATAGTGTAGTGTATTGTGTAGTAGTATAGTGTAGTGGTCAGTATAGGAATCAGGTAGGTCAGTGTGTGGTGTTTAGTGTAGTGGTCAGTGTGGTGTGTAATGGATAGTGTATTGTGTAGTGGGTAGTGTAGTAGTATAGTGTAGTGGTCAGTATAGGAATCAGGTAGGTTGGTGTGGTGTGTAGTGTAGTGGTCAGTGTATAGTGGATTGTGTACTGGATTGTATAGTGTAGTGGTCAGTGTGTAGTGTAGTGGTCGATGTAGGAATCGTGTAGGTTGGTGGGGTGTGTAGTGGTCAGTATAGGAATCAGGTAGGTCAGTGTGTAGTGTAGTGGTCCTTGTAGGAATCGGGTAGGTCAGTGTAAGGGTCAGTATAGGAATGAGATAGGTCAGTGTATTGTATAGTGTAGTAGCATAGTGTAGTGGTCAGTATAGGAATCATATTAGTGGTCAGGTAGGTCAGTATTATTGTAGGAAGGGAAGGGACTCAGGGAGTGTGAATTGTCCGCAGGTTAGGGGGCGCAAATTACTTGCCTTGCCCCGGGTGCTGGCAACCCACGCTACGCCACTGATAGGTAGTGAGGAGTGAAATCAAAACTTTACGCCCTTAGAAATCCTGAAGGCAGTGCGTGGTTTTCGGGGCCCCGTATGCGGCTAGGCTCCCAAAAAGTCCCACACATGTGGTATCCCCGTACTCAGGAGAATCAGCAGAATGTATTTTGGGGTGCAATTCCACATATGCCCATGGCCTGTGTGAGCAATATATCATTTAGTAACAACTTTTTGTAATTTTTTTTTGTCATTATTCAATCACTTGGGACAAAAAAAATTAATATTCAATGGGCTCAACATGCCTCTCAGCAATTTCCTTGGGGTGTCTACTTTCCAAAATGGGGTAATTTGGGGGGGTTTTGTAGTGCCCTGCCATTTTAGCACCTCAAGAAATGACATAGGCAGTCATAAACTAAAAGCTGTGTAAATTCCAGAAAATGTACCCTAGTTTGTAGACACTATAACTTTTGCGCAAACTAGGGTTGTCCCAATACCGATACTAGTATCGGTATCGGCACCGATACCGAGCATTTGCCCAAGTACTTGTACTTGGGCAAATGCTCCCGATGCTTCCGCCGATACCTGGACTGTCAGCTGTGATCGGCGCGTGGGGGAGTTACAAGATTCTCCCCCAGCGGCTTTCACCAGCTTTAGTGACATACAGCAGTGATCGCTCACCGCTGTATGTCACTGCATCCTCCTCCATGCCCCCTCCGTTCCTCTGTGCCTCTCCGCTGTCCCCTGCATTCTTCTCTCCTTATCTGTCCCCCTCCGTACTCCCCCTTTGTTCTTCTCTCCTTATCTGTCCCCCTCCGTACTCCCCCTTTGTTCTTCTCTCCTTATCTGTCCCCTCCGTTCTCCCCCTCCGTTCCTCCGTCCTCCCCCTCCTTCCTTTGTGTATGGAGAGAGTCAGCTGACTCTGTCCATTCACATAACTGAAACATTGTAATCTCTTGTGATTACTATGTGTCAGTTTATGACTGGAGAGAAGCCGCTGCCTTCTCTCCATTCATTCTCAGTGCAGCTGACGCTGCAGAGAAAGGGACTGGGGAATCTCAATCCTCTCTCTCTTTCTCTGTCTCAAGGGGGAGATATCAGAGGTCTGTTAAGACCCCTGATATCTCACCAAAGCCCCCCAAAAGGGCTGATTAAAAAAACAAAAACAAAAAAAACAATAAAGAATAAAAAAATATTATTGTAAAAAATAAAAATTGTAAAAAAAAACAAAACACACACACATACAACGTTCACCCCCCCCCCCAAAAAAAAATAGCAAAAAAAAAACTGTCACGTGACATTAAAAAAAAAGTATCGGTAATCGGTATCGGCGAGTACTTGAAAAAAAGTATCGGTACTTGTACTCGGTCCTAAAAAAGTGGTATCGGGACAACCCTAGCGCAAACCAATAAATATACGCTTATTAACATTTTTTTACCAAAGACATGTGGCCGAATACATTTTGGCCTAAATGTATGACTAAAATTGAGTTTATTGGATTTTTTTTTATACAAAAAGTAGAAAATATCAATTTCCAAATTTTCGGTCTTTTTCCGTTTATAGCGCAAAAAATAAAAACGGCAGAGGTGATCAAATACCATCAAAAGAAAACTCTATTTGTGGGAAGAAAAGGATGCAATTTTCATTTGGGTACAGCATTGCGTGACCGCGCAATTATCAGTTAAAGTGACGCGGTGCCAAATTGTAAAAAGTGCTCTAGTCAGGAAGGGGGTAAATCCTTCTGGGGCTGAAGTGGTTAAGGTAAGATTTTTATCCTTTAACATCACATTTTATTGTATTTAATGTTTGCTAATGTAATGTATTTCTTTACTCAAGCACTAATTACCATGATTGCAATATGCTGTGAATTTCCCCTTTGCCCTCATGCATGCTGTAAATTTTTTAATGCTCTTTTTTGTCCTGCATGCTGGGCCCATATCCACCTAGTCTAGTTACTTAACAATGTATTTTGTCATCTCCATTGTAGTGCTTTACCCTAAAATATATCCAAATTGTCTGTGTGTCCTTAAATTGCTTTAAAAATCCCCCCCTAAAATGTATCCAAATGGTCTGTGTGTCCTTAAATTGCTTTATAACCCCCCCCTAAAATGTATCCAAATGGTCTGTATGTCCTTAAATTGCTTTATAATCCCCCACCCCTAAAAATTATCAAAATGGTCTGTGTGTCCTTAAATTGCTTTATAATCCCCCCCCCTAAAATGTATCCAAATGGTCTGTGTGTCCTTAAATTGCTTTATAATCCCCCCCCCTAAAATTTATCCAAATGGTCTGTGTGTCCTTAAATTGATTTATACCCCCCCTGAAATTTATCCAAATGGTCTGTGTGTCCTTAAATTGCTTTATAACCCCCCTAAAATTTATCCAAATGCTTTATAATCTTCCCCCCTCCCAAAAAAAAAAATTATCAATGGGCCATCAGTGGGGGTGCGGAATCTGATAAGTGGGCCTTATATTTTAGTCTTTAACCACTTCAGCCCCGGAAGGATTTACCCCCTTCCTGACCAGAGCACTTTTTACAATTTGACACTGTGTCGCTTTAACTGCTAATTGCGCGGTCGTGCAATGCTGTACCCAAATGAAATTTGCATCCTTTTTTTCCCACAAATAGAGCTTTCTTTTGATGGTATTTAATCACCTCTGCAGTTTTTATGTTTTGCGCTGTAAACGGAAAAAGACCGAAAATTTTGAAAAAAAATGATATTTTCTATTTTTTGTTATAAAAAAAATCCAAAAAACTCAATTTTAGTCATACATTTAGGCCAAAATGTATTCAGCCATATGTCTTTGGTAAAAAAAAGTGAATAAGCGTATATTTATTGGTTTGCGCAAAAGTTATAGCATCTACAAACTAGGGTATATTTTCTGGAATTTACACAGCTTTTAGTTTATGACTGCCTATCTCATTTCTTGAGGTGCTAAAATGGCAGGGCAGTACAAACCTCCCCCAAATGACCCTATTTTGGAAAGTAGACACCCCAAGGAAATTGCTGAGAGACATGTTGAGCCCATTGAATATTTAATTTTTTTGTCCCAGGTGATTGAATAATGACAAAAAAAAAAAATATTTTACAAAAAGTTGTCACTAAATGATATATTGCTCACACATGCCATGGTTATATGTGGAATTGCACCCCAAAATACATTTTGCTACTTCTCCTGAGTACGGAGATACCACATGTGTGGGACTTTTTGGGAGCCTAGCCGCGTAAGGGGCCCCCGAAATCCAATCACCACCTTCAGGATTTCTAAGGGCATAAATACCCCTACCTATCACAGTTTTGAAGGCCATAAAATGCTAAGATGGCACAACCCCCCCCAAATGACCCCATTTTGGAAAGTAGACACCCCAAGCTATTTGCTGAGAGGCATGTTGAGTCCATGGAATATTTTATATTTTGACACAAGTTGGGAAAATGACAAACTTTTTTTTTGTTTTGCACAAAGTTGTCACTAAATGATATATGGCTCACACAGGCTATGGGCATATGTGGAATTGCACCCCAAAATACATTCTGCTGCTTATCCTGAGTACAGGAATACCACATGTGGGACTTTTTGGGAGCCTAGCTGCGTAAGGGGCCCCGAAAACCAAGCACCGCCTTCAGGATTTCTAAGGTCGTAAATTTTTGATTTCACTCCTCACTACCTATCACAGTTTTGAAGGCCATAAAATGCCAAGGTGGCACAAACCCCCCCAAATGACCCTATTTTGGAAAGTAGACACCCCAAGCTATTTGCTGAGAGGCATGGTAAGTAATAGTGACAGGTAGTCTTTTTTGAAAAAATTGGGGTCTCTTAGACCCTAGATCTCTCCTCTGCCCTCAAAGCATCTGACCACACCAAGATTGGTGTGATAAAATGCTTTCCCAATTTCCCAATGGCGCTGTTTACATCCGGCAAAATCTAAGTCATGAAATGCTCATAGCTTCCGGTTTCTTAGACCATAGAGTTAATTGGAGCCATTCTGGTCTCTGATCAGCTCTATGGTCAGCTGGCCTAATCACCGGCTGCATTCTCGGGTTCTCTGTTGGGACAGGAGAACCAGAGAAAACCATGGAAGACATAAGACGTAAAAGCAGTCTAGAGGCTAATTAGCCAACCGCTGGCTGAAAAGAATGATACCAAGATGATACCTAAACCTGCAGGCATCATTCTGGTATAACCACTCAAAGTCCAGCAACATACCAGTACGTTGCTGGTCCTTGTTGGGCATATATTGTAATCTTTTTTTTCATGCAGTCTGTGGGCTGAACGAAAAAAAGAGATTGATCGGTGGGTATGCCCACCATTAGAATACCATTAGAATACCTCCCTTCATCCACCCACTTCTAATGATGGGCATACATGCACCATTTATATATGCCGAAGCATGGGGGCATCCGCCCCAAAAGTTAGGAGCAAATCGCTCCTCCGCCCCTGCTGCCCCCATGCTTCAGCATATATGCTCTTTTTTTTAACTGTGGTGGTGAAATCACCCCACACAGCACTAGAGTCAATGGCTTTATGTATCGTGGGAGCAAACGCTGTTGCTGTCAAGATAAATAAATCCGCGTTGCAACTGAATGGCGTACCTGCTAAGCAAATGATGGTTAACAATAAATAAAGTAACATTACAGTATAACAGTAAGACATACCATACCTGCAAAGCAAATACAAAAAAATAGTAAAAAATAAAACATTTTTTAACGCAACCTGTGTGTAAAATATATATATGCTTACATATATGCTGAAGCATGGGGGCATCCACCCGCAAAAGGTAGGAGCAAATCGCTCCTCCGCCCCTGCTGCCCCCATGCTTCCGCATATATGCTCTTTTTTTAACTGTGGTGGTGAAATCACCTCCGACAGCGCTGGAGTCACGGCTTTATGTATCGTGGGAGCAAACGCTGTTGCTGTCAAGATAAATAAATCCGCACTGCAACTGAATAGCGTACCTGCTAAGTAAATGATGGTTAACAATAAAACAAAGTAACATTACAGTATAACAGTAAAACATACCATACCTGCAAAGCAAATACAAAAAAAACATAGTAAAAAATAAAACATTTTTTAACGCAACCTGTGCCTAAAATATATACATACCGAAGCATGGGGGCATCCACCTGCAAAAGGTAGGAGCAAATCGCTCCTCTGCCTCTGCTGCCCCCATGCTTCGGCATATATGTTCTTTTTTTTAACTGTGTTGGTGAAATCACCTCCGACAGCGCTGGAGTCACAGCTTTATGTATCGTGGGAGCAAACGCTGTTGCTGTCAAGATAAATAAATCCGCGCTGCAGCTGAATGGCATACCTGAAAACAAAAAAATGGTTAACAAAAAAACACAGTAAACAGTAAAGTATAAAAAATTACATACCTGAAAAGCAAACATGATAAAACATAATAACAATAAAACATTGCAGAATAGAATATAGTAAAAAAGAGAGAGCAATAGAGAGAGAGAGAACAATAAAATGACAACTACTTTTTTTTTTTTTTATTTTATTTTTTTTTTGTGTATTTTTTTTTTTTTTTTTTTTTACACTTTTTTTGTAACTGTAACTTTTGTACCTGTAACCGGTTCTAGGTTCGGGTCTCTCAAAATGCAATGGCATCTTGGGAGACCCTGTGAAAGTGTGCCTAGTCTGTGCAATGCTGTACCCTATGCTAAAACTCAATTAGTGTATGGTAGCGCTCAAAACATTCACCAATGCAAAGACAAGGATTGTCAGGACAGGAGGGACAATAATAACGGGTGTCACGCCTATATCCGCACTTTCTACAGACACAACATTTTCTTTGGGGGGCTCGTTGGGTAGGGGTACTGCATTTGGTTGGGGAAGGTGAGGTGGAGCACCGTCTGGAAACAGAAGGGCTCTGACGATCTCTTCCTGGAATTTAAGGAAGGATCCAGTCCGTCCTGAAGCTCTGTATAGCACATGAGCGTTCAGCAAAGCCAATTGAAATAAGTATACAGACACTTTTTTTATACCAGCGTCTGGCCTTACGGGCAACTAGGTACGGCGCCAACAACTGGTCGTTGAGGTCCACCCCTCCCATATTTTGGTTATATTCATGGACACAGAGGGGTTTCTCCACAACACCAGTCGCCGTAGTAATTTGGACAGTCGTGTCTACATGAAGGGAGGTAAGAACGAAACAATTCTCATTATCTCTCCACTTCATAGCGAGCAAGTTATTACACTTCAAGCAGGCTCTCTCCCCCAGCCTAAGACGGGAATCTACAAGCCGCTGGGGAAAGCCCCGGCGATTAGATCGCACAGTGCCACATGCTCCAATCTGATGATCAAACAAGTGACTAAAAAGTGGCGCGCTCGTGTAATAATTGTCCACGTACAAGTGGTACCCCTTTCCGAATAAGGGTGACACCAAGTCCCACACAATCTTGCCAACACTTCCTATGTAGTCAGGGAAGTTTGTCGGCTCTACGTGACTATCTCTTCCCTCGTAAACCATAAAAGTACATTTATAGCCTGTGGCCATGTCACAGAGCTTATACATCTTGACCCCGTATCTGGCACGCTTGCTGGGAAGGTACTGTTTGAAAGACAAGCAGCCAGAAAACTTAATCAGGGACTCATCAAGGCAGACAACTTGATGGGGAGTAAACAAGTCTGCAAAACGTTGGTTGAAGTGGTTTAAGAGGGGCCTAATTTTGTAGAGCCGATCGTATCCAGGGTCTCCATGAGGACGACAGAGTTCATTGTTGTTGAAGTGCATGAACCACAAAATCTGCTCATATCGTGCCCTAGCCATGGAAGCAGAGAACAAGGGCATATGGTAAATTGGGTCAGTGGACCAATATGACCGCAACTCACTCTTTTTGGTTATGCCCATGAGAAGGGATAGGCCCAGAAAGATCTTAAATTCGGAAACCATAATTGGTTTCCAATCTCTGGCAAGGGAGGACTGGGGAATAGTGGCGATGTGTTGACCAGTGTACAAATCGCTTTGGTCCACAATAGATCTATAGAGATCTTCAGTGAAAAACAGCGAATAAAAATCAAGTGACGTAAAATCAACTGTTTCCACCTGAATGCCAGGTTGGCCAGTGAATGGGGGAAGTACGGGTGCTGCAGAAGTGGTGGGTTCCCAATTAGGATTGGCAAATGCAGCAAGAAGGGCACTATGGGCACGACGGGCCTGTGTTTGTCTTCTTTGTGGCAGCGGGACACTACTTGTGCTTGCCACCTCGCCAGCTTGAACTGCACTTATGGGACTCGCCATGTCACCAAGTGTTACTGCAGTGCTGGAAGTATGACCAGGGTGTACTAGGCCGCTAGTGCTTGCCAGTTCACCAGAAGGAATAGCGACACTAGTACTTCTCTGCTCCATACGAGAGCCCTGCGGTTCTTGCACCTCAACAGCAGAAGAATATTGGGGCTGGTACGCCTGAACTTGGCAGGGACCACAACTCCGTCGTCATCTGTCATGGAGCCGCTGCTGTCTAGAGGTTCGTATTCTGAGCCTGAATCTGACAGATGAGTGACTTCCTCTTCACTATATGTCATGCTCAGAAACGTTTAGGCCTCTTCACCACTGTACCTTTGATTTTGCCATTTTGGGCTCTAAATTTAATGGTACAGTAGTGAGACTCACAGATAAAAAAGCTCCTAGACTGCTAGCGACTGTATCAAAATGCTACCAAAAAAACTATCAGGCCTGACTCTGCGAACGCTGCAGTTATGTGTTTAGTGTTTTGTTACTGACAGTGATACTGCACGTGGGTGGGCTGGGCTGGGGGGGAAAAACGCAGGTGCTAGCAGGTATCTGGGCTGATCCCATTAACACTGCATTTTTGGGAACCCTAAACTGCTGGGGACGCTAGTATAAATCTGATCAGATCAGATATTGATCCGTTCAGATACTATAGCACTAAGGGAGGTGTATGCTGCGTGCGTGGGTGTTAGCGGTACTGGCACTAACCTGACGCTGCCTTATGCCGCGTACACACGACTGGACTTTACGGCATACTTGGTCCGGTGAACTGGAGTCCGTCGGACAATTCGATCATGTGTGGGCTCCAGCGGACTTTTTTTTCTCAAAAGTTCGACGGACCTAGAAATGAAGCATGTTTCAAATCTGTCCGACGGACTCGGCTTTCTAGCGTACAAACTGGTCGTCTGTGTGCTAGTCCGACGGACCGAAACTGACGCATGCTCTGAAACAAGTACAAGACGCAAGCGCTCGGTCTGGTAAAACTAGCCTTCGTATTGACGCTAGCACATTCCTCCTCTGTGATCTTTTAATACAGCGCATTCTTTTTTTCTTTATAATGAATGAAGGAATGAAGTTGTTTTGCTGCTTATATTCCCACAGAGTTCTCACAAAATACTTTCCTGATGCCTCCATGGCAGCACACACTGGGTTGTGACTCCGCCCCCACAACCTGACAGGATTGGTTAGCTATAAATTTGAAGGGGAGACACCCCACTGCATTCTCTCTCATTGTGTTCAGAGCTAGGTACTGCCTTGGGAAGGTTATGTCCTTTTCCAAGATGGCGCCGAGGCATTCAGGACACTCTGCGCATGCGCGGGAGCGTCATTTTGCCGCGATGGTGGTGCCAAGTTTAAAAACACAGTCATTCTCTGTGTTTTTTGCTGAGGCTATTTGAAAAAACTTGGATTTTGCCGTGTGTTGCACTGCTTTGCCAAAAACTAATTCAGCAAACCCAGGTAAGTCGGATCTACTTCTCCAGACTCTCTTCAGCCTTTTTAAAAAAAAAAAAAAAAGGAGAATTTAAAAAAAAAAAAAAAAATGTTTTTTTCTTATTACTCTTCAGCCTTCCTGTCACTTTTGCTATGGATACCACTGCCCGCGCAGACCACCATCAATAAACAAGGTAAGAGGCCATCCGTCATTGGTAAGTATGGAAGAAGGGGAGAGAAAAAAGAGAGCCGGACCACTAACGCTGCATTTTTGGCAGCCCTACCAGGTCAAGAGCCGCAAGTTCCAGGCATGAAGGAAGATCAAGTCATGCTTCAAGCACGAGGTCCCGCAGAAGCCGTTCAAGATCTTCCTCCCGCCGAAGACATAGCCACTCACGTCACAGCCGCTCACGACGCAGCCGCTCCCGTCATAGTCGGTCACACCGCAGACGGTCACCTTCATCACACCGCCAGAGCCGCCACACCCGTCCTGCAGCAAACGCTTACTGGGTATGCGGCGAGCCAGCCTTGCCAGATAAACTAGTCTGCCAATCCTGCTTCAATGAAGCAACAAAGGAAAAAGAACTAGACGCAAGAGTGGCTACGGAGCTCATAAGAGAGTCTGTACGAGAATCCATAAGGGAGACAACGGCACCACTGATGGATAGGCCTACTCCCAGTACATCGGCAGCGGATGACCATCAACCCCAGGCATCATAATCCTCCTCAGGATATGAGGATCAGGAGATGTCAGCAGGCTTTGATTTTTCCCTTGTAGAGCCTTTTGCAAAGTCAGTTAAGGAAGCGATCGGCTGGGAAGAAGATAAAGTGGAACCGCAGAAAGTTAGGAAATATTTCCCAAATTTAAGAAAAGATCCTGAAAACTTCCCTTTTATAGGTGAACTGGAAGATCTAATTAAAGATGAATGGGAAAGATCTGATAAGCGGTCCAGTCTCACCAATAGACTGGCAAAGATGTATCCTTTGAAAGAATCGAAAGTGAATTCATTGATGAACGCCCCCATAGTCGACTCCTCCTTGATGCGTCTTGCACGGCATGTCACTCTACCTATTGAGGACGCAGATTCCTTTCGGGATGTTCTTGATCGGAAATTGGATCTGGAATTAAAGAAAGCATATTCCACGGCTGGGGACATTTGCAGACCAGCAATTACCACAGCAGCAGTGGCTAAATCCATATCAGGTTGGGCAACCCGGGTGGAGAAGGATCTTCAAGATGGCACTGAAGTAGACAAAATAATCTCTTCTCTTCAGGGGATAAAGTTGGCAGGCGACTTTGTGGCAGAAGCTTCAGTCGATATTATAAGATCCTCAGCAAGAACAATGTTAGCCTCAGTCACGGCAAGAAGGGCCCTGTGGCTGAAACCATGGATGGCCGATACTGCATCTAAAACAAACTAGTGCAGAATTCCATACGATGGCTCACACCTGTCCTGGTCTAAATTGGACACCGCTATCTCCAAGGTAACAGGAGGGAAGTTGGGATTAATTCCCTCAGACAGAAGACCCAAGGCCCAAAAGGGTCCGTCCTGCAGACGCAACCTTCCCGATAAATACAAGGAAGCTAGATCCTACCGTCCCGGTAGGGAGTTTAGAAGGGACTGGAGAAATATGAGACCTTCCTTCCTAAGGATGCAGAAGTCCAAGCCTACCCTGGCAGGGGAGCAGCAGAAGTCCTTTTGAAGGTTCGCCTGCCCACCCAGCACAGGTGGGCGCCAGGCTCAAGAACTTCGTACAAATCTGGTCAAGCCATATAAAGGATCTGTGGACCCTATCCACAATCAAGTTTGGACACAAGTGGAAGTTTATGGGCAGACTTCTGGGAAATCACTTCCAATCAACCAGACTACCATCTTCACTAATCAAGAGGAAGTTACTATTAAGATATATAATAGAATTGAAGGAGGAAGGAGCAATTCTGGAGGTTCCATCAGATCAAAAGGGGAGGGGTTTCTATTCCCCTCTATTTTTGGTAAAAAAGAAGACCGGAGACTTACGCCCTGTATTGGATTTAAAAAATCTCAACAGGAACATAAAAATAGAGGCCTTCAAAATGGAGAGCCTGCAGTCCATAATTCTGGCTGTGAACCTGGGCGACTGGATGCTGTCAGTAGATTTATCGGATGCTTACCTACATATTCCGATTCATCCCACCCTTCAAAATTTCCTCCGATTCTTCATCAACAAAAGCCACTTCCAATTCCAGTGCCTCCCTTTCGGCATCTCGTCGGCTCCCAGGACATTCACCAAGACCCTTTTCCCTTGGTTGCATTCCTCAGGGAAAAGGGTCTTCGAGTCCACCATTATTTGGATGACATCCTGCACTTGACAGAGGATCGAGAAACTTTGCTGTGTCATCGGAAGATCTTACTCACGACTCTCCAGGACTTCGGTTGGCTAGTCAACTGGAAAAAGAGCAGTCTGCAACCCACGCAAAATATGGTATTCCTGGGAGTGGATCTGAACACCAAATTGAACAGGGTACAACTCCCTTAAGAGAAGATTCAGCCTCTAATACAGAAGATGCGGAGATTACTGTCAGTGAGGCATCTACCAGCCACAACCTGCTTGAGTGTGCTAGGCTCCATGTCTGCAACTCTACCCATGGTGCAGTGGTCATAATGGCACATGAGAGTCCTGCAAAACTCCTTTCTAAGGCAGTGGGATGGAGTATCGATGCGTCAGACCATTACCATTTCCAGACCAATGAAGCAATCAGTATGGTGGTGGACACACTTGACCAACCTCAGAAAATACAAGCTGATAGTTCCTCCAGACCCAGTAATAGTCACTTCGAATGCCTGTCAGAGTGGCTGGGGAGCTCACTGTCAAGATCAAGCAGCGCAGGGCCAATGGCAGTTCCAGGCCCAGGATATAGTATCAAATATACTGGAACTCAGAGCAGCTTTCCAGGCTCTTATGGCATTTGCACCAGCCCTCAGAGGGAAGAACGTGCTTATCCGGATGGCCAACAAGGTGGCAGTGTCCTACATCCAGAGGCAGGGGGGTACCAAGAGTCTCACACTGATGGAGGAAGTCTGTCCTATCTTGGAATGGGCACAGGCACACCTAACAGACTTAAAAGCAATATATGTTCCTGCGGCACAGAACATGTTAGCCGATTACCTGAGTCGAGAGTCTCTCTCGAACAACGAATGGTCCCTGAGCCTCCAGGCCTTTTCACTTCTTACGGAAACATGGGGAATGCCAGAGATCGACTTAGCAGCCACACCTGCGAATATGAAGTGTCGGAGGTTTCTGTCCAGAGCGTTGTTCCCTTCAGCCGAGGGAATAGATTGTCTAATTCACCCATGGAACTTCAAGTTGGGTACATATTCCCACCAACTCCATTAATTGCGAGATTCTTGTCCAGGCTTTGGAGATCCTCAGCCACGGTAATTGCAGTAATCCCTCTTTGGCCAAGAAGACCATGGTTCACGACCCTATTGCAGCTCAGCCTTCAACCTCCAATCCTTCTTCCGGTAACCCCAGGTCTGCTATTTCAGGGCCAATTTCTACACTCAGCTCCAGAGAAGTAGCATCTGACGGCATGGAAGTTGAAAGGGTTAGGTTAAGGAAACAAGGCTGCTCTCAGGAAGTAATATCAACCCTGATGCAAGCAAGGAAGAATACCACCAACACTACCCATAAAAGAATTTGGAACAAGTTTTTTTCCATATCACAGCAGAAGGGATGGGACCCCAGAACCCTCTCAAATCTTAGAGTTTCTCCAGTCAGGGATCGACAAAGGCCTAAGTTCAAGTACCCTTAAGGTACAAGTATCTGCCTTGTCAGCCAAAACAGGCACTAGGTGGTCATTACATCCGCTGGTAATCCAATTCCTGAGAGCCTGTCTGAAAATTAAACCTCCCAAGAAACCAGCTTTTCCATCATGGGATCTCTCAATAGTTCTTGATGCCTTCACCAATCCTCCTTTTACTCCATCTGAATCGATCTCACTGTGGGATCTAACTCTAAAACTGTATTTTCTCATCGCAATTACATCAGCAAGAAGGGTATCTGAAATCCAAGCACTGATGGCATCGGAACCCTACTTAGTATTCTTTCCTGATAAAGTAGTACTAAGACCCTCAGGCGGCTTCATCCCGAAGGTAGCAACTTCCTTCCACTACAACCAAGACATTGTCTTACCATCCTTCACTAATGATCAAGGTGAACCTCATCCTCTGGATGTTAAAACAACCATCATTAGTTACCTTGCGGCTACAACTCCTTTTAGGAAGACGGATGCCCTCATGGTCATCCCCTATGGAAACAGACGAGGTCAAGCGGCTACTTCATGTACTATCACCTCCTGGTTAGTCAAATCCATCAAGAAGGCATACTCCATGCATCATCTGGCAATTCCTGAAGGCATCAGGGCTCACTCGACCAGGGCAGTGGCTACCTCCTGGGCAGCATATTGCAGGGTTTCAGCGGAGAGGATTTGCAAAGCAGCAACTTGGTCCTCCAGACACACTTTCATTTCTCACTATAGAGTAGATTCTGCTCACTTGGCTATGGCAGACTTCGGTAGATCTGTTGTTAGAGCCAATTCTTCCGCATTATAAGGAATAAATATTATTTTCTTGCACCCAACCGACTGGCGAGTTATTTCCCAGTGTGTGCTGCCATGGAGGCGTCAGGAAAATGGAAAATTGTATACTCACCTTTCCGTAGTTTTCCTTTCCTGACGCATCTCCATGGCAGCACACAAATTCCCACCCCGTTATTATGGTGATATATTTACAGAGAATGCAGCGGGATGTCTCCCCTTCAAATTTTTAGCTAACCAATCCTGTCAGGTTGTGGGGGCGGAGTCACAACCCAGTGTGTGCTGTCATGGAGATGTGTCAGGAAAGGAAAATTACGGAAAGGTGAGTATACAATTTTCTGTTTTCTTCATTATTTATCCTCATGCCATGACTAATATAGTTTTTAAAAGGCAGATCTCCAGAAATAATGTATTAAATTATTTTTTTGACTCATCTTTAGTATTTTTATATTTAATCAATATCTATTTTACAAATTGTGCTAAATTCTCATTTTTTTTTTTGGAGTTTCAAGTTACCACAATAACCTTATTATTTTGTATTGTTTTAATGAACCTTAATGAGGTTGGTGTCCCTTGTTAATTTGACATAGGGGGGTTATTTTCAAAAGGAAAATTCATTTTGCACTACAAGTGCAAAGTGTACTTGAAATTGCACTGAAAGAGCATTTGGAAGTGAAGTCGCTGTGGATCCGAGGGGCACATGCAAGGAAACCCAAAAAAAATCATTTTATCTTGCACATGATTGGATGATAAAATCAGCAGAGCTTCCCCTCATTTTAGATCTTCCCCTCAGATTTACATCGACTGCATTTCCAACAAGTGCACTTGCAGTGCAATTTCTAAAGTGCACTTTTCACTTGTATTTTGCCTTTTGTAAATAACCCACATACTCTTTTTGACATGTACCTTGCTACTCACAAACAAAATGTCCTTTGTTTGTTTTGTTTGTTTTGACCCTCAAAACACATAGTCAATAATGTAAGGTAAAGAAAATATCCATTTATTTTTGGAAAAACATAAATGAGGAAGGCAACACTGGAGACAATTTTGGAATGTGTGAAGCCTTTTGTCCCCCAGGACACACATCAAGTTAGTGGAAAATAAAATTGGGATCTTGCGAATAGAGAGCACAATCTGCGTCTTCTGTCAGACCAGACTGAAGCCAGGCAATCACCTTCGACTCTTCCGTGGAGCCTTCCCTGCACGCTGCCCTGCAGCCTTCCCTCTACGCTTCTCTGCAGCCTTCCTTGGAGGCTGTGCCTCTGGTGGTGTACTTGTGGCGAGAGGAGGAGGAGGGGCTTCATCTGAAATATGGCTTTTTGGAGTAAGCTCCCCTCTCAACCCCTTCTGAAAGGCCTGAAAAATAAGCTCCTCACTGAGGAGGAGTTGCCCCTTCTCAAGTTCCACCAACCTGGTGGCCATATAAGTTCCATAGGCTTATTCAGCATTGGGTGGGGTACTGAGTATTTGGCTGGCTTCCCTAATGAGGCCTAGTGATTCCTCCTCTGTTCGGCTGATCTTCCTGGGCCTATTGGTGGTAATGCGGAGGGGAGGCACCTGACATTGGGTGAGGCTTCTACTGGGCCCAGCCACCTTCTGCCTGCCACTGAGCATGGCCTCCTCCTCTCTCCCAATGGGCACGGCCTCCTCCTCTCTCCCACTGGGCAAGGCCTCCTCCTCTCTCCCACTGGGCAAGGCCTCCTCCTCTATACCACTGGGCATGGCCTCCTCCTGGCTGAGCTCATCCTGTGTAAAAAAAAGGGACATAGTTGTAATTTTTCCTTCCGCAATTACACACAATTTTCAGCTCATGACTTGCAAATATAATTCTAAACAAATAGAAAAGGCTATCTTTTGGACCCCACCATTATTCTAGCTGATCACCAATACTTGAAGTACATTTTTGGCCACTACTGTCTAGTGATATGTATACATATAATAATTGTGTTTAAATCATTTTTTTTAAGCACTTAAAACATTTTAGAGTTTACGTCATTAATATTTACATAATCCAAAATTCCAAAAAAAAGTATACCTGGCTCAAGCTGGGCGCATCCACTTCCTCAAGGATGAAAGGGTCCTGTTCTTCCTAGGACGCCTCAGCTGGGGTGGAGGGAAGGGTGGAGGTGGAGGGTAGGCTAGAGGGAAGGGTGGAGGGAAGGCTGGAGGGAAGGGTCGAAAGTGATTGCCTTGCTTCTGTCTGGTCATCCAGAAATCTCAGTTTTGGGTAGTACCACAGCTTGGGGACATAAACCTTGTCTGCTGCTGCTCCTGATCTGAGGGCATCCTGGATCTTCTTGTGTTCCCGCCTGTACATATTACGCAAGATCCCAATTTTATTTTCCACAAACTTAATGTCTGCCTGGGGGACTCGAGTCTTGACAAATTCCAGAAGTGTCCCCAGTGTTGCCTTCCTTGCATGTCTAATAAAATACAATGGGTGCTTGACCTCCCACAGGTTTCTGTTCTCTTGATACAGATCAATAAAATAAGACAAAAATTCTTCCTCCTTAAAGGGATTCATTTTTGCTGAAAGACAAGACACAAGATAAAAACTGTAATGTCAGTCCAAACTCCAAGTATTATTTTTGGCAGAATATAGGGTACACATACACATACACACTAAACACATTCACCAAACACACACCCACGTTTAAATCTTACCTTCGTCTATGACGCTCACTACTTCCGCTCGGACAAACGTAGGCCAGCGTACTAGCTTTATATACACTGCGCATGTGTCATGCTACGCCTGCATCGCCCGCCCCTGACCTTCTTTAGGACGATTTGTCCCCGCCCCTTCACTCTTTGTTGCGCAATGGGAGTATACAGAGAAAGATGGCGGAGAGATTATCTGTAACCAGCGCGGAAGAAAGCCCGGAGCCACAACCATCCAGATCCCGGAGGAGATATAAGGCCACCAACATGGCCTTTGAAGAGATGGTGGAGATGGGGCCCATATTGAGAAGGGAGGACTATGATGCCAAAAAAGGACCGTACACCAGACCCAATATGCGGAAGGACAAAATAATGTCCTCAGTTGTCACCGCTCTTGAAGAAAAATTTGACATTAAACGGGCTAAAGAACAATTGAGGAAGCGGTGGTCTGACCTCAAAACTAGGGAGCCTGAACAATATTGGCAAATCAAGAAGCTGCTTAAAAAAAGTAAGTACTTGTTGTGTGTTCCTATTGAGATACTTAACTTGCATGCTGATCCTTATGCTTTTAGTTTATACAGCATCGTTCGTAAAGACTGTTCTTTTGAAACTACATGATAATGTCAGGAGATGCAGGTCGCCTCCGTCCGTCGGGCTTCGGGGCGCATGCGCAGTGGGCTAGCGCTGAGACATACGGCCGTTTGCGGCCCGATGGTGTGGTGCGCGCGGGTGCACGGCGGTTCCTGTGTGCGCGCCATCGCCCGTGCGGGTGCCCGGTAGCGCGTCACACTGACGCGCTCGCCTGGGAGGCTACTTCTGACGACTCCAGCACCCAGTCGGGTTGCTGGTTTGTCGTCAGCTGTTCCTGTCTCCCTGTACCATAGAAAGCTCTTTGCTCCTGACTACCTGTGCTGAACCTCTGCCTGTTTAACGGATTGCTCTGCCTGCCTGATACCCCTGACCTCTGCTAGTTTAACGGATTGCTCTGCCTGCCTGATACCCCTGACCTCTGCTAGTTACACGGATTGCTCTGCCTGCCTGATACCCTGACCTCTGCTTGCTTAACGGACTCTGATCTGCCTGATACCCCGGTTCTGACCTCTGCTTGTTTAATGGACTCTGATCTGCCTGATACCCCGGTTCTGACCTCTGCTTGCTTAACGGACTCTGATCTGCCTGATACCCCGGTTCTGACCTCTGCCTGCTTAACGGACTTTCTGTTCCTCAGTTCCCCGGTCCTGAACGGCACCCGCCGGTGTACTTCCAATAAACAATGAGGACTTCCATCAGGCCTTCCTGATATCCTGCAGTTATCGGAAGCCCGTGCCTCCGGGTGCCCCCAACTCCCTGTATCACCTCCAGGGGCTCGGGTGCGCGTGGTCGTATGGGCGAGCCGCTCTCGGCATCTTGGCCTCGGTGAGTATTAGTCGTGACAGTACAAACCAGCCAGATGTCCGAGGCCAACAGAGAGCGCTCCCCCTTGGAGATCCTGAGTCAGCAGGTTTCCACCCTGGCCGACTCGGTGCAGAAACTACAAGAGGGATATACTCAAATCGACAACCGCCTCCAACAGCTTACGGGGCCACTCCCTTCTGCCGCCACAGCTCCCGCACCCAGTAGTGAAGGTCCTCTTCACCAGGCTACCGCAGTCCCACAGTTGTCATGGCGCTTCCAGAACCCAGGGTCCCTACACCCGAACGGTTCTCAGGGGACCGTAAGAAATTTAGGGCGTTTAAGAACGCATGCTCTCTCTATTTCACCCTCCAGCCCCGAACTTTCGCATCAGAGGTGGTCAAGGTGGGATTTGCGATCTCCCTGCTCTCTGAAGGACCTCAGGCCTGGGCCCATGGCTTGATGGAACAGGGAAGTCAGGTGCTAAATACAATCGATACCTTCTTCGAGAGTATGTCCCAGCTCTATGATGACCCACAGCGTATGGCTACAGCCGAAGCCATCCTGCACCACCTGTCCCAAGGAAGGAGACCGATTGAGGATTATACAGTAGAGTTCCGTAAATGGGCAGCCGACACGAACTGGATCGAGCTGGCCCTGCGCTACCAGTACCGTCAAGGCTTGTCCGAACTCCTCAAGGATGAGTTAGTCAGGATGGAGACTCCCGCTTCTTTGGAAGAATTAATCCAAGCGGCCACAAAACTGGACAGACGTTTGTGGGAACGTCATTCAGAGCGGTTCCAAAGTCCACGCCCTGCGTGGACGCCGTCGAGACCCCTACCTGTGCAGTCACCATCTCCTATGGCAGCTGGTTCTACAACACCTTCCGAGACCGAACCCATGCAGCTCGGCCTGGTCTGGGCACCACTGGCCTCAGAAGAGAGGCAACGCAGACGGCAGTCCAACTTGTGTCTCTATTGCGGAGGGGCCGGACATTTCCTGCGCAACTGCCCAATAAGGCCCAGTAAGTTCTTTCAGCCAAAATTGATGAATTGCCAAGACAACAATGCTCCTAAATCTTACGTGATGTTGTTTGTTTCTCTACAGCTTAACGGAAGGGTAGTCCCGTCATTGATTCAGGTGAATGTAGCTGCTTCATGGATGCTGCCTTGGCCCACAACCTGCGTATCCCCTTGCAAACCAAAGCTCAAAACCTGCGAGTACATCTGGCTGATGGGTCTCTCCCTAGTTCAGGTCCAATTACCCAGGAGACCCAACCTATTCTAGTAACTACCGATTCCGGGCATCAAGAGCTCCTACGCCTAGACCTCATTCACTCTCCAATGTTTCCAGTCATTCTAGGCTTGCCCTGGCTACAGGCTCACGATCCACAAATTCAATGGAGTGCTAAGGCGGTATCTTTTCCTTCTCCATATTGCTCTCAACATTGCTTCCCTTTGGCTCTGAAAAAGGGATTCATTCGTCCCTCGTCCTCACCTGCCGGAGGAGGTATATTCTTTGTTGGGAAGAAAGACGGCTCCCTTAGACCCTGTGTGGACTACTGGCAGCTTAATAATATTACTATCAAGAACATGTAACCACTGCCGCTCATCCCGGAGCTGTTCCAACGGTTCCGATCAGCTAAAGTCTTTTCCAAATTAGATCTCCGAGGTGCCTATAACCTTGTCAGAATCAGGGCCGGGGACGAATGGAAGACGGCCTTCAGGTCCAGATTTGGGCACTTCGAGTACTTGGTGATGCCATTCGGGCTTTGTAATGCTCCGGCCACCTTTCAACACCTAGTAAATGATATATTCCAAGAATACCTGGATGATTTCCTTGTGGTCTATTTGGACGATATACTCATTTTCTCCTCCACGATTGAGCTACACAAGGGGCACGTCAAAAAGGTTCTTACCATACTGAAGCAACACAAGCTCTACTTGAAAGTGGAGAAGTGCGAGTTTGAAAAACCAGTCGTGCAATTCCTGGGGTTCATCATATCAGCAAATGGGGGTCGCAATGGATCCTCAAAAGATACAAGCTATCCAGGAGTGGCCAGCCCCATCTGATAAAAGAGGAGTCCAGCGGTTTATAGGATTTGCCAACTTCTACCGGAAATTTATTGTTGGATTCTCTGCCATAGTGGCACCTATCACCCAGCTAACCCGCCAGCACGGTTCATTCTGGTGGTTCCAAGCCACACAGGAAGCCTTTCTGAAATTGAAGACCCTGTTCAGTTCCGCTCCAATTCTTCATCACCCCGACCCTTCTCAGGCATTTGTACTAGAGGTGGATGCATCGGAGATCACAACAGGAGCAATTCTTTCCCAAAGACAGGGACCTAAAGCCATCCTACATCCCGTTGCGTTTGCATCCCGGAAACTCAGCCCACCGGAATTAAACTACGATGTGGGTGACAGGGAGCTGCTGGCCATAAAATTCGCCCTGGAGGAATGGAGATATTTGCTTGAGGGGGCACTACACCCAGTGATGATCTTTACAGATCACAAGAACCTTGAATATCTCCGGACAGCAAAACGACTCAAACCCAGACAAGCCCGTTGGGCCCTCTTCTTCTCTCGCTTCAATTTTCATATTTCCTACAGACCTGGTGCAAAGAATGGAAAGGCAGACGCCCTCTCTTGGATGTTCTCGGCTGATCCCCAAACTCCGGAACCGAGCACTATCCTCTCTCCTCAAAACTTCCTTGGGCTGGCCCAGGCGGACTTAATGTCATCCATCAAATCCTCGTCTAACTCATGTACGGAACCAGAGGTACACTCCTTGAAAAGTATGGGAATTTTTTTTGGATCCGGGGAAAAATTTTTGTACCTCAGGAGACACGGTCATTAACCCTTCAAATGTGCCATGACCATAAACTGGCAGGACACTTCAGAATAAGGAAAACATCTGAGCTGATCTCTCGCTCCTTCTGGTGGCCTGGGTGGAGACGGGACTGCAGGGAGTAAGTGGCCTCCTGTCCTCTTTGTCAGTGGAACAAGGGCCAAAACACTAAGTCCTGGGGTCTGCTCAAACCCCTGCCTATTCCAGAATGACCATGGACCGACGCGTCCATGGATTTCATCGTGGACTTGCCAGCCTCGGGAGGTTTTACCACCATTTTTGTTGTAGTCGACCGTCTCTCCAAGATGGCTCATTTTTTGCCCATGGAGGGCACTCCACCTGCCGTGGATACAGCCAATACTTTTCTGAAGGAAATCATCAGGCTCCATGGCGTACCAAGGAGTATAGTGTCGGATAGGGGCATGCAATTTACGTCTAAATTCTGGAAGGAGCTCTGCAAAGCCCTGGATATCAAGGTTTGCCTCTCATCAGCTTACCATCCTCAGAGCAACGGTCAAATGGAGAGGACGAACCAGACCCTAGAGCAATACCTCCGTTGCTTCTGCTCAGGATCCCAGGATGATTGGGCAAGTCTTCTCCCGTATGCGGAGTTCGCTTATAACAATTCCGTTCACGCAGCTACCAACCAAACGCCTTTTTGGGCAAATTGCGGATTCCACCCTACGTTTCTGTCTAACGATTTTCCTGAGATAGCAGTCCCTGCAGTTCACGACAGGATAACTTCCTTACGATCTAATTTCCAGAGGATTCAAGACATGTTACAGAAAGCTCAAAGGGACTACAAGGAGCAGTATGACCGGGGCAGGAAGGAAAATCCAACGTTTAATATAGGGGAGGAGGTCTGGTTATCCACCACCAATCTTAAACTACCTGTGCCATCTCGGAAACTGGGACCCAAGTTCATTGGTCCTTTCCCTATCAAAAGAATTATCAATCATGTGGCCATGGAGCTAGCACTACCAAAGACGTACAGGATCCATCCTGTCTTCCATGTATCCTTGTTAAAGCCTGTGGTGCCCAGCGCTTTTCCAGAAAGAGGAGAGTTTCCTCCTCCACCAATCAGGGTGGACGGGGAGAACGAGTTCGAGGTAGAGGCCATCCTTAATTGTAGGAAGAGGGGCAGGCAACTACAGTATTTGATCCAGTGGAAAGGATATCCACCTGAGGACAATTCTTGGGAACCCGCAAGAAACCTGCATGCACCATGTTTAATTCAAGCCTTTCATCGAGACCATCCGGAATTGATGTCGAGCCTGGGCGTCCAGTCCAGTCCAGGAGGGGGGCACTGTCAGGAGACGCAGGTCACCTCCGTCCGCTGGGCTTCGGGGCGCATGCGCGGTGGGCTAGCGCTGAGACGTACGCCCGTTCATGGCCCGATGTTGCGGTGCGCGGGTGCACGGCGGTCCCCGTGTGCGCGCCGTCGCCCGTGCGGGTGCCCGGTAGCGCGTCACGCTGACGCGCTCACCGGGGAGGCTACTTCTGACGGCTCCAGCACCCAGTCGGGTTGCTGGTTTGTCGTCAGCTGTTGCTGTCTCCCTGTATCATAGAAAGCTCTTTGCTCCTGACTACCTGTGCTGAACTTCTGCCTGTTTAACGGATTGCTCTGCCTGCCTGATACCCCTGACCTCTGCTAGTTTAACAGATTGCTCTGCCTGCCTGATACCCCTGACCTCTGCTAGTTTAACGGATTGCTCTGCCTGCCTGATACCCCTGACCTCTGCTAGTTACACAGATTGCTCTGCCTGCCTGATACCCTGACCTCTGCTTGCTTAACTGACTCTGATCTGCCTGATACCCTGGTTCTGACCTCTGCTTGCTTAACTGACTCTGATCTGCCTGATACCCCGGTTCTGACCTCTGCTTGTTTAACGGACTCTGATCTGCCTGATACCCCGGTTCTGATCTCTACTTGCTTAACGGACTCTGATCTGCCTGATACCCCGGTTCTGACCTCTGCCTGCTTAACGGACTCTGATCTGCCTGACACCCCGGTTCTGACCTCTGCCTGCTTAACGGACTTTCTGTTCCTCAGTTCCCCGGTCCTGAACGGCACCCGCCGGTGTACTTCCAATAAACAACGAGGACTTCCATCAGGCCTTCCTGATATCCTGCAGTTACCGGAAGCCCGTGCCTCTGCGTGCCCCAAACTCCCTGTATCACCTCCAGGGGCTCGGGTGCGCGTGGTCGTAAGGGCGAGCCGCTCTCGGCATCTTGGCCTCGGTGAGTATAAGTCGTGACAGATAATAATAAAATGGCGTTTGTTTTGCAATAAATAAAATGGTACAGGGTTGAACATACATTTAGGTCTTGATAATTTTTCGCATTACAAAAATTTGGGGGATGTTGTGTAGATGTGTTTGAAACTAGAATGCTTATTAAAAAATGATTCAGTGTAATGTAAGGACAGGACACAGTAGCTGTTTCCACATCTGGACTCACGAGTAGGGATGAGCCGAACACCTCCCGGTTCGGTTCGCACCAGAACCTGCGAACGGACCGAAAATTCGCACGAACGTTAGAACCCCATTGACGTCTATGGGACTCGAACGTTCGAAATCAAAAGTGCTCATTTTAAAGGCTAATTTGTATGGTATTGTCCTAAAAAGGGTTTGGGGACCCGGGTCCTACCCCAGGGGACTTGTATCGATGCAAAAAAACCTTTAAAAACGGCCGTTTTTTCGAGAGCAGTGATTTTAATGATGCTTAAAGTAAAAAAAAAAAAAGTGAAATATTCCTTTAAATATCGTACCTGGGGTGTGTCTATAGTATGCCTGTAAAGTGGCGCGTGTTTCCTGTGTTTAGAACAGTCCCTGCACAAAATGTCATTTTTAAAGGAAAAAATCTCATTTAAAACTGCTTGCGGGTTTAATGTAATGTCGGGTCCTGGCAATATGGATGAAAATCAGTGAGACAAACGGCATGGGTATCCCCCAGACCATTACCAGGCCCTTTGGGTCTTGTATGGATATTAAGGGGAACCCCGCACCCAAATTAAAATAAGGAAAGGTGTGGGGCCACCAGGCCCTATATACTCTGAACAGCAGTATACAGGAGGTGCAAACAAGACAGGGACTGTAGGTTTGTTGTTAAGTAGAATCTGTTTGTAATTTTTAACGGGTACATTTTTAACGTGTTTATCTCCAGCCAAAAAATCTTTTTTAAGCTTTTTGGAAAACATAGGGAAGGGTTATCACCCCTGTGACATTTGTTTTGCTGTGAAAATGAAAAAGAAAAATAATAAAAAATAAAAAAGTGGCGGGACTTTTTATATAAACACACGGGAGCAGAAATAAAATTGATAGCTTTTAATAGAATCAAATGGTTATAGAGTTTCTGTATTCGAATAATTCAATGCATGATGCTAATAAAAAACTATTCGTACAACTACTACACTTCATTGAAGCCAAAAAAGATATACATACATACATATTCCAACAAGGAATCAATACATAGTGTAAAAACCTTTAGAGCATGATTACATGATTAAATGGAAAAAATATGGAAGACAAAGGGATTGTAGGGGGAAAAAACCAATTAATATGGAACGGCCTGATCAGATGCATCAATGTATACACTAGGTTGTTGTTGGCTCTACGCGTTTCAAGGTATTTGACCTATCATCAGGAGCAAGGAACCATAGTGATAATCTAAAAATGAAGGAAAAATATTTAATTGAAAGGAAAAAAGAGAAAAGGGAAAAAGATGAAAAGGAAAAAGAAAAAAGAAGGAAAAGGGATTAGAAAATAGCTCAGAACAGGCAGGAAGGGTCCTCCCTGATGGACCCGGACTGCCCGTACACTTACATGTGTGGTCCACACAGTGGCGGCGCGGCCATGAAACACCCAGGCCAAACCAAATATATCATGCACGGGAGCTGAGGGGACATGCCGCAACGGGCAAAGCACAGGAACGGACGACGCCCCTCAGGAAAAACGATGTAGAAAGTAATGGAACAAGAGAGCCAAATCTGGAAAGGAAAAGAAAGTTATGTAGCCATGGAGTGAACGTGGGACAAAAGTGAAAAGAAATAGGTAGAGAAAAAAAGATGTAGAGCTAGGAAGAGAATAAAGAAATAATAATATAAATATAAATTTGTTTTGCTGTCTTTCCTCCTCTTCAGAAGATTTCACCTCACTTTTTGTCCCAATGACAAATGTTTTTTGAAAATTTGGTGTTTTTTGTGGAACAAGGATTGGAAAGCATCAGTGGAAAGGAGAAATGTTTTTCCCATATTAACTCTTACAGGAGAGAATTTCCCTTCCTAGGGGTAGATTTCATCTCACTTCCTGTTGTCTCCTTCCGTTTGCAAGTAGGAGTCGTTTGTAAGTTAGATGTTTGAAAGTAGGGGCCTGCCCTATATACTCTGCAGAAATTTGGGCCTTAGGTGTTGTTGTGGCCACAAGACTGTAAGCCCTCACAGGGCCCTGCTGTGAAATATTAGATCAAGAATTGTAATTACATGCCCCTGTTGAACAAGGGCAGAAAAATTGGGCCTTTGGTGGTGGTGGTGCCACAACACTGAGTCCTCACTCGCTCTTGGTGGGTGCAGAAATGGGCCCTGCTGTGAAATATTAGATCAAGAATTGTAATTACATGCCCCTGTTGAACAGGGGCTGAAAAATTAGGCCTTAGGCACTGGTGCTGGTGCCACAACACTGCAACCCCTCACAGATACTCTAGTTGGAACGCAGAAATGAGCCCTGCTGCAAAGTATTGCATCAAAAATTGTAATTACAGGTCCCTTTTAAACAGGGGCTGAAAAATTGGGCCTTAGGCACTGGTGCCACAACACTGCAACCTCTCACAGATACTCTAGTTGGAACGTAGAAATGAGCCCTGCTGCAAAGTATTGCATCAAAAATTGTAATTACATGCCCCTGTTAAACAGGGGCTGAAAAATTGGGCCTTAGGCACTGGTGCTGGTGCCACAACACTGCAACCCCTCACAGATACTCTAGTTGTAACGCAGAAACGAGCCCTGCTGCAAAGTATTGCATCAAAAATTGTAATTACACGCCCCTGTTAAACAGGGGCTGAAAAATTGGGCCTTAGGCACTGGTGGTGGCGCCCAGAACCAAAAATGTTCTTACAAGCTATCAGTGTGATAATTGAGGAGGAAGAGGATAATTACTCAGGGATAGTCACTCAGCATCAGCATAGGCAGTCTTTGAAGGGATCTGAGATTTCAAAAAAAATTATTCGGTTACATCAGCATCAGGTGCTTGGTAGCTGGTGGTGATCCAAGACTGATTCATTTTTATGAAGGTCAGTCGATCGACCGAGTCGGTGGACAGACGCACCCTGTGATCGGTTACAAAGCCTCCAGCAGCACTGAATGTGCGTTCCGAAAGAACGCTGGATGCAGGACAGGCCAGTAGCTCAATTGCATACTGTGCAAGCTCTGGCCAGTGATCCATCCTCAAGACCCAGTAACCCAGAGGATTTTCGGTGGGAAAGGTGTCCAAGTCAGATCTTGCCCCTAGGTATTCCTGCACCATGTAAAACAGACGCTGGCGATGGTTGCTGGAACCAATCATACCTTGGGGCTGCGGACCGAAAAATTGTCTAAACGCATCGGTCAGACGGCCACCTTCTCCACCGCTCCTTCTTTGACTGACCGAAGCCTCAGCAACACGTTGTCCAGAAACAGGAGTTTGTAACCTCCTAGTCTCTGGGAACGCGTTGCACAGACCTTTCTGCAAGGCCTACCGAAGATGTTTCATCCTCTGCTCCCTCTGCGATGGCAAGATAAGGTCAGCAACCTTACCCTTGTAACGTGGATCAAGGAGGGTTGCCAGCCAGTAATGGTCCTTCTCCTTGATACCACGAATACGAGGATCCTTACGCAGGCTTTGCAGGATCAGGGAGGCCATGCAGCGTAGGTTTGCTGAAGCATTCGGTCCGGAGTCCTCTGGTTCACTAAGGACGACATGGTCTGCAGCCACCTCCTCCCAGCCACGTACAAGTCCATGTGTTTCTTGGGACTGATCCCTTAAAGACTGCTGCTGATGCTGAGTGCCAGGCTCCACCTCCATACTGACACAATCTTCCTCCTCTTCCTCCTCCTCCTCTTCCTGTGTGATCGGCGGGCACGCAGGAACACTGTCTGGATAAAGGGGGCCTTGAGAGCTAAGGAAGTCCTCCTCTTCCTGCCTCTGTTCTGCCTCAAGTGCCCTGTCCATTATTCCACACAGCGTGTGCTCCAACAGGTGGACAAGGGGGACAGTGTCACTGATGCATGCACTGTCACTGCTCACCATCCTCGTGGCCTCCTCAAATGGTGACAGGACAGTGCATGCATCCCTGATCATGGCCCACTGGCGTGGGGAAAAAAAAACAAGCTCTCCTGACCCTGTCCTGGTGCCATAGTCGCACAGGTACTCATTGATGGCCCTCTGCTGCGTGTGCAGCCGCTGCAGCATGGCCAACGTTGAGTTCCACCTGGTGGGCATGTCACAGATTAGGTGGTTCTTGGGCAGGTTAAACTCCTTTTGGAGGTCCGTCAGCCGAGCACTGGCATTATATGACCGGCGGAAAAGCACACAGACTTTCCTGGCCTGCCTCAGGACATCCTGTAAGCCCGGGTACCTGCCCAAGAACCGCTGCACCACCAAGTTAAGGACGTGAGTCAAACAGGGCACATGGGTCATTTGTCCCTGTCGGAGGGCAGAGAGGAGGTTGGTGCCATTGTCACAAACCACCATTCCTGCCTGAAGTTGGCATGGCGTCAACCACCTCTGAATCTGCCCCTGCAGAGCTGACAGAACCTCTGCCCCAGTGTGGCTCCTGTCCCCCAAGCACACCAGCTCAAGCACCGCATGGCATCTTTTGGCTTGCGTACTTGTGTAGCCCCTTGAACGGCTATGGAGCACCGCTGGTTCCGAGGACAAAGCACAGGAAGAGGCCATGGAGGAAGAAGAAGAGGTGGGGGTGGGGGTGGAGGAGAGAGGTGTGTGACAATCATTAGCATTTTGGAGGCGTGGTGGCGGAACAACCTCCAACACCACTGCACCTTGGCCTGCATCCTTCCCAGCTGCCAGCAGAGTCACCCAATGCGCCGTGAAACTTAGGTAACGTCCCTGTCCATGCCTGCTGGACCATGAGTCAGCGGTAATATGCACCTTACCGCTGACCGCCCTGTCCAGCGAGGCATGGACATTGCCTTCCACATGCCGGTAGAGAGTCGGAATCGCCTTCCGTGAGAAAAAGTGGCGTTTGGGTACCTGCCACTGAGGAACCGCACATTCCACAAACTCACGGAAGGGGGCAGTGTCTACCAACTGAAGAGGCAGCAGTTGAAGTGCTAGCAATTTTGCCAAGCTAGCATTCAACCGCTGGGCATGTGGATGGCTGGGAGCAAACTTCTTTCGGCGGTGCAGCAGCTGGGGCAGGGAAATTTGCCTGGTACAATCTGACGTCGGTGTACCAAAAGCAGATTGCCCACAAGTACTTGGCTGTGACACACTTAATTCTACACCTTCATTCCTCTCGGTGCAGGTCTCAGAGAGGACTGAAGGTATAGTGGGGTTGGAGATCTTAGCTGATGAGGAGCAAGGAGAGGTCCTCTTTGTTCTTTGGTGTGGGTCTTTTAGATACGCTTGCCAACGAACTGCATGGCAGGTCAACATATGTCTGGTCAAGCATGTGGTACCCAAGCGGGAGATGTTTTGGCCACGCGAGATACGCTTGAGACATATGTTGCAAATAGCAGCAGTGCGATCTGATGCACTCGTCTCAAAAAAGGCCCACACCAAAGAACTTTTTGAATAACGCGCAGAGACTGCAGCGCCCTGCTCATGTGGAGCTTTGGGGTGTGATGCAGTCAAAGTGCTGCCCTTAGGCTGGCCCCTGGAGGGCATCCTGCCTCGTTGGTGATGTGCCGCCTCCTCCACCTCCTCTCTCCTATCAGGCACCCACGTTGAGTCAGTGACCTCATCATCCCCTCCCTCCTCATCACTGGAGCAAACCTGGCAGTATGCTGCAGCAGGGGGAGCATGACTGCCAGATTGCTGTCCTTCTTGGGCACCCCCTCTGTGCTCACGTTACTGCCTTCATCGAGCTCAGTATCATCATCAGAGCCTTACAAACGCTGGGCATCCTCCTGGAGCATGTACCCAACACTGTGGTCAAACAGTTCGAGGGACTCCTCAGGAAGACATGGAGGGGCTGGGGAAGGAGTCACTGATGACATTGAGCCAAGGGAAGAGGCCGCTGCTTTGCCAGACAAAGTACCCTGGGCATGGGTGAGAGAGGATGAGGAGGATGAGGACGGCTTGGTCATCCACTCGACCAAGTCTTCCACATGTTGCGGCTCAACACGGCCAGCTGCCGAAAAAAAGGCCAAGCGTGTCCCACGGCCACGTGCTGATGAGGATGCACCGTCTCCACGACCAGCACTAGACACAGAGCCTGCTTGCCCTCTCTTATTGGCTTGTGACTGTCTGCCTCTCCTTCTTGGCCTTCCAGACATACTAATGGCCTGTAGCTGCACTAAGCTGGGTTATATATATATATATATATATATATATACTGATACTGCAGCTAGCAAAATCAACTGCCTGCCTGTAGTATGAGAACACCACCAACCTTCTACAGGTAGCTTTAGCTGAATACTGTGCAGAGCTCGCAAAAAACTAACTTGTACCTTTTTTAGCTGCCTGCGGTAGTGATAGGATCAGGAAAACACCACCAACCTTCTACAGGTAGCTTTAGCTGAACACTGTGCAGAGCTCGCAAAAAAATAACTTGTAGGTTTAGCTGGACACTGTGAGGTGGACGCACCACACTAACTTGTAGTTTTAGCTGAACACTGTGAGCAGGATGCACAGCACTAACTTGTAGGTTTAGCTGTACACTGTGAGCAGGATGCACCGCATTAACTTGTAGGTTTATCTGAACACTGTGAGGTGGATGCACTGCACTAACTTGTAGCTTTAGATGAACACTGTGCAGAGGTCTCACTACACTAACTTGTAAGTTTAGCTGAACACTGTGAGCAGGACGTACAGCACTAACTTGTAGTTTTAGCTGAACACTGTGAGCAGGACGCACCGCACTAACTTCTAGGTTTAGCTGAACACTGTGAGGTGGACGTACCCCACTAACTTGTAGTTTTAGCTGAACACTGTGAACAGGAAGCACTGCACTAACTGTAAATAGTCTAGCTGCCTGACTGTGGTACTAATAGGATCAAAAGAACACCAGCAATTTTCTTCAGGTAGCTGTAAATACTGTAACAAGACAAGCCTGCCTGTCAGTAAGAAGATAACAGGAACGGATCTAGCTGAACACTGTGAGCAGGATGCACCGTACTAACTTGTAGGTTTAGCTGAACGCTGTGAGGTGGACGCACCCCACTAACTTGTAGTTTTAGCTGAACACTGTGAGCAGGACGCACTGCACTAACTGTAAATAGTCTAGCTGCCTGACTGTGGTACTAATAGGATCAAAAGAACACCAGCAATTTTCTTCAGGTAGCTGTAAATACTGTAACAAGACAAGCCTGCCTGTCAGTAAGAAGATAACAGGAACGGATCTAGCTGAACACTGTGAGCAGGACGCACTGCACTAACTTGTAGCTTTAGATGAACACTGTACAGAGGTCTCACTACGCTAACTTGTAGGTTTAGATGAACACTGTGAGGAGGACGCACAGCACTAACTTGTAGTTTTAGCTGAACACTGTGAGCAGGACGCACCGCACTAACTTCTAGGTTTAGCTGAACACTGTGAGGTGGACGCACCGCACTAACTTGTAGTTTTAGCTGAACACTGTGAGCAGGACGCACCGCACTAACTTGTAGGTTTAGCTGAACACTGTGAGGTGGACGCACCACACTAACTTGTAGGTTTAGCTGAACACTGTGAGCAGGACGCACCCCACTAACTTGTAGGTTTAGCTGAACACTGTGAGGTGGACGTACCCCACTAACTTGTAGTTTTAGCTGAACACTGTGAGCAGGACGCACTGCACTAACTGTAAATAGTCTAGCTGCCTGACTGTGGTACTAATAGGATCAAAAGAACACCAGCAATTTTCTTCAGGTAGCTGTAAATACTGTAACAAGACAAGCCTGCCTGTCAGTAAGAAGATAACAGGAACGGATCTAGCTAAACTGAATACAGTGTATATATATATATATATATATATATATATATATATATATATATATGCAACACCTGGGATGCATATATATACACAATACACTGTAAGTGCAGCTAACTGACTGACTGTTCTGCCTAATCTATCTAACTCAAATCAAATGACACTGTCTGTCTCTCTCTCTCTCTCTATCTATGAACGCCGGAACACACACTACACAGGGCCGCCGTGCAGGCAGCCTTATATAGTGTGGGGCGTGTGCTAAATCCCCTGAGCCATAATTGGCCAATGCCTCCTTGGCTTTGGCCAATTACGGCTCTCTGTTCAGAGGGTGCTGTGATTGGCCAAGCATGCGGGTCATTATGCATGCTTGGCCAATCATCAGCCAGCAATGCACTGCGATGCCGCAGTGAATTATGGGCCGTGACGCGCCACACGAATTTGGCGCGAACGGCCCATATCGTTCGCAATTCGGCGAACGGGCGAACAGACGATGTTCGAGTCAAACATGGGTTCGACTCAAACACGAAGCTTTTCCCTACTCACGAGCACTAGTGTACTATGTGACACCACACAACATTTTTGAGGGTAATCCACACAGGACCTCCAGGGGATACTTGAGGTGTCTGCATCTGTGAAACTTGCATCAAAATGTGTAGTGTTTTGCATTTTTTGTTCAGAGTGAATTTGAATCCCATCTTCAAAAATATTTTGTGAACAAACTGACAATTGTCCCCAACTTCAAAGCAAGGTTTCATATTCCTATTTCAGGACTGAAATATCACTGTGTTTTAAGTATACCTTTTGTTTCAGTCTCATAGGGGAGAAAAGACTCAAACAGTCTGAGGATCCCAGGACCCCCCCCCCCCAAGTCACCAGCCTGAAGCAGGAATTACCCCAAGCCCCAGCCCAAGACCATGCCCACCCGAGGATCTTGAGGAAGGAGAGGTGGAGGAAGTGTGCGAGATTTGCACCCCACCAAGTGAGTGACTGACACCCCAGCTTAAGGTAATCTATTTAGGTGTGCATATTTTGATAATCAATTTTCTCCACCAATTTTAGGTGATGTTCTGTTTGTGGAAGGCCAAGCGGCGGAGCCATTTAGCACAGACAGTGCACAAAGTCTGATTGGGCAGATCATGGTGTGGAATGGCCAAATTGATCGAATATGAGACCAAATTGACAACATGAGAAATCGGCTGCACAGCATGCAACAGAAAATAAAGAACATGATTGATGTTTTGTGCAGAATATAATCACCTTTTGCCTAAAAACATCATGTTCTTCATTTCATTGTCAAATTTTAACTTTTAATTGTTTAAGTGGTGAAATAGTAATATCAAAATTTAGCAGATGCACACGGTGTGTCATCATGTGCTATCTTCCATCAGGGGATATCAATGTACTTGTTTTGTGTTTGCAACCCCTTCCTCATAATAATGTTATTTTGTGAGAGGAAAAAAGGGTTTGCACACACAAAACACGTCCATTGCTCCCCCATGATGGGAGATAGCACATGCTGACTTTAACCATTTGTACT
The DNA here is from genome assembly GCF_042186555.1 of Aquarana catesbeiana. NCBI lineage: Eukaryota > Metazoa > Chordata > Amphibia > Anura > Ranidae > Aquarana > Aquarana catesbeiana. Next base: position 110,139,451 of record NC_133335.1, read on the forward strand.
CCCAATTTGTGTGCATTCTCCTAAATTTTGATTTTACATGGGTGACATAACCAGCACCGTTTGTGACATGTTGAACTTTGTAAGTTCCTGTTATTTTTTGTTATTATGTTTTTAAAAACCCTGTTGTCAAGCCTACATTTGTAACCCAAAAATATTTTTGATAAATATGGCTGAAATAACCAAAAAAAAACAAATATTATTGTTCCAAAAAAAAAAAAATTAAATAATAAAAAATATAACAAACCATAAACACGTAAAAAAAAAAAAAGGCACCTTTCAATGTGTGCACAGTAAAATGTTTTTACTACTACAATGTGTGTGGCTTATTATTTATCAATAACAGTTTCTTAAGTTTTGGGGTGTTTACAGTGACAAAGGGCCTTATTAACTAAAGGGAAAGGCACTTGCCACTACAAGTGCACTAGGAGACAGCCAAAACTAAATGCAAACAACAATAAAAACAAGAGATTTTATCCAAAATAATTTTTGTTTATTTGGTAAAAGGTTAAAGTTGTTCTTGCATTGCAATGGCCCCCCGACCATTAAAATAATTCGCATATCTGTCCCGCACTTGACGGGCGGTTTGGGGGGCCAAGCCAGTACGGCCAGTTTCCAGGCCTGTGAGTGGAGCTTCGCCACTAAGTCTGGCCTCAGGCCCAACAGAGGTAAGATATGTAGCAGAATGTCTTCTCAAAAAATTATGGAGAATGCAGCAAGCCATTATAACATGATTTAATTTATATTCCGCAAGATTTATGGCCGAGAGGAACAAACGGAACCGGCTGGCCAGAATCCCGAAGGCATTCTCAACAACTCTTCTTGCTCTGGCCAGCCAGTAATTAAATACCCTCTTCTCATTGGTGAGGAACCTTTGGGAGAATGGCCTCATCAAGTGCTCGCCAAGAGCAAACACTTCATCCGCGATGAAAACTGAGGGGAGTCCATCAACGTTCTGGTCATCAGGTGGCAAGCCCAGGCCACCAGTCTGGAGACGCTGGCACAACTCGGTCTGTGCAAAGACTCCTGCGTCCTGGCCGTTCTTCCCCACGTACACGAACATAAAATCCAATTGTGCCGAGACCACCGCCATCAATACTACACTATGAAACCCCTTGTAGTTAAAGTAGTAAGACCCCAAATAGTGTGATGGCACAATGCGGATATGCTTCCCATCAATCGCCCCACACAGTTGAGAAAGTCCCAACGGTCAGTGAACTGGGAGGCCACAGTCTGCCATTCCTGTGTGTTGGAAGGAAACTGTGGAGTCAAACAAGAAAAAAAATATATAAGTTTTTTTATACATAACTTTGCTATCAGATTACACAAAAACATTCTTGAACAACAGCAGTCGAACATTTTTAAAATGTGTTATTAATAAAAAACAAAAACATAAGGCCCACTTATAAGATTACTCACCCCCTCTGATGGACCATTGATCAATTTGAATGTGGGGGGAGGGGTTCTAATTTGGGAGAAGAACACACCTGACATTTGGAAACATTTGAGGGGGTGGGGGAGGGGTTCTAATTTGGGAGAAGAACACACCTGACATTTGGAAACATTTGAGGGGGTGGGGGAGGGTAAAGCAGTACAATGGAGCTGACAATATATATTATTAAAGGGACTATAGGCTAGAGGTATAAATGGACCCAGGATTGCATGGTGGGGAGGTTAGCGAAGGTAAATATGCATGTAGGGCAAAAAATGATTAATGAAAAAAAAACAGACATGCATGAAGATAAAGGGGACATTCACAGCATATTCCAATTATGTAACGAGGAAATTTAGACAATACATTAGCAAACATTAAATACATATCATGTAAGATTAAAGGATAAAAAAATGACCTTCATATAGTCCTTCTGCAGGACCTGAATTATAGCAGAACAGGTCTCTGGGATTATGATCCCCAGAGCCTGGGGGGGAGATGCCTGTCGAGAACTTCAAGTCCTGAAGACTTCTCCCAGTCGCCAAGTAACGTAATGTGGCAACTAGCCTCTGCTCCGCAGTGATGGCTTGCCTTATGCAGGTATCCTGCCTGCAGATATAAGAGGTCAGCATAGCCAGCAGACATTGAAAAACGGGGTCCGTCATCCTGAGATAATTCCTGAAATCCTCAGGATTATTCTCATGGATCTCACGGAGCAAAGGCATGTGCGAGAATTGGTCACGCTGGTGCAACCAATTCTTCGTCCATGAACTCCTCCTCGCCCTGCTCATGGACTGGACTCAGGTCAAAGTATTAACCCCAACACCAAGTCCCCACGCAGCACGAACTTGAGAACGAGTACATCCATGCACCATGGCTTCAAAACGGTCGGCTGGTCAAACAAACTTAGAAAAAACGCACTGAAGAACAGCAAGGCCTATGAAGAGCGACCTGAAGATCAGGAACGAGCGGACCAGAACGGCCTGCTAGGCAGGTTACGAACTGACCAGCACGCACTGAAAACCAGATACAGACCTCACAAGCACAAACTGAACCGCAGAAAATGATCGAAATAAGCTGAAGTGTGAAAAGCGTGAATCGTCTCTAACCAAACTTCTACTAACACGAGATAAACACGAGATTAGCAGAAGGAGCCCAAAGGGTGGCGTAATGGGGCTTGAACTTCCTTTTTCTAGTCCCATCGTACGTGCCGTACGTCAAACCGCGTTCAAAACCATCGGACTTTTGGAGTGATCGTGTGTGTTCAAATCCATCCGTTTGTAAGTCCGGTGCACCTACGCTACAAAGTCCATTGGAAAGATCGCCGGACCAAGTATGCCCTAAAGTCCAATCGTGTGTACGCAGCATTAGGCGACACAGACCCTATCTGACCCTAAAACCTAACTTATATCACCCGCCGGGTGATCAGGGGGTTAAACCTGTATTAGGTAATAAACGGCGGGTGCTCTGACACTATGAAAAACAAACTAACTGACCAGCATCACCCGTAACAGTTATAAAGTGATCACTGGTGAAAGGGTTAACTAGGGGGCAATTAGGGGGTTAAAACCTTTACTAGGTAGTATATGGGGGTACCTGACACTATAAAAACCTGACGGCGAACCTAAATATTTACCTGCCTAACTAGCATCACCTGTGACACTAATACAGCGATCAGATAAACGATTGCTTAGTGACACTGGCGATGGGGGGTGATCAAGGGGTTAAAACTTTATTAGGGGGGTTGGGGGGGTACCCTAGACCTAAAGGGACCTAACACTAACTGCCCTACCACTTATAACTGTCACAAATGACACCAATGCAATAGTCAGTAAAAAAAAAAAAAAAACTGCTATTGGTGTCACTGTGACAGGGGGTGCAGGGTGGTAATCGGGGGGTGATTTGTGTGCCTAGAGTGTTCTACTGTGAGTGTAGTGTTTGGTGCAAACTTACTTCATGTCTTCTCTCCTCGGAAGCCGGAACAAAAAGGCTTCACGAGGAGAGATGTCATCACTTCCTCTGCCGCTGTTTACATTACAGCAGCAGAGGAAGATTGTCATTCGCCAGGAGTGATTGTGAGGGGGTGGCCATGTATCAGTGGCCTCCCCCTCAGCACAGATCGCTCCTGACGCTAATCCGACCGCTGCAGGCTCGGGGGGTCCGTTTGGACCCCCCGCCCGCGGGCAGGCAGGGACGTACAGGTAAGCCCTTATGCCTGCCCGTGCCATTGTGCCGATGTACATCGGCATGCGGCGGTTGGCAACTGGTTAAATAATACTTAAAATTAATGTTACACTGATGCTGGGCAAGAATGTTTTTTGTGTAATGTGCTTGCAATGTTATGTGCAAAAGTACTTTTTTTTCTTGTTTGACTCCCCAGTTTCCTTCAACGCCATAGGAATGGCAGACTGTGGCATCCCATTTTGCCACCCCTTGCGGCTTTCCCAACGGTGGAGGGGCTATAGATGGGAAACACGTCCACATTGTGCCACCACCCCATTCGGGGTCATACTATTTTAATTATAAGGGGTTTAATAGTATTGTGTTAATGGTGGTGGTGTCGGCACAATATGAATTTCTGTATGTGAACGTGGGGAAGAATGGCCAGATGGAGGAGTCTTTGCCCAGACGGAGTTCTACCAGCGTTTCCAGAGCGGTAGCCTGGGATTGCCACCTGATGCGGATAACGTGGAAGAACTCACCTTTGTCTTCATTGCAAATGAAGCCTTTGGTCTGGGCGAGCACCTGATGAGGCCATTCCCCCAAAGGACCCTCACCCCGGAGAGGAGGGTTTTTAACTACCGGCTGGCCAGAGTGAGAAGAGTTGTGGAGAATGCCTTTGGGATAATGGCCAGCCAATTCCGCCTGTTTCAGACAGCCATCCACATGGCGGACTACAAACTAAATCACATTGTCCTAGCGTGTTGCATCCTACACAATTATTTACGCAAACATTCAAGCAATTATCTTGCATCTGTTGGGCCTGAGGCCGGACTTACAGAGAATCCTCTGACGGGCCTGGATACTGGCCGTACTGGCTTGGCCCCCCAAAGCGCCTATCAAGTTCGGGATAAATATGTTGATTTTTTTTACGGGTAGGGGGGCCATTGCAATGCCTGACAATCTTTATTTTTTTAAATAAAAATAATGATCAGATAAAATCTAGAAATGTATTTATTGCTTGCCTTTCTTTTTGGCTGTCTCCTAGATTCTCCTAGTGCACTTGTAGCGCCAAGTGTGTTCTCCTTTAGTAAATAAGCCCCATTGTCACTGTAAACACCAAATAACTCTCAAAAGGTTGGTAGGCTTGGAACTGGTTCCACCGCTTCCCCTTCCACAACCAGAACATCACCTAAAATTGATGAAAAAAAATTATTTAGAAATATGCAGGTATACATAGATTACCAGAAGCTGGGGTGTCAGACACTCACCTGGTGGGGTGCCCATGTCACCCACTTCCTCCACCGTTCCTTCCTCCACATCCTCGGTGGGGCTTGGGCTGATTTCCCAATCCGGTAGGCGAGGTCGGGGGTCGCTGGGATCAGGTTGTCTGAGTCTTTTCTCCCCTATGAGAATGAAACAAAAGGTATACTTAGCACACAGATATTTGAGTCCAGGAATAGGAATATGAAACATTGTATTGAAGTGGTGTACAATTGTCTAAGCAAATAAGGAAAAAACCTTGCGAGCCACAACAATCCAATGCCAAATAAGTAACAATACTCAGCTGCAGGCAGATATGCTGCACTAGAGTGAACTGTATCAATCTGAAATCTCTTGAATCTAAAAATATGTGCAAAATAACTCTCTCTGAGTGAATCAACTAGTGACAAATAAAAATCCAAACATATAGATATATACATATATAAATTAATATAAACCAGACACATTAAAGTGCAATGTGCATAAAAAAATGACGCAACATAGTTAAAATGCATACAAAGATTCAAAAGGTGCTTAGTGCTCCACAATTATCATAATAAACAGTCCTGATAAGTTATATTAAAGTGATTGGTGATATATAAAAAATCCTGTGAATCAATATAAAAAAGTGTGTATAAAAAGTGTCAGTTGATGGTGTTATCCAACATGCTCATATAGCCTTGGTGCTGCAAACCATGCTCTGGTGCAATTCAGTGGCCCCCCCAGGTAATTCTGCTCACCTCAGAGCGTGTGACTCAGCTGCTACACTGAGCCAAAACACGCTTAGGAGCCACCCCCGGGCTCTGTGCTGATTATCAGATGTCAGTCTCCAGCTTGGTTCAATGCAGTTCCACAGGCATATACAATAGAAAAACTCAATGGTGTGACATCATTTGGTAAATTTATTAAAAAAAAATAAATACACTCCCCACAATGGGATACTCACACTATCCCGGTGCGTCTCAGTGCACTGCTCTATATCAAGCCTCCAAAATAGTAACCAATGTAAGGGTATGGTATGCGTCTCCACTTAGACAGACTCTGTGCTGCTCACTCCGACCTGGCCCCTCCCCTACATGTGTTCAACACAGGGATATCATATTTCCCTGATGAAGACACGTGATCCCTGTGTCGAACACGCATAGGGGAGAGGCCAGGTCCCTCCACCCCAGCAGAGGCTGATGAGGACCATCCTGGGACTTCCATCCTGGAAGAACCGGATGCGACCATCTGGAGCCAGGTATATTATTTTTAGACATATTTAGTGTCCTAATATTAATGATGTTAACTAGATGTTCTAATTGATTACCTATTAAGGATTTGATCCAAAAAATTATGTCTACATATCAATTGACAGTAGTGGCCAAAAATGTTTGTCATCAGCTTGAAAAAATGCTGGTGTCAGAATGATACTCTTTTATACGTATTAACATTGAATTTGCAAGTCATGAGCTGAAAATTGTGTGTGATTGATGAACCAAACACTAAAACTATGTCCCTTTTTTATACACAGGATGAGCTCAGCCAGGAGGAAGGTGTGGAAAGTGGCAGGCAGGAGGTGGCCGGGCCCAGTAGGAGCCTCATACAATCGCAGGTGCCTCCCCTCCGCCTTCAAACAAAAAGGCCCAGAAAGGGGACGGTGACAGAGGAGGCATCACTGCGCTTCATGAAAGAAACTACAAATTTCCTCAAGAGCCCCCCCATAGCTGAAGAGGCCTATGGCTCCTATATAACCAGCAGGTTGCTCAAAATGGAGAAGGGCCAACGCCTCCTGTGTGAAAAACTTTTTTCTGATGTCCTTCACAAGGGGCTGAAGGGCGAGTTAACGGTCAAAACCCAAATAAATGAGCAAGCCCCTCCTCCTCCTCCTGCCACAAGTCAACCACCAGAGCCACAGCCTCCAAGGAAGGCTGCAGAGCAGCATGGAGGGTAGGCTACAGGGAAGCGTGCAGGGCATCGTGGAGGGAAGGCTGCAGCGAAGAGAAGAACGTGATGACCTGGCTTCAGTCTGGTCTGACAGAAGACGCAGGCTGGTGTAGTACCACAGCCTGGGGACATATATGTCATCTGCTGCTGGTCTTGATCTCTGGGATTCCTGGACCAGATTGTGCTCCGTATTATATGGACTCCTCAAGATCCCAATTTTCTTTTCCACAGACTTAATGTGTGCCCTGGGGCCAAAAGGCTATTTATATATATATGTGGAGATCACTATAAAATAAATATAAAATAAAATAAATAAATAAAAAAAGATCTTGATGAAATAAAAAATAATAAAAGATGACTCCAAAAAACAAATGTGTAAATATTAGTATGGAGATGGGTCTTTTAAAAAAATACAATATCATTCATGAGATCAAAGAGAAATAATCCAGAAATCAGTTTGTGAGAACTCTGTGCATATGAGCAGCAAACAACTTCGTTCTTCTAGCATTATAAAGAAGACAATTAATGCGCTGCATTCAACGATCACAGAATTTGCAGTGTGAGGAATGTGCTAGCTACAATACGAACACTAGTTTTACCAGATCGAGCGCTTCCGTGTCGTACTTGCTTCTGAGCATGAGTCGTTTTTTGGTCCGTCGGACTAGCATACAGATGAGCGGATTTCTCGATAGAAACTGGGTCCGGCAGAGTTACGGCAAAAAGATTTGAAGCATGTTCCAAATCTAAAGTCAGTCAGACTTTCAACAGAAAAAGTCCGCTGAAGGTCTGATGAAACCCACACACGGTCGGATTGTCCACCAGATTCGGTCCGTCAGACAAGTCCGGTCGAAAAGTCCGCTCGTGTGTACGCGGCATAAGGCAGAGATCTGTACTTTTTTTTTTAATCAGAAAAAAACTTTTATTGTAGAAACCAAATGAATACATATCAAAAATTGTACAAACATAAAGTAATATATACTGTATCAGTACATCGTAGAAACAAATGAAATAAATATGTTTCCCAGAATGGGTATCAAGCCATAAAAGAATGTTATGTATGCAGTGAAGTAATGTTTTATATATATTATATCTATATCAACTAGAAACACATTTAACAGTCCTTGTTGATTAATTTAGCAGCCTTCAGCAAACTCACGGCTCTCCAAGACAGGTGTCTTCACCAACTCCTCCTCACCCCCACTCCCAGCACTACTTCCTGTCTTTAACCACTTCAGCCCCGGAAGGATTTACCCCCTTCCTGACCAGAGCACTTTTTACAATTTGGCACTGCGTTGCTTTAACTGCTAATTGCGCGGTCATGCAATGCTGTACCCAAACGAAATTTGCGTCCTTTTCCTCCAACAAATAGAGCTTTCTTTTGATGGTATTTGATCACCTCTGCGGTCTTTATTTTTTGCGCTATAAACGGAAAAAGACCGAAAATTTTGAAAAAAAAATGATATTTTCTACTTTTTGTTATAAAAAAATCCAATAAACTCAATTTTAGTCATACATTTAGGCCAAAATGTATTCAGCCACATGTCTTTGGTAAAAAAATGTCAATAAGCGTATATTTATTGGTTTGCACAAAAGTTATAGTGTCTACAAACTAGGGTACATTTTCTGGAATTTACACAGCTTTTAGTTTATGACTGCCTATGTCATTTCTTGAGGTGCTAAAATGGCAGGGCAGTACAACCCCCCCCCCCAAATGACCCCATTTTGGAAAGAAGACACCCCAAGGAAATTGCTGAGAGGCATGTTGAGCCATTGAATATTATTTTTTTTGTCCCAAGTGACTGAATAATGACAAAAAAAAATGTACAAAAAGTTGTTACTAAATGATATATTGCTCTCACAGGCCATGGGCATATGTGGAATTGCACCACAAAATACATTTAGCTGCTTCTCCTGAGTATGGGGATACCACATGTGTGGGACTTTTTGGGAGCCTAGCCGCGTACGGGGCCCCGAAAACCAAGCACCGCCTTCAGGATTTCTAAGGGTGTAAATTTTTTATTTCACTCCTCACTACCTATCACAGTTTTGAAGGCCATAAATTGCCAAGATGGCACAAACCCCCCCAAATTACCCCATTTTGGAAAGTAGACACCCCAAGCTATTTTCTGAGAGGCATGTTGAGTCCATGGAATATTTTATATTTTGACACAAAGTTGCAAAAAAGTGACAAATTTTTTTTTTTTTTTGCACAAAGTTGTCACTAAATGATATATTGCTCAAACATGCCATGGGCATATGTGGATTTGCACCCCAAAATACATTTTGCTGATTCTCCTGAGTATGGGGATACCACATGTGTGGGACTTTTTGGGAGCCTAGCCGCGTACGGCGCCCCGAAAACCAAGCACCACCTTCAGGATTTCTAAGGGCGTAAAGTTTTGATTTCACTCCTCACTACCCATCACAGTTTTGAAGGCCATAAAATGCCCAGATGGCACAAACCCCCCCAAATGACCCCATTTTGGAAAGTAGACACCCCAAGCTATTTGCTGAGAGACATCTTGAGTCCACGGAATATTTTATATTTTGACACAAGTTGCGGGTAAGTGACAATTTTTTTTTTTTTGCACAAAGTTGTCACTAAATGATATATTGCTCAAACATGCCGTGGGCATATGTGGAATTATACCCCAAAATACATTCTGCTCCTTCTCCTGAGTACGGGGATACCACATGTGTGGGACTTTTTGGGAGCCTAGCTGCATACGGGGCCCCTAAAACCAATCACCGCCTTTAGGATTTCTAAGGGCGTAAATTTTTGATTCACTCCTCACTACCTATCACAGTTTCGAAGGCCATAAAATGCCAAGATAGCACAACCCCCCAAATGACCCCATTTTGGAAAGTAGACACCCCAAGCTATTTGCTGAGAGGCATGGTGAGTATTTGCAGCTCTCATTTGTTTTTGAAAATGAAGAAAGACAAGAAAAACATTTTTTTATTTCTTTTTTCAATTTTTAAACTTTGTGACAAAAAGTGAGCTCTGCAAAATACTCACTATACCTCTCAGCAAATAGCTTGGGGTGTCTACTTTCCAAAATAGGGTCATTTGGGGGGTTTTGTGCCACCTGGGCATTCCATGGCCTCCGAAACTGTGATAGGCAGTGAAGAGTGAAATTAAAAATTTACGCCCTTAGAAAGCCTGAAGGCGGTGCTTGGTTTTCGGGGTCTAGGTTCCCAAAAAGTCTCACACATGTGGTATCCTCGTACTCTGGAGAAGCAACAGAATGTATTTTGGGGTGTAATTTCACATATTCCCATGGCATGTTTGAGCAATATATCATTTAGTGACAACTTTGTTAAAAAAAAAAATGTGTCTTTTTCCCGCAACTTGTGTCACAATATAAAATATTCCATGGACTCGACATGCCTCTCAGCAAATAGCTTGGGGTGTCTACTTTCCAAAATGGGGTCATTTGGGGGGGGGGGTTGAACTGTCCTGACATTTTATGCACAACATTTAGAAGCGTATGTTTTTTTTCAAACGCATTTTTTGGGGAAAAAACATACTTTTTTAAATTTTAATGCACTAAAACACACTATATTGCCCAAATGTTTGATGAGATAAAAAAGATGATCTCAGGCCAAGTACATGGATACCAAACATGACATGCTTTAAAATTGCGCACAAACGTGCAGTGGCGACAAACTAAATACATTTTTAAAAGCCTTTAAAAGCCTTTACAGGTTACCACTTTAGATTTACAGAGGAGGTCTACTTCTAAAATTACTGCCCTCGATTTGACCTTCGCGGTGATACCTCACATGCATGGTGCAATTGCTGTTTATGTTTGATGCCAGACCGACGCTTGCGTTCGCCTTTGCGCGAGAGCAGGGGGGGACAGGGGTGCTTTTTTTTTTCTTTATTATTTTTTTGCTTTTTTATCTTATTTTTAAACTGTTCCTTTCATTTTTTTTAATCATTATCATAATAATTTTATTGTTATCTCAGGGAATGTAAATATCCCCTATGATAGCAATAGGTAGTGACAGGTACTCTTTTTTGAAAAAAACTGGGGTCTATTAGACCCTAGATCTCTCCTCTGCCCTCAAAGCATCTGACCACACCAAGATCGGTGTGATAAAATGCTTTCCCAATTTCCCAATGGCGCTGTTTACATCCGGCGAAATCTAAGTCATGAAATGCTCGTAGCTTCCGGTTTCTTAGGCCATAGAGATGTTTGGAGCTACTCTGGTCTCTGATCAGCTCTATGGTCAGCTGGCTGAATCACCGGCTGCATTCTCAGGTTCCCTGTTGAGACAGGAGAGCCAGAGAAAAACATGGAAGACGGTGTGGGGGGGGGAATTCTCTCCCACTGCTTGTAAAAGCAGTCTAGAGGCTAATTAGAGGCTAATTAGGCTAATTTACATGAAAGCTGACCGCTGGCTGAAAAGAATGATACCAAGATGATACCTAAACCTGCAGGCATCATTCTGGTATAACCACTCAAAGTCCAGCAACATACCAGTACGTTGCTGGTCCTTGTTGGGTATATATTGTAAACTTTTTTTTTCATGCAGCCTGTGGGCTGAACGAGAAAAAGAGATTGATCGGTGGGTATGCCCACCATTAGAATACCTCCCTTCATCCACCCACTTCTAATGATGGGCATACATGCACCATATATATATGCCGAAGCATGAGGGCATCCTCCCGCAAAAGTTAGGAGCAAAATCGCTCCTCCGCCCTCTGCTGCCCCCACGCTTCGGCATATATGCTGAAGTATGTAACTGTGGTGGTGAAATCACCTCCGACAGCGCTGGAGTCACGGCTTTATGTATCGTGGGAGCAAACGTTGTTGCTGTCAAGATAAATAAATCCGCTCTGCAGCTGAATGGCGTACCTGAAAACAAAAAAATGGTTACCAATAAAACACAGTAAACAGTAAAGTATAAAAAAAATTGCATATCTGAAAAGCAAACATGGTTAAACATAATAACAATAAAACATTGCAGAATAGAATACAGTAAAAAAAGAACAGGACAATAGAGAATAGAGAGAGAGAGAGAACAATAAAACGACAACTATTTTTGTTTTTTTTATTTTATATATTTTTTGTGTTTTTATTTTTTTTGCACTTTTTTTTGCAACTATAACTTTTGTAACTGGTACCAGGTTCGGGTCTCTCAAAATGCGATCTTGGGAGACCCTGTGTTAGTGTGCCTAGTCTGTGCAGTGCTGTACCCTACGCTAATACTCAACTAGTGAATGGTAGCGTTCAAAACATTCACCAATGCATAGACCAGGATTGTCAGGACAGGAGGGACAATAATACCGGGTGTCACGCCTATATGCGCGCTTGCTGCAGACACAACATCTTCTTTGGGGGGCTCGTTGGGTAGGGGTACTCTGGAGGACATAAGGAAAATGGCTCTCATGCAGCCAGCTTACTGCATTTGGTTGGGTAAGGTGAGGTGGAGCACCGTACTGAAGCTCTGTATAGCACATGAGCGTTCAGCAAAGCCAATTGAAATAAATAAACAGACACTTTCTTGTACCAGCGTCTGGCCTTACGGGCAACTAGGTACGGCGCCAACAACTGGTTGTTGAGGTCCACCCCTCCCATATTTTGGTTATATTCGTGGACACAGAGGGGTTTCTCCACAACACCAGTCGCCGTAGTAATTTGGACCGTTGTGTCTGCATGAAGGGAGGTAAGAACGAAAACATTCTTATTATCCCTCCACTTCATAGCGAGCAAGTTATTACACTGCAAGCAGGCTCTCTCCCCCAGCCTAAGACGGGAATCTACAAGCCACTGGGGAAAGCCCCGGCGATTAGATCGCACGGTGCCACATGCTCCAATCTATTGATCAAAAAGGTGACTAAAAAGTGGCACGCTCATGTAATAATTGTCCACGTACAAGTGGTACCCCTTTCCGAATAAGGGTGACACCAAGTCCCACACAATCTTGCCAGCACTTCCTATGTAGTCAGGGCAGTTTATCGGCTCTTCGTGACTATCTTTGCTCTCGTAAACCATAAAACTACATGTATAGCCTGTGGCCCTGTCACAGAGCTTATACAACTTGACCCCATATCTGGCACGCTTGCTGGGAAGGTACTGTTTGAATGACAAGTGGCCAGAAAACTTAATCAGGGACTCATCAACACAGACAACTTGATGGGGAGTAAACAAGTCTGCAAAACGTTGGTTGAAGTGGTTTACGAGGGGCTGAATTTTGTAGAGCCGATCGTATTCAGGGTCTCCACGAGGACGACAGAGTTCATTGTTGTTGAAGTGCATGAACCGCAAAATCTGCTCGTATCGTGCCATGGTCATGGAGGCAGAGAACAAGGGCATATGGTGAATTGGGTCAGTGGACCAATATGACCGCAACTCACTCTTTTTAGTTATGCCCATGTTGAGGGAAAGGCCCAGAAAGAGCTTAAATTCAGAGACCGTAATTGGTCTTCAATCTCTGGCAAGGGAGGACTGGGGAATAGTGGCGATGTGTTGACCAGCGTATAAATTGCTTTGGTCCACAATAGATCTATAGAGATCTTCGGTGAAAAACAGCGAATAAAAATCCAGTGGCGTAAAATCAACTGTTTCCACATGAATGCCGGGTTGGCCAGTGAATGGGGGAAGTACGGGTGCTGCAGAAGCAGGGGCGGATCCAGAGTCTAGTCTCGGGAGGGGCACTGCCAGAAAATATTTTTTTGGGGTACATTTATTGGGGAAATGGCTGGTGTTGGCGCTTCAATCATCAGGGCACCATGGTTGTTATGGTGTCAGGATGATTGAAGCGCATTATTACTATAATTACATTGTTATAAAAAATTAAATAGTTTAACTCACCATAATGCAGAATCAGTGGGAGCCCCGAGTGTGTCACTTGCCACGTCGCCTGTCACCAGATGCAGATTGTCACTTGCCACGTCGCCTGCCACGTTGCAGATTGTCATTTGCCATGTCACTTGCCACGTCGCCTGCCACTGTGCGGATTGTCACTTGCCATGTTACTTGCCACGTCGCCTGCCACGTTGCGGATTGTCACTTGCCACGTCGCCTGTCACCAGATGCAGATTGTCACTTGCCACGTCGCCTGTCACCAGATGCAGATTGTCACTTGCCACGTCGCCTGCCACTTTGCGGATTGTCATTTGCCATGTCACTTGCCACGTTGCTGATTGTCACTTGCCATGTCACTTGCCACGTCGCCTGCCACGTTGCGGATTGTCACTTGCCACGTCGCCTGTCACCAGATGCAGATTGTCACTTGCCACGTCGCCTGCCACGTTGCGGATTGTCACTTGCCATGTTACTTGCCACGTCGCCTGCCACGTTGCGGATTGTCACTTGCCACGTCGCCTGTCACCAGATGCAGATTGTCACTTGCCACGTCGCCTGTCACCAGATGCAGATTGTCACTTGCCACGTCGCCTGCCACTTTGCGGATTGTCATTTGCCATGTCACTTGCCACGTTGCTGATTGTCACTTGCCATGTCACTTGCCACGTCGCCTGCCACGTTGCGGATTGTCACTTGCCACGTCGCCTGTCACCAGATGCAGATTGTCACTTGCCACGTCGCCTGCCACGTTGCGGATTGTCACTTGCCACGTCGCCTGTCACCAGATGCAGATTGTCACTTGCCATGTTGCGGATTGTCACTTGCCATGTCACTTGCCACGTCGCCTGCCACATGTTGCGGATTGTCACTTGCCACGTCGCCTGTCACTTGCCACCTGCTAAGGTGTTCTCTTGTGTCCCAGAGACAGGCAGCAGAGAGATGATGTAATCTCTCTGCTGCCGCAGCTGCCTGCATGCAGGGGGGGAAGTTGAACTGCAGGGATGCAGGGCGGGCGCCGGGCGGTGAGAGATGATGTCATCTCTCTGCTCCCCTGCCCGCCGGCTCCCTGATTGGCCAGCAGGCAGCAGCCCGCCCACAAACACATTGAGCGGCGGCTCTCTCTCGCCTATCGAGCCGCCCGGCGGCTCCCTCACTTACTCCCTCAGTCACCGAGCCGCCCAGCGGCTCCCTCAGTCACCGAGCCCAGCGGCTCTCTCAGTCACGGAGCCGCCCAGATGCTCCCTCAGTCACCGAGCCGCCCAGCGGCTCCCTCAGTCACCGAGCTGCCCAGCGGCTCCCTCAGTCTCCGAGCCGCCCAGCGGCTCTCTGTCACGAAGCCGCCCGGCTCCTCTTTCACTCATGGAGCCCGGCGGCTCTCTCACACACCCTGCTCTCACAGTCACCTGCATTTCTCGGAGGGGGCAATTGCCCCGTTGCCCCCCCTGGATCCGCCCCTGCGCAGAAGTGGTGGGTTCCCAATTCGGATTGGCGAATGCAGCAGGAAGGGCACACGACAGGCCTGTGTTCGTCTTCTTGGTGGCAGCAGAACACTACTTGTGCTTGCCACCTCGCCAGCTTGAACTGCACTTATGGAACTCGCCAGGTCACCAAGTGTTACTGCAGTGCTGGATGTACGACCAGGGTGTACTAGGCCGCTGGTGCTTGCCAGTTCACCAGAAGGAATAGCGGCACTAGTACTGCTCTGCTCCATACGAGGGACCTGCGGTTCTTGCACATCAAGGACAGAAGAAGAAGTTTGGGGTCTGGTACGCCTGACATTGGCAGGGACCACAACTCCGTCGTCAGAGCTATCTGTCATGGAGCCGCTGTCCTCTACAGGATCGTATTCTGAGCCTGAATCTGACAGATGAGTGACTTCCTTTTCACTATCTGTCATGCTCAGAAACGTGTAAGCCTCTTCACTAGTGTTCCTTCGATTTGCCATTTTGGTCTCTAAATTTAGTGGTACACTAGTGAGACCCACAGGCAAAAAAGCTCCAGACTGTTAGCGACTGTATCAAAACGCTACCAACAAAAGCTGTTAGCGATCGCAGGGATCAGGCCTGACTCTGCGAACGCTGCTGTTATGTGTGTTTAGTGTTTTGTAAGTGACAGTGATCGATCAATACTGCACTTGGGTGGGCTGGGCAGGGCTGGGCTGAGGGGCAAAACGCAGGTGCTGGCAGGTATCTGGGCTGATCTCGCTAACACTGTGTTTATGGGAACCCTAAACTGCTGGGGATGTTAGTATAGATCTGATCGGATCAGATATTGATCCATTCAGATACTATAGCACTAAGGGAGGTGTATGCTGCGTGCGTGGGTGTTAGCGGTACTGGCGCTAACCTGACGCTGCCTGGGGCGATGCAGACCTTATCTGACCCTAAAACTTAACTTATATCACCGCCGGGTGATTAGGGGGTTAAACCTTTATAAGGTAATAAATGGCGGGTGCCCTGAAACTATAATAAACAAACTAACTAACCAGCATCACCCGTAACAGTTATACGGTGATCACTGGTGAAAGGGTTAACTAGGGGGCAATCAGGGAGTTAAAACCTTTATTAGGTAGTATATTGGGGTCCCTGTCGCTATAAAACACTGACGGCGAACCTATATACTTACCTCCCTAACTAGCGTCACCTGTGTCACTAATACAGCGATCAGAAAAATGATCACTTAGTGACACTGGCGATGGGGGGTGATCAAGGGGTTAATCTTTATTAGGGGGGGTTAGGGGGGTATCCTAGACCTAAAGGGGGCTAATACTAACTGCCCTACGACTTATAACTGTCACAAACTGACACCAATGCAAAAAAAACAAACCTGCTATTGGTGTCACTGTGACAGAGGGTACAGGGGGGTGATCGGGGGGTGATAGGGGGGTGATAGTGGGTGAAAAGTGTGCCTAGTGTGTTCTACTGGAAGTGTAGTGTTTGTTGGTGCACTTACTTGATGTCTTCTCTCCTCTGCGCCGGAACGAAAAGACCGGCTCGAGGAGAGATGACATCACTTCCTCTGCCGCTGTTTACATTACAGAGGCAGAGGAATGATTTCATTGGCCAAGAGCGATCGCGAGGGGGTGGCCACGAATGGATGGCCTCCCCCTCACCTCCGATCGCCGGGGGAGAAATACCGACCGACTCGGGCACCGGTGGGGTCCGATCGGACCCCCCGCCCGCGGGAGGCAAGTAATGTACCTGTACGTTACTTCGCCTGCCCGTGCCATTCTGCCAACGTATATCGTCGTGAGGCAGTCGGCAACTGGTTAAGAGCTGCTTCCTGGAGGCTCTTAACCCCTGTGTATGCTGGAATCCCTGTAGTCAGGGGTGTAGGCTCATTCCCACCCGAATATCACTTCAGAGACTCCAAAATTCCGGGTCCCAAATATCTCTCTATTAACACAGAGAGAACTGCGAGTCAGTCCTCTCCTGATAACACTATTCCCAGGAATTCCTTACCCATCCTGGGTGAGTCCCTGAATACTATCACACTTCCCTTAAAGTGCCCACAACCCCAATATTGGTGATATATAGTACCCGTCCAGGACCCAACCTTGGCGTCCTGTACACTGCGTATTATCTTGTTGAGTACCTGTGTAGTGTATTGTTGAGTATTAGTGTCAGGAAGCTAGTTGTTAGGTAATTTGGACAGGGTATAATCCCCAATCGTCATTAAATTAGTCGGTATGATGTCCGGCGGGCGTGGAGATGCGACTTGGTGTACATCTTGCGGCATGTATGCGTTCCTTGATTATCTGATCGAGGGCGAATACTGCTGTGCAAAATTTATTTATTATTTATTTATGTTACTTATATAGCGCCGTCAATTTACTCAGCACTTTACATATACATTGTACATTCACATCAGTCCCTACCCTCAAGTAGCTTACAATCTAAGGTCCGTAACTCACATTCATACATACTAGGGACAATTTAGACAGGATCCAATTAACCTACCAGCATATCTTTGGAGTGTGGGAGGAAACTGGAGTACCCGGAGGAAACACGAAAACTCCAGGCAGGTAGTGTCATGGTTGGGATTTAAACCAGCGACCCTTCTTACTGCTAGGCGAAAGTGCTATCTACTACACCACTGTGCCGCCCCACTACACCAAAATTTAAGCACATTGTTTCCCTGGATCCCAGGTTCTGAATCTAGGGAAGCAACTGTCAGCACTGAGAACACCCTTCATACTAAAGGAGAGCCAGAAACTTACCCGGCAGGTGCCAGCAGAGGCCAGCACAGAGGTGGGTGGAGACAAAGAGGTGCAGGCACCAGAAAAGAGTAGATGGGTGACAGCCAGGAAAGATAGAAGAGGAAGTGCCAGGGAGACCGATCCAGGGCTGGAGCATCCCAATAAGTACGCTCCATTGAGTGATATGGTGAATCCAGTCAGGGACCAGCACTGCTGGAGCTGAGGGACTCTCCTAGCTGCCAGGGGAAGAACTCCAGTGAGAGTGGGGTGTAAGTGAAGGGAAAGGATAGACAGATTCTGGTGGTAGGGGACTCAATTCTTAGAAGGACAGAGAGGGCAATCTGTGACAAAGACCTGAAGCGCCAAACTGTATGCTGTCTACCGGGCGGTCGGGTTCGGCACATCACGGATCTGGTGGACAGATTACTGGGAGGGACTGGGGAAGGCCCGACTGTCATGGTGTACGTTGGCACCAATAACAAAGTCAGAGGCAGATGGAGTGTCCTAAAGAACGATCTTAGGGACTTGGGAGCTAAATTGAGGAAAAGGACCCCCAAGGTAGTATTCTCAGGAATACTACTGGTACATCAAGCCAAATCAGAAAGGCAGAGGAAGAATAGGGAAGTAAACAAGTGACTGACAAGCTGGTGTAGTAAGGAGAGGTTTGGGTTCCTGGAGGACTGAGCTGACTTCTCAGTTGGTCACCATAGCGAGAGATGGCGAAGGTATTGAATTTATTCTTCTCCTCTTCTCCTTCACGAGGGAATCGGGGGGCTTTAGTAACCAAAACAGCAGTGCTTATCCTCATGACATGTCACAGGAAGCACCCTCATGGCTAACAGAGGACAGAATAAGAAATTAGACTTGGGAAACGTAACATTAAAAAGTCACCTGGATCGGATGGCTTGCACCCAAGGGTACTTGGGGAACTCAGTCAAGTAATTGCCAGACCATTGTTCCTAATTTTTACGGACAGTCTACTGACTGGAATGGTACCAGCGGATTGGAGAAAAGCCAATGTATCACCAATATTTTAAAAGGGCCCAAAATACATCCCTGGGAATTACAGACCAGTTAGCCTAACATCAATAGTGTGCAAGCTCTTGGAGGGGATGATAAGGGACTATATACAAGATTTTAGTAATGAAAACTGTACCATTAGCAGTAATCAGCATGGACTCATAAAGAATCGTTCTTGCCAAACCAATCTATTAACCTTCTATGAGGAAGTGAGTTGCCATCTAGATAAAGGAAGGCCCTTAGACTGATTTTGCAAAAGCATTTGACACAGATCCCCATAAATGTTTATTGTACAAAATAAGGTCTGTTGGCATGGACCATAGAGTGAGTACATGGATTGAAACCTGGCTACAAGAGTTCAGAGGGTAGTGATAAATGAGGAATACTCAGAATAGTCAGGGGTGGGTAGTGGGGTCCCACAGGGTTACGTGCTGGGACCAATCCTATTTAATTTGTTCATAAATGACTATGAGGATGGGGTAAACAGTTCAATCTCTATTTGCAGACGATACTAAGCTAAGCAGGGCAACAACTTCTCCACAGGATGTGGAAACCTTGCAAGAAGATCTGAACAAATTAATGGGGTTGGCAACTACATGGCAAATGAGGTTTAATGTAGAAAAAATGTAAAATAATGCATTTGGGTGGCAAAAATATGAATGCAATCTCTACACTAGGGGAGAACTTCTGGGGGAATCTAGGATGGAAAAGGACCTAGGGGTCTTAGTGGATGATAAGCTCAACAATGGCATGCAATGCCAAGCTGCTGCTAACAAAGCAAACAGAATATTGGAATGCATTAAAAAAGGGATTAACTCAGGCATAAAGCAATAATTCTCCCACTCTACAAGACTCTGGTCCGGCCGCACCTAGAGTATGCTGTCCAGTTCTGGGCACCAGTCCTCAGGAAGGATGTACTGGAAATGGAGCAGGTACAAAGAAGGGCAACAAAGCTAATAAAGGGTCTGGAGGATATTAGTTATGAAGAAAGGCTACTTTGTTGCGGACTGTAAACTAAGCTATAATCAGCAGATGGGCTTCCCTAACAGAAGTGAGAGATGGCGGGCAGAAGCTCCTCGCTCACCCGATCACAGTCGGATCCGACTACGCAGCTCAGCCGCACCATGCCGGTGTTATTCCGGACCCAGCAAGCTGACACACAGGCCTCCAGGCAGTCTAACGGCGGAGCTACAGGGAGTCAAGCCGAGCCACTGGACTCGGCGGGACAGCCGAATGTAGCGACACTTGGAACTCAGCCTCCTCCATTCCTCAACCTAGCGGATCTACAACTAGTAGCAATGGACATTAAAAGTACTTTGTCAGTGATCGCTGATCTCAAAACTGATCTCAGAGCTGTGGCCTCTCGTCTGGACCACGTGGAAGCAGCAGCCATGACACATGGCGTGGCTATAGAGCAAGTACAACAGGTCACTAGCGTCCATGCCCAACACCTGATCGATATGCGCCGCCACATCGAGGACTTAGATAACAGGGTTCGGAGGCGAAATTTGCGGTTCAGGGGAGTTCCAGAGTTGGTAGAAGGACTTCAGCTGCAGCAGGTAATATGGGCACTTTGCAACACTCTGCTGGGCAGACCTCCAGATGCCCCCATAGACATGGAGCGCTTCCATAGGGCTCTGAGACCTAGAGGCCGGGACACTGACCCACCTAGGGATATTGTATGCTGCCTTGTCAGTTTTGCCCAAAAGGAGGAAATTTTGCACCAGGCACGCAATCATTAGCAACATGGTGGCCACCCCATTCAGATTTTCCAAGACCTTTCGGCCCTCTCACTGCAACATAGGAGAGCATTGCGCCCTCTGCTTAATGCGCTAAGAGACAGGCACATCATATACCGCTGGAAATTCCCCTTTTGCCTGACAGCCACAGTGGGTAATCATACAGCCTCCCTGCACATACCATCTGAGCTCCAAGAGTTCTGTGATATTTTAGGCATCCCTTTGGTACCTGTTCCAGAGTGGTTTAGCTCTTTCATGCAACCAGAGCCCTGGATCCCTGTCCATCAGGAAATGACCCCACGTTCAAGGCGACAGAGACGCCATAGGTCTTCTTCGGACTCGTCCCAGAGAGGACCTGATGCCATGATCATTGAACGAGGCCCGAGAGCATCGCCAACTGCTTCCCGTCGAAAAACCGAAGGCTAGTCCGGAACTGAAACACTTCATTCAGTTCCTGCTTGAGTAGTCTATTACATGCTGGATCATAATCTTTCCACTTCCATTGGCCCCTGGATGGTTCCTCAGTTAGAGGTGTCGTTTCTGTTGAGCTCTGAGGCTCCCTACATCCCCCTTGATGTTGTCTTTTTAGGCTGAGGGTGTGTGGCCTTTGAACATTTACCCCTAAACACCCAGTGACATAACCGCTTCTCTTGCGATTTAGTGCATAAGTTCGGTGCATCCCTCTATAGACGCTGACTTCCTACAGGGGCTCCACACCCTCAGGTTTTGGTGCAAGACAAGCCTTCATACGGATTTTCCTGCAGATGAACAGAATGCCACAGCGCACTGTCTTCGGTGGATTCCTGGAGGCTCCCTAAGGCTAGTGGGGCCATTTACGAATGTCAAGCCCGGGTGCCTTCTTTGTTTAATTTTATCCTTTTTTTTTTCGCTATGTGCTTTGTGTCTCTCGGTTCTCTCTTTTAGCTCAGCAGGACCCTACTGGTGGTTCCAAGACTACTGGTGAATCTTCTCATAGTGAAGTGTGAACATTTGAGGTCAATGATAGATACTTGCCTTTCCCATGTGCTGCCACCAGGAAGTCAACTTGATAAGTATTGTCTTTATGTCAAGCTCTTACAGGGATGGTATTGTTTAGTATCAGGCACTTAGCTGGAATACTTTGCTAATTAGTTTCTATGTCTATATTAGAATCCCTGTAGATATGATGGTTAGTCCCGTTAAGCACATGGTATCCCGAGTGCACTCTGAGTCAGACACCTGAGCCATGCTTGTGGCCGGAAGCCAACTCATCACATTCGTTGGACTGGCTGAGGTCTCAACTTTCCTGACCTCGGACTCCTACGATGCTGGCAGGACAGTAAGGAGTGCTACTGCGAGGCTCGGTTGTCTGACTTGGACACTGACTCACGGGTGCGAACTTTGTAATGCACTTTTCCTTGTTTGTAATAGGACTATGGGGCTGATTTACAAAGCATTTGTGCCATGACTTGTGGTGCACGCCGATGCGCAAATGACATTTTCGTATTTACAAAGCATTTGCGCCGGTAACACAGCGCAATCCCCCATTTACTATTCTCTTCCCAGCGCACAGGAAGAGGCGATCGGTACGCCACTATAGACATGGCGCACGCCATCTTTAACTTAAAATTTAAACAAGCTGGAAGTGCCAATATTATGAGGGTGATGTGGGGTGATGTGGGGAAATGTAGTACTAACTGTCCAAGTAACAAATATGGGCAAAATAGAATGAGAAAGTGACTTTCTCTGAACAAGCCGGCAGTGCCGGCAAATACATTTAGGGCTGCGGGAGGTGAATTTATACATTGCGCATGCTCAAACGGCATTTGCGCTTGTTCAAATGCTTTGGTTCAGTCTTAGTAAATGTCAAGCAACGTAAATGCATTTGCATAGGTTGAACGGGCGCACCTCTAGACTTTTTTTTTTTACGCTGGATCACTTCGCGGCTATAACGAAATGTCAGTCCAGCAAAACACATAAAAGTTCATTGATAAAAACAGCATTAAGAAAAATATCAGGTCTGGTATGGATATTAAGGGGAACCCCACGCCAAAAAAAAAAAATGGTGTGGGGTCCCCCTAAAAATCCATACCAGACCCTTATCCGAGGGGGGGACGAGAGAGCGCCCCTCCCCCTCCTGAACCATATCAGGCCACATGCCCTCAACATTGGGAGGGTGCTTTGGGGTCCCCCCAAAGCACCTTGTCCCCATGTTGATAAGGACGGGGGCCTCATCCCCACAACCCTTGCCCGGTGGTTGTGAGGGTCTGCGGGTGGGGGGCTTATCGGAATCTGGAAGCCCCCTTTAACAAGGGGACCCCCAGATCCCGGGCCCCACCCTGTGTGAAATGGTAAGGGGGTACAAAAGTAACCCTACCATTTCACAAAAAATGTCAAAAATGTTAAAAATGACAAGAGACCGTTTTTGACAATTCCTTTTTGAAATGCTTCTTCTTTCCATCTTCTAACTTCTTTCTTCTATCTTCTTTCTTCTATCTTCCTTCGGTTTCTTCATCCATCTTCTTCTTCCTCCGATCCTCTGCTTCTTGCTCTGGTGTTCTCGTCCGGCATCTTTCTCTGTGGCGTCTTCTTCCCTTCTTCGTGCTCGGGCCGCTCCGCATCCATGGGAGGCTCCCGCTGTGTGATGCGTCTCGTCTTCTGACGGTTCTTAAATAATGGAGGGCGGGGCCACCCGGGGACCCCGCCCCCCTCTGACGCACGGGGACTTCCCTGTCCGCCCCCTCTGACATCACGGGGAAAGCCTCGGGGAAGTCCCCGTGCATCAGAGGGGGGCGGGGTCACTGGGTGGCCCCGCCCTCCGTTATTTAAGAACCGTCAGAAGACAAGAAGCGTCACACAGCAGGAGCCTCCCATGGATGCGGAGCGGTCCGAGAACGAAGAAGGGAAGAAGACGCTGCGGAGGAACATGCCGGATGAGAACACCAGAGCAAGAAGCAGAGGATCAGAGGAAGAAGAAGATGGATGAAGAAAGAAGATAGATGAAAGAAGATAGAAAAAAGAAGAAAGAAGAAGCATTTAAATAAAAGGAATTGTCAAAAACTGTCTCTTGTCATTTTTAACATTTTTGACAGTTTTTTTGTGAAATGGTAGGGGTACTTTTGTACCCCCTTACCATTTCACACAGGGGGGCAGGGATCTGGGGGTCCCCTTGTTAAAGGGGGCTTTCATATTCCGATAAGCCCCCCACCCGCAGACCCCCACACCCACCGGGCAAGGGTTGTGGGGATGAGGCCCTTGTCCTCATCAACATGGGGACAAGGTGCTTTGGGGTGACCCCAAAGCACCCTCCCAATGTTGAGGGCATGTGGCCTGGTACGGTTCAGGAGGGGGGGGTGCTCTCTTGTCCCCTACCTCTTTTCCTGCGGTCTGCCAGGTTGCGAGCTCGGATAAGGGTCTGGTATGGATTTTTAGAGGGATCCATTTTTTTTTAAATTTTGGCGCAGGATTCCCCTTAAAATCCATGCCAGACCTGAAGGGCCTGGTATTGATTTTGAGGGGGACCCCCATGCCATTTTTTGTTTTATTTTGGTGTGGAGTTCCCCTTAATAACCATACCTGAAGGGCCTGGTATGGAACCCCACACATTTCTTTGTTCTTAATTTTGTTTTTTTTCTTAATGCTGTTTTTATCAATGAACTTTTATGTGTTTTGCCGGACTGACATTTCATTATAGCCGCGAGTATTTTTAAATAACTTTTATTCCTTAAGGGCCAGTTGCACCACATGCAGTCCAGTGTGTTTTTTTCTGCATCAAAAACACACGGAAAATAGGTTATATGGTTTTCAATGGCATAGTTCACACCAGTGCTTGCAGTTCCAGTGCATTTCCAGTTCCAGAAAAAAATGTAGAACATGCTGCCATTTTTATTCACTGGACTGTACTGGAATGCTGTAAAATGCATCAAAAACGCACTGGAACCGCACCTAAATGCACCAAAAACGCACTGCAACACACTTGTCCTTATTTAAGCTTAAGAAAAAAGAGGGAGGAAACAAGCACTGGACTGCATCAAAAACGCACCAAAAACGCACTGGAACGTGAAAAACGCACTGGAACTGAAAAAGCACTGGACTGCATAAAAAATGCACCAAAAACGCACTGAAACGCATCAAAAACGTGCATGCAGAAAAGCACCTGGAACGTATCCGGTAGGGATGAGCCGAACACCCCCCCGGTTCGGTTCGCACCAGAACCTGCGAACGGACCGAAAGTTCGCACGAACGTTAGAACCCCATTGACGTCTATGGGACTCGAACGTTCAAAATCAAAAGTGCTCATTTTAAAGGCTAATTTGCATGGTATTGTCCTAAAAAGGGTTTGGGGACCCAGGTCCTACCCCAGGGGACATGTATCAATGCAAAAAAAACTTTTAAAAATGGCCGTTTTTTCGGGAGCAGTGATTTTAATGATGCTTAAAGTAAAAAAAAAAAAGTGAAATATTCCTTTAAATATCGTACCTGGGGGGTGTCTATAGTATGCCTGTAAAGTGGCGCGTGTTTCCCGTGTTTAGAACAGTCCCTGCACCAAATGTCATTTTTAAAGGAAAAAATCTCATTTAAAACTGCTTGCGGGTTTAATGTAATGTCGGGTCCTGGCAATATGGATGAAAATCAGTGAGACAAATGGTACCCCCAGTCCATTACCAGGCCCTTTGGGTCTTGTATGGATATTAAGGGGAACCCCGCACCCAAATTAAAATAAGGAAAGGTGTGGGGCCACCAGGCCCTATATACTCTGAACAGCAGTATACAGGCGGTGCAAACAAGACAGGGACTGTAGGTTTGTTGTTAAGTACAATCTGTTTGTCATTTTGAACGGGTACATTTTTAACATGTTTAGCTCCAGCCAAAATATCTTTTTTAAGCTTTTTGGAAAACATAGGGAAGGGTTATCACCCCTGTGACATTTGTTTTGCTGTCTTTCCTCCTCTTTAGAAGATTTCACCTCACTTTTTGTCCCAATGACAAATGTTTTTTGAGAATTTGGGGTTTTTTGTGGAACAAGGATTGGAAAGCATCAGTGGAAAGGAGAAATGTTTTTCCCATATTAACTCTTACAGGAGAGACTTTCCCTTCCTAGGGGTAGATTTCATCTCACTTCCTGTTGTCTCCTTCCGTTTGCAAGTAGGAGTCGTTTGTAAGTTAGATGTTTGAAAGTAGGGGCCTGCCTTTATACTCAGCAGAAATTTGGGCCTTAGGTGTTGTTGTGGCCATAAGACTGTAAGCCCTTACAGGGCCCTGCTGTGAAATATTAGATCAAGAATTGTAATTACATGCCCCTGTTGAACAGGGGCAGAAAAATTGGGCCTTTGGTGGTGGTGGTGGTGGTGGTGCTGGTGCCACAACACTGCAACCCCTCACAGACACTCTAGTTGGAACGCAGGAACGAGCCCTGCTGCAAAGTATTGCATCAAAAATTGTAATTACACGCCCCTGTTAAACAGGGGCAGAAAAATTGGGCCTTAGGCACTGGTGCTGGTGCCACAACACTGCAACCCCTCACAGACACTCTAGTTGGAATGCAGGAACGAGCCCTGCTGCAAAGTATTGCATCAAAAATTGTAATTACACGCCCCTGTTAAACAGGGGCTGAAAAATTGTGCCTTAGGCACTGGTGGTGGCGCCCAGAACCAAAAATGTTCTTACAAGCTATCAGCGTGATGATTGAGGAGGAAGAGGATAATTACTCAGGGATAGTCACTTAGCATCAGCATAGGCAGTCTTTGAAGGGATCTGAGATTTCAAAAAAAATTATTCGGTTACATCAGCATCAGGTGCTTGGTAGCTGGTGGTGATCCAAGACTGATTCATTTTTATGAAGGTCAGTCGATCGACCGAGTCGGTGGACAGACGCACCCTGTGATCGGTTACCACGCCTCCAGCAGCACTGAATGTGCGTTCCGAAAGAAAGCTGGATGCAGGACAGGCCAGTAGCTCAGTTGCATACTGTGCAAGCTCTGGCCAGTGATCCATCCTCAAGACCCAGTAACCCAGAGGATTTTCGGTGGGAAAGGTGTCCAAGTCTGATCTTGCCAATAGGTATTCCTGCACCATGTAAAACAGATGCTGGCGATGGTTGCTGGAACTGATCATACCTTGGGGCTGCGGACCAAAAAATTGTCTGAACGCATCGGTCAGACGGCCACCTTCTCCACCGCTCCTTCTTTGACTGACCGAAGCCTCAGCAACACGTTGTCCAGAAACAGGAGTTTGTAACCTCCCTGTCTCTGGGAACGCATTGCACAGACCTTTCTGCAAGGCCTCCCGAAGATGTTTCATCCTCTGCTCCCTCTGCGATGGCAAGATAAGGTCCACAACCTTACCCTTTTAACGTGGATCAAGGAGGGTTGCCAGCCAGTATTGGTCCTCCTTGATACCACGAATACGAGGATCCTTACGCAGGCTTTGCAGGATCAGGGAGACCATGCAGCGTAGGTTTGCTGAGGCATTCGGTCCGGAGTCCTCTGGGTCACTAAGGACGACATGGTCCGCAGCCACCTCCTCCCAGCCACGTACAAGTCCATGTATTTCTTGGGACTGATCCCTTAAAGACTGCTGCTGATGCTGAGTGCCAGGCTCCACCTCCATACTGACACAATCTTCCTCCTCCTCCTCCTCGTCCTCCTCCTCGTCCTCTTCCTGTGTGATCGGCGGGCACGCAGGAACACTGTCTGGATAAAGGGGGCCTTGAGAGCTAAGGAAGTCCTCCTCTTCCTGCCTCTGTTCTGCCTCAAGTGCCCTGTCCATTATTCCACGCAGCGTGTGCTCCAACAGGTGGACAAGGGGGACAGTGTCACTGATGCATGCACTGTCACTGCTCACCATCCTCGTGGCCTCCTCAAATGGTGACAGGACAGTGCATGCATCCCTGATCATGGCCCACTGGCGTGGGGAAAAAAAACCAAGCTCCCCTGACCTGTCCTGGTGCCATAGTCGCACAGGTACTCATTGATGGCCCTCTGCTGCGTGTGCAGCCGCTACAGCATGGCCAACGTTGAGTTCCACCTGGTGGGCATGTCACAGATTAGGCGGTTCTTGGGCAGGTTAAACTCCTTTTGGAGGTCCGTCAGCCGAGCACTGGCATTATATGACCGGCGGAAATGCACAGAGACTTTCCTGGCCTGCCTCAGAACATCCTGTAAGCCCGGGTACCTGCCCAAGAATCGCTGCACCACCAAGTTAAGGACGTGAGCCAAACAGGGCACATGGGTCATTTGTCCCTGTCGGAGGGCAGAGAGAAGGTTGGTGCCATTGTCGCAAACAACCATTCCTGCCTTAAGTTGGCGTGGCGTCAACCACCTCTGAACCTGCCCCTGCAGAGCTGACAGAACCTCTGCCCCAGTGTGGCTCCTGTCCCCCAAGCACACCAGCTCAAGCACCGCATGGCATCTTTTGGCCTGCGTACTTGCGTAGCCCATTGAACGGCTACGGAGCACTGCTGGTTCCGAGGACAAAGCACAGGAAGAGGCCATGGAGGAAGAAGAAGAGGAGGGGGTGGAGGAGAGAGGCGTGTCACAATCAATAGCATTTTGGAGGCATGGTGGCGGAACAACCTCCAACACTACTGCACCTTCTCCTGCATCCTTCCCAGCTGCCAGCAGAGTCACCCAATGCGCCGTGAAACTTAGGTAACATCCCTGTCCATGCCTGCTGGACCATGAGCCAGCGGTAATATGCACCTTACCGCTGACCGCCCTGTCCAGCGAGGCATGGACATTGCCTTCCACATGCTGGTAGAGAGCCGGAATCGCCTTCCGTGAGAAAAAGTTGCGTTTGGGTACCTGCCACTGAGGAACCGCACATTCCACAAACTCACGGAAGGGGGCAGAGTCTACCAACTGAAAAGGCAGCAGTTGAAGTGCTAGCAATTTTGCCAAGCTAGCATTCAACCGCTGGGCATGTGGATGGCTGGGAGCAAACTTCTTTCGGCAGTGCAGCAGCTGGGGCAGGGAAATTTGCCTGGTACAATCTGACGTCGGTGTACCAAAAGCAGATTGCCCACAAGTACTTGGCTGTGACACACCTAATTCTACACCTTCATTCCTCTCAGTGCAGGTCTCAGAGAGGACTGAAGGTATAGTGGGGTTGGAAATCTCAGCTGATGAGGAGCAAGGAGAGGTCCTCTTTGTTCTTTGGTGTGGGTCTTTTAGATACGCTTGCCAACGAACTGCATGGCAGGTCAACATATGTCTGGTCAAGCATGTGGTACCCAAGCGGGAGATGTTTTGGCCACGCGAGATACGCTTGAGACATATGTTGCAAATAGCAGCGGTGCGATCTGATGCACTCGTCTCAAAAAAGGCCCACACCAAAGAACTTTTTGAATAACGCGCAGAGACTGCAGCGCCCTGCACATGTGGAGCTTTGGGGTGTGATGCAGTCAATGTGCTGCCCTTATGATGTGCCACCTCCTCCTCCCTCCTATCAGGCACCCACGTTGAGTCAGTGACCTCATCATCCCCTCCCTCCTCATCACTGGAGCAAACCTGGCAGTATGCTGCAGCAGAGGGAGCATGACTGCCAGATTGCTGTCCTTCTTGGGCACCCCCTCTGTCCGTGCTCATGTTACTGCCTTCATCGAGCTCAGTATCATCATCAGAGCCTTCCAAACGCTGGGCATCCTCCTGGAGCATGTACCCAACAGTGTTGTCAAACAGTTGGAGGGACTCCTCAGGAAGACATGGTGGGGCTAGAGAAGGAGTCACTGATGACATTGAGCCGAGGGAAGAGGCAGCTGCTTTGCCAGACAAAGTACCCTGGGCATGGGTGAGAGAGGATGAGGAGGATAAGGACGGCTTGGTCATCCACTCGACCAAGTCTTCCGCATGTTGCGGCTCAACACGGCCAGCTGCTGAAAAAAAGGCCAAGCATGTCCCACGGCCACGTGCTGATGAGGATGCACCGTCTCCACGACCAGCACTAGACACAGAGCCTGCTTGCCCTCTCTTATTGGCTTGTGACTGTCTGCCTCTCCTTCTTGGCCTTCCAGACATACTAATGGCCTGTAGCTGCACTAAGCTGGGATATATATATATATATATATATATATATATATATATATGTACTGATACTGCAGCTAGCAAAATCAACTGCCTGCCTGTAGTATGAGAACACCACCAACCTTCTACAGGTAGCTTTAGCTGAACACTGTGAGGTGGACGCACCCCACTAACTTGTAGGTTTAGCTGAACACTGTGAACAGGACGTACCCCACTAACTTGTAGGTTTAGCTGAACACTGTGAACAGGACACACCCCACTAACTTGTAGGTTTAGCTGAACACTGTGAGCAGGACGCACCCCACTAACTTGTAGGTTTAGCTGAACACTGTTAGCAGGATGCACTGCACTAACTGTAAATAGCTGCCTGACTGTGGTACTAATAGGATCAAAAGAACACCAGTCATTTTCTTCAGGTAGCTGTATATACTGTAACAAGACAAGCCTGCCTGTCAGTAATAAGATAACAGGAACGGATTTAGCTGAACACTGTGAGCAGGATGCACCCCACTAACTTGTAGGTTTAGCTGAACACTCTGAGCAGGACGCACCCCACTAACTTGTAGGTTTAGCTGAACACTGTGAGGTGGACGCACCACACTAACTTGTAGGTTTAGCTGAACACTGTGAGCAGGACGCACTGCACTAACTGTAAATAGTCTAGCTGCCTGACTGTGGTACTAATAGGATCAAAAAAACACCAGTAATTTTCTTCAGGTAGCTGTATATACTGTAACAAGACAAGCCTGCCTGTCAGTAAGAAGATAACAGGAACGGATCTAGCTGAACACTGTGAGCAGGACGCACTGCACTAACTTGTAGGTTTAGCTGAACACTGTGAGGTGGACGCACCCCACTAACTTGTAGGTTTAGCTGAACACTGTGAGCAGGACGCACTGCACTAACTGTAAATAGTCTAGCTGCCTGACTGTGGTACTAATAGGATCAAAAAAACACCAGTAATTTTCTTCAGGTAGCTGTATATACTGTAACAAGACAAGCCTGCCTGTCAGTAAGAAGATAACAGGAACGGATCTAGCTGAACACTGTGAGCAGGACGCACCCCACTAACTTGTAGGTTTAGCTGAACACTGTGAGCAGGACGCACTGCACTAACTGTAAATAGTCTAGCTGCCTGACTGTGGTACTAATAGGATCAAAAAAACACCAGTAATTTTCTTCAGGTAGCTGTATATACTGTAACAAGACAAGCCTGCCTGTCAGTAAGAAGATAATAGGAACGGATCTAGCTGAACACTGTGAGCAGGACGCACCCCACTAACTTGTAGGTTTAGCTGAACACTGTGAGCAGGACACACCCCACTAACTTGTAGGTTTAGCTGAACACTGTGAGCAGGACACACCCCACTAACTTGTAGGTTTAGCTGAACACTGTGAGCAAGACACACTGCACTAACTGTAAATAGTCTAGCTGCCTGACTGTGGTACTAATAGGATCAAAAGAACACCAGCAATTTTCTTCAGGTAGCTGTATATACTGTAACAAGACAAGCCTGCCTGTCAGTAAGAAGATAACAGGAACGGATCTAGCTGAACACTGTGAGCAGGACGCACTGCACTAACTGTAAATAGTCTAGCTGCCTGACTGTGGTACTAATAGGATCAAAAGAACACCAGTAACTTTCTTCAGGTAGCTGTAAATACTGTAACAAGACAAGCCTGCCTGTCAGTAGGAAGATAACAAGAACGGATCTAGCTAAACTGAATACAGTGTATATATATATATGCAACACCTGGGATGCATATATATACACAATACACTGTAAGTGCAGCTAACTGACTGACTGTTCTGCCTAATCTATCTAACTCAAATCAAATGTCACTGTCTGTCTCTCTCTCTCTCTCAATGAACGCCGGAACACACACTACACAGGGCCGCCGTGCAGGCGGCCTTATATAGTGTGGGGCGTGTACTAAATCCCGCGAGCCATAGTTGCCCAAAGCCTCCTTGGCTTTGGCCAATTACGGCTCTCTGTTCAGGCGACGCTGTGATTGGCCAAGCATGCGGGTCATAGTGCATGCTTGGCCAATCATCAGCCAGCAATGCACTGCGATGCCGCAGTGAATTATGGGCCGTGACGCGCCACACCAATTTGGCGCGAACGGCCCATATCGTTCGCAATTCGGCGAACAGACGATGTTCGAGTCGAACATGGGTTCGACTCGAACACGAAGCTCATCCCTAGTATCCGGACTGCGTTTCTATGGTGTGATCTGGCCCTAAGGTACCTTAGGGCCAGTTCACACCATAGAAACGCAGTCCGGACGCGTTCCAGGTGCTTTTCTGAATGCGTGTTTTTGATGCGTTC
This sequence comes from Aquarana catesbeiana, assembly GCF_042186555.1. Classification (NCBI taxonomy): domain Eukaryota; kingdom Metazoa; phylum Chordata; class Amphibia; order Anura; family Ranidae; genus Aquarana; species Aquarana catesbeiana. The sequence continues at coordinate 110,171,333 of NC_133335.1, forward strand.
CAGTGCGTTTTTGGTGCATTTTTGATGCAGTCCAGTGCTTTTTTTGCCCGCTCTTTTTTCTTAACCTTAAATAAGGACAAGTGCATTCCAGTGCGTTTTTGATGCGTTTTACAGCTTTCCAGTACGGTCCAGTGCAGAAAAAAGGCAGCATGTTCTACTTTTTTTTCTGAAACTGGATCGCACTGGAACTGCAAGCACTGGTGTGAACTATGCCATTACCATATAACCGAATTTCCATGCATTTTTGATGCATAAAATATGCACTGGACTGCATTGGTGTGAACTGGCCCTTAAGCAATTTGGCATATTTAAAGGCATTTCTCCATGTTTCGTTTTTGGGGTTGTCCAATTGGTGACATTGATATATGTCCCTTAGGGTGGGACCCATACCCATTTTAAGGCCAGTAACTAGAAGATAAGCCAGCCAAGTCGGGACTAGTAAAATTGCCAAGTCAGTTCCCTTAGACTGCAATGGTATTTGTTGTATAACTTTTGCACATGTTAGGCTCTTTAGTTGCCCCCCTGAACTGGGGGGTGTTTTGTCCCACCTGTAATTTTGGTGCATGCTAGATGTGCTTAATTTTGGACAGGGGGTGGCTTATTTTGTGCTAGCTGCATTTGGGTTGTTCTGAGCATACTCAGGGACTTTGTTTTTTTTTGGTGGTGCTTTTTGTGTGTGAACATTACTTGGATGTTTCTGGGCATGCTCAGAGTGTGTTTTTTGGGTTAGTAATTTAAGGACATCCTTAACAGATGTACTCACTTTTAAGTTCTCTCTACATTGGGTGAACTTGCATTTTGTGTGTTTCATGGACTGTCGATGTGTTTGCAATTGCCTCATTAGCACACAAACCTATGTTATATAAAGCATGCAGATAGCATTCTTTACTTTGCCCTGAAAAGAGCCAAGATTGTGTGTGTGTGTGTGGGGCCAGCAAGAGAGTACATTTGGGTGTCCTTATCGAGTTTCTAACACATGCATTTTCTATTTTTATTTTGTTGTTGCAAAACAGATGTGTTTTAATGCAATTTATGTTACTTTAGTTTGTTGTTTTTTTTTTGGGGTGGTGGTTATTTTACCATGAAATATTTTTTATGTTGGCAATTTTTGTTGTTTTTACGTTGTTCACTTTGATTTAACTGTCTGTGCTGCCTTATTTTTAAAATTATTTCTCAAGATGTTGTGCCTAATGTTGTTTTAATCCTTAATAGATGTCCATTTGTGGGTGCACGCCTTTTAACTCCTGTTAATTTACACTGCAAAAGGGTCAAACCTCAAACATATTATGTTAGTGTCTCAAATTAACATACATGTGTGTATTTTGCTTTCCTTGCTTCTTTTCCAAGTCCTGTTTTTTTTTTTGGACCAATAAAATTGTTTCAAATGTTTTGTTTTATGTGTGTTCTTTTCATGCAATGGATTTCCCAGCTGCAGCGTAACTAGGCTGATTGGCATGTCTTAGACAAATCCCTTTTTTATATTTTTTTTGTTTTAAGTTACTTTCCTGGTGCATCATGGCAGCATACATATGGGTTGTGACTCCGCCCCCACAACCTGAAAGGACTGATTAACTATAAATCAAAGACAGACCCGGCTCACAGCATCCTCCTTTTTTTCCTCACCTGATCAAGACTGGAGTCGCAAGGTATCCTTTACCACTTGTTGCCCCAGCCAGGTTCAGCCTCTCCTGGGTGGAATCCTTCCTGTACAGCCTCTAAACGAAGCTATATGGTTGGAGCCCCATTCTGGTGGTCTGGGGGGCATATTTCAGCCTCTCCTGGGCGGAAGTCCTTCCTGTACAGCCTCTAAATGAGCTAGATGGTTGGAGCCCCATACTGGTGGTGCAGGCTTCTCAAAGAAAGCTTTAAACAAGCTTTGACGTAAGTGACAGCGTTTCCTTTGCTTTCCATATGCTTTTTACTACTTTTCTCTGTGTTATGGGCGTTTGCCATTTCCAAGATGGCTGCAGCAGTGCAAGTACACTCTGAGCATGAGAGGCAGGAAGTGATCCGGCCTCTGTGTTTCCTGTTTCCTAGGATGGCGATCTGATCATGCTCAGGCACTGATATCGCTAATGGCAAATGTGAGTTTTAAATGGTTATATGGCATTTTTGGGCAACAAATGGGGGAGCTCTCTACTCATGCATGCTGGATGCTTATGTGGTCATTGTTTGAAGGTATGTTTTCCCTTTTATGCATTCACCTGTGTTTTTCCTATCTCCTTCTCAGTGTTGCTCTAGGATCATTGTGCTCTTTATGGCTTTCACCTGGGCTCTTCCTATCCCCTTTTCTAGGCTTTCTCTGGGATCACTGTGTTGGGCTCAGTTTCCACTAGTGCGACTTGTCACTGCAAAATCGCATGACAAGCCGTACCCCATGATTTCCAATGAGTACCATTCATATCTGTATTCATAGACCTTAAAAATACACAGGCATTGCTTCAAGTCGCATCAAATTTCAGCAAAATCTTGTGAAAATCAAAGCACAGACATACAGGCAACATTGATCAATGTCATCTTCTCACATCTCATTTTGTTTGCTCCCCGTTTACGAACACCACAGATTACCAGCCCTAATGGTTGCTGCATTCGTGGTGGAAAGTCATTGCTTGACAAGCTTCAATGTATAAATTGCCTAGCACTTCCAAACAGAACCAATAGGTGGTGTCCAAATAGGAAAGCTTGCACAAGCTTTGAAGATTGCCCAATAGAGACCTTTTTTGCAAGGACAGCTAAGGACGCAATTGCCTGGGTTGAAGTTAGAAAGTACTAATTTCCTTCACTAAACAACTGGAAGAGTTAATCCAGGAAGAATTGAAGGGGTCATCATGAATGTAGCTGGCAAGACATGACACATTCAAGGAGGCTCTAGTCCGAAAATTAGATCTAGATCTGAAGTGCTCCTTCATACTGTAGCATCTGCAGGTGCTGGCACACCAGCAATAACCAGCCCATGTGCTGAGTGAGTCTTTAATGGGAGTGGTTTCATAATTGTCAACCAGCTGCTGTACCTGCAGGACTCTGAGGAAAGTGGCAGGGTCTGCATCCCTTTAGACGTGATTCCCTTTTGGGAGTATCTTATCAAAAATGAAATTTTTATTGTGGTGGATGCCAAAGAATCTGACTTTTATCTTGGTGCAGACTTCTGCGAAATTATGTTTAGGGCGGTGTTATGTACATATTCTATATGCAGAGCACCTCCAGATGGTCATGTTTAATTGCATTTTACAGAAAACTGCAGCCCTGGGAAAAAAAAAAAAAAAAAGTGGTGTAACCCTTTAAATAAGCCCGTCTGGAAGAAGTGAAGAGACAAGGTGGTAACAGCTTTGTAAGAGCTGAAAATGGCGGCATACTCTGTGGTGGATGTGTCAGGCATTAATCGATGTTTTTCAAAAGCGGTGTTCCCCACGGTCACGGCAAGGAGTGCATTATGGCTGAAGCCATGGTTGGTGGATCCCGCCTAAAAAAAAAAAAAAAATGGTGAAAGACACCAGAACACAGATCCAATCTATTTGGGAGTAGACAGGATACAGCCACCTCAAGGGTGACCATTAGTAGGTCAAGGCGAATATCATCTGACAAAAAAACAGAAAATTCAAAGGTCCAGCATACAGGTGGCGACTCCCAAGTAGACACCAGGAGGCAAGATCCTACGAACCGGGAAAAAGATTAGTAAATGAACCGGAGAAGTACCCAGTCTTCATTATTGAAGCCTTAAAGCTCTAAGGCTCCTGTCTTAGGAGAACAGTGGACGTCCCTTTTAAAGGGTGCACTAATCCAGGGGGTGCCTGTGCAAGGCTTTATGCACACACCTGGAGGGAAAACCTTCAGGATCAGTGGGCCATATCAGCTATATTGGCGTGACATTGGCGGAAGTTTAAAGGAGGTCCGCCTTTCTGGTACAATAATTTATTGAAAAATATATGACAAACTCACCCATGCAGGGGCATAATTCAATGAGCATACCGATCATATAACATTGACAGGTGGGAAGTCCACCTTTCAATCTCTTCCAGTCAGCCAGGCTACCAGAGTTGATGAGAAAGTAAAAAATTCTGTTCCCGTTTGTAGCTGGATAGAAAAAAACAAAAAAAGTGCAATCGTGAAGGTTCCAGTTACCCATGGGAGATGAGGATTCGGTTCACCTCTGTTCCTAGCAAAAATAAAAAATGAAAACCAGGTTAACTGTGCCCAGTGCTAAAGTTAAAAAAAAATTGACAAGCAGCACAGGAAGATAGAGTTGAGCAAGATGGGAAAACCTCCAATCAATTATAATATTCATAAATCTGGGAGACTGGATTCTCCTGTAGGTTTATGACACCTACTTGTCCCAATTCATCCTCAAGGGAATTTCCATTCTCTGATAGAGAAAGCCAAAGGTACGTTGGGAGTGAAGTCTCTTCCAGCAGAACAGTGCCGAAGTATCCTTGGCTCTTCATAACTGACCAATTATTCTCAGATGGAACATTATCACATCAGACCCCAGCTAGAAAGGTTGGGGGACTAATTTCAAAGACCAGGCTGCTTAAGGTCATGGGATGTAAAGCTTATGAGGAATAGTATTGAATTTCTTGAACCGAGTAGTGTTCAAAGCACTTCTGTCATTCACTCCTTTTTAGCAAGAGGAGCAAGATTTGTACTGTGCCTATGCAGCAGTGGAAGATTAGAATTCTTAGGCTGTCAGTGGAGCTTCCTGTATCAATAATTGCAAATGTACCATTTTGGCTTAGGAGGCTCTAGTGTGTGTCTCTCTCTCTCTCTCTCTCCTACTCTTAAGCATTGAATCACCACTGCCCCTTCCAGTGATGACGGATTCGCTCTCTCATGGAGAGTTTTGCCATCCAGCTCCAAGAGACTACTTTTGACAGCATGGAAGTTGAGAGGCAGTGGCTACCAAGTCAAGTATGCTCAGTGCAGGTAGTGCCTACCTTGTGTCAAACCAGAGAGGTCTTCATGAATTAGATTTACCTAAGAATATGGGAAAATTATGCAGATCTCACACAGCAAAAGCTTGGAGTCCTTTATCACCTAAACCAGCCAAGGTTCCACAGTTCTTACAACTGGGGCTGAACCGGGGCCTAGGTTCAAATATGTTTAAAGCTCGAAGTTCACTTTTGTCTGCACTTGCAGGGGTTTAAGGAGTCCTTAACCCTAAGTGATGCAATTCTTAAAAGGCTTGCATGAAGTTATAGGCCACCCAGGAATCCATTGTTCCCTATGTGGAACTTGCTTATGGTCCCCATTTCTATCAGACTCATTTCTATCCTACAGAATTAACTACACTCTGCAAACCCTAAAGACTGTATTTCTGGTTGCTACAACCTCTGTGAAGAAGGATGTCAGAACTACAGGCTTTGCACTCAAGGAGCCTTACTTAACATTATACCCAGACAGAACAGAATAGTCCTAAAACTCCAGACTGCTTTTATACACGGGGTGTCTTTCTCCTTCCAATTTAACCAGGAAGTCAATTTCCCGTCTTTCTTGGTTGAGTGGGAACCACATCCCCTGTAGGTTGAGCTAACGCTGGTGACCTACTTGGCAGGTACCCTTTCATTCAGGAAAGCTGGAATATGTACTTGGTTCCAGCATGGCTTAAGGAAGGGTCAGTCAGCATCAACACGTTCAGTCACCTCCTAGATTGTTAAGACAATTAAAAGAGCCTACTCTTCAAGGCCTTCCTGTTTTGGAGGTCTTAAGAGCACATTTAACTAGGGCAGTGCTAGCTCTGTGTACAGCTCAGCACTGAGTGTCTCCTGAGGTTATTTGCAAGTCAGCAATATGGTCCTCCCAGGACACCTTTGTTACACTTTTCTAGGTGAACCCGGCTCGCGACAGTAAAATTTGGAAAAATTCATGGTGCATTCTTGCGCTACTGATGATTACAAAATTTTTCTTGCACCCTCCCGTATGGCGAGTTAGTCCCCATATGTATGCTGCCATGATGCACCAGAAAAATGGAAAATTGTATACTCACCTTTCCGTAATTTTCTTCTCCTGGTGCATCTTCATGGCAGCATACAGATACCCACCCAAATGGTGAGAGTTACAGAGAATGCTGTGAGCTGGGTCTGTCTTTGATTTATAGTTAACCAGTCCTATCAGGTTGTGGGAGCAGAGTCACAACCCATATGTATGCTGCCATGAAGATGCACCAGGAAAGGAAAATTACGGAAAGGTGAGTATACAATTTTCCGTTTTCCTGGTGCCTTCATGGTAGCACATACATGGATTGTGCGTATGCTGCCATGGATAGTGACCAGGAAAGTAACATTTCAGAGTGGTAAGTATTCAATTTTCTTTTTTGAGCAGTGGTTTTCAGCCTCAGTCCTCAAGTACCCCCCCCGACAGGACATGTTTAGGAAATTTTATCTTGTCTAATATAGATGTCCAAAATACAAAACCATTGACTTTGATTTAAAGCACCTGTGCAAAATAAAGGAAAACCTGCAAACATGGCCTGTTGGGGGGTACTTGAGGACAGGGTTGAGAAACACTGATTTAGAGCACTGAACTAAAATCAAGCTGAAGACAATACTATTCTAATTGTGGACATTTTGAGGGAAATCAAGATTTTTATTTTTATTTATATTTATTTATTTTAACCACTTCAGCCCCGGAAGGATTTACCCCCTTCCTGACCAGAGCATTTTTTACAATTTGGCACTGCGTCGCTTTAACTGCTAATTGAGCAGTCATGCAATTCTGTACCCAAACGAAATTTTCGTCCATTTCTTCCCACAAATAGAGCTTTCTTTTGATGGTATTTGATCACCTCTGCCGTTTTTTTATTTTTTGCGCTTTAAATGGAAAAAGACCGAAAATTTTCCAAAAAAATGATATTTTCTACTTTTTGTTATAAAAAAAATCCTATAAACAACTCAATTTTAGTCATACATTTAGGCCAAAATGTATTCGGCCACATGTCTTTGGTAAAAAAAATGTCAATAAGTGTATATTTATTGGTTTGCGCAAAAGTTATAGCGCCTACAAACTAGGGTACATTTTCTGGAATTTATACAGCCTTTAATTTATGACTGCCTATGTCATTTCTTGAGGTGCTAAAATGGCAGGGCAGTACAACCCCCCCCCCCCAAATGACCCTATTTTGGAAAGTAGACAACCCAAGGAAATTGCTGAGAGGCATGTTGAGCCCATTGAATATTAATTTTTTTTTTGTCCCAAGTGATTGAATAATGACAAAAAAAAAAATTTACAAAAAGTTGTCACTAAATGATATATTGCTCACACAGGCCATGGGCATATGTGGAATTTCACCCCAAAATACATTCAGCTGCATTTCCTGAGTACGGGGATACCACATGTGTGGGACTTTTTGGGAGGCTAGCCGCGTACGGGGCCCCGAAAACTAAGCACCGCCTTCAGGATTTCTAAGGGCGTAAATTTTTGATTTCACTCCTCACTACCTATCAGAGTTTTGAAGGCCATAAAATGCCCAGATGGCACAAAACCCCCCGAATAACCCCATTTTGGAAAGTAGACACCCCAAGCTATTTGCTGAGGGGCATGTTGCGTCCATGGAATATTTTATATTTTAACACAAGTTGCGGGAAAGTGACAATTTTTTTTTTTTTTTTGTACAAAGTTGTCACTAAATGATATATTGCTCACACAGGCCATGGGCATATGTGGAATTGCACCCCAAAATACATTTAGCTGCTTCTCCTGAGTACGGGGATACCACATGTGTGGGACTTTTGGGGAGCCTAGCCGCATACGGGGCTCAGAAAACCAATCACCGCCTTCAGGATTTATAAGGGCATACATTTTTTACTTCACCTCTGTACGCTATTTGTTCACCTCTCAGCAAATAGCTTGGGGTGTCTACTTTCCAAAATAGGGTAATTTGGGGTCTTTTTGTGCCACCTGGGCATTCCATGGCCTCCAAAACTGCAATAGGCAGTGAAGAGTGAAATCAAAAATTTACACCCTTAGAAAGCCTGAAGGCGGTGCTTGGTTTTCGGGGTCCCGTACGCGGCTAGGCTCCCAAAAAAGTCTCACACGTGTGGTATCCCCATACTCAGGAGAAGCAACAGAATGTATTTTGGGGTGTAATGTCACATATTCCCATGGCATGTTTGAGCAATATATCATTTAGTGACAACTTTGTGCAAAAATAAAAAAAAATTGTCTTTTTCGGCAACTTGTGTCACAATATAAAATATTCCACGGACTCGACGTGCCTCTCAGCAAATAGCTTGGGGTGTCTACTTTCCAAAATGGGGTCATTTGGGGGTTTTGAACTGTCTTGGCATTTTATGCACAACATTTAGAAGCTTATGTCACACATCACCCACTCTTCTAACCACTTGAAGACAAAGCCCTTTCTGGCACTTTTTGTTTACATGAAAAAATTATTTATTTTTTTTTGCAAGAAAATTACTTTGAACCCCCAAACATATATTTTTTTTAAAGCAAATGCCCTACAGATTAAAATGTTGGGTGTTTCATTTTTTTTTTTTCACACAGTATTTGCGCAGTGATTTTTCAAACGCATTTTTTGGGGAAAAAACACTTTTTTAAATTTTAATGCACTAAAACACACTATATTGCCCAAATGTTTGATGAAATAAAAAAGACGATCTTAGGCTGAGTACATGGATACCAAACATGACATGCTTTAAAATTGTGCATAAACGTGCAGTGGCGACAAACTAAATACATTTTTAAAAAAGTCTTTACAGGTTACCACTTTAGATTTACAGAGGAAGGTCTACTGCTAAAATTACTGCCCTTGATCTGACCTTCGTGGTGATACGTCACATGCATGGTGCACTTGCTGTTTACATTTGACGCCAGACCAACGCTTGCGTTCGCCTTTGCGCGAGAGCAGGGGGGGACAGGAGTGCTTTTTTTTTATTATTATTTATTTATTTATTTTTTTGCTTTTTTATCTTATTTTTAAAATGTTCCTTTCATTTTTTTTTTTTTTTTTTAAATCACTTTTATTGTTATCTCAGGGAATGTAAATATCCCTTATGATAGCAATAGGTAGTGACAGATACTCTTTTTTGAAAAAACTGAGGTCTAGATCTCTCCTCTGCCCTCAAAGCATCTGACCACACTAAGATCGGTGTGATAAAATGCTTTCCCAATTTCCCAATGGCGCTGTTTACATCCGGCGAAATCTAAGTCATGAAATGCTCGTAGCTTCCGGTTTCTTAGGCCATAGAGATGTTTGGAGCCACTCTGGTCTCTGATCAGCTCTATGGTCAGCTGGCTGAATCACCGGCTGCATTCTCAGGTTCCCTGTTGGGACAGGAGAGCCAGAGAAAAACATTGAAGACGGTGGGGGGGGCATTCCCTCCCACTGCTTGTAAAATCAGTCTAGAGGCTAATTCGTCACTAGGATTGCTTTTACATAAAAGCCGACCGCTGGCGGAAAAGAATGATACCAAGATGATACCTAAACCTGCAGGCATCATTCTGGTATAACCACTCAAAGTCCAGCAACATACCAGTACGTTGCTGGTCCTTGTTGGGCATATATTGTAATCTTTTTTTTTTTTTTTTTTTTTTTTTTTTTCATGCAGCCTGTGGGCTGAACAAAAAAAAGATATTGATCGGTGGGTATGCCCACCATTAGAATACCTCCCTTCATCCACCCACTTCTAATGATGGGCATACATGCACCATTTATATATGCCGAAGCATGGGGGCATCCTCACGCAAAATGTAGGAGCAAATCGCTCCTCCCCCCACTGCTGCCCCCACGCTTCGGCATATATCACCTCAGCTGGAGTCACGGCTTTATATATCGTGGGAGCAAACGCTGTTGCTGTCAAGATAAATAAATCTGTGCTGCAGCTGAATGGCGTACCTGAAGACAAAAAAATGGTTAACAATAAAACACAGTAAACGGTAAGGTATAAAAAATTGCATACCTGAAAAGCAAGCATGATAAAACATAATAACAATAAAACATTGCAGAATAGAATACAGTAAAAAAGAGAAGAACAATAGAGAGAGAGAGAGAAAAATAAAATGACAACTATTTTTTTTTTATTTTATATATATATATTTTTATTTTTTTTTTACACTTTTTTTGTAACTGTAACTTTTGTAACTGTAACTGGTTCCAGGTTCGGGTCTCTCAAAATGCGATGGCATCTTGGGAGACCCTGTGAAAGTGTACCTAGTCTGTGCAATGCTGTACGCTAATACTCAATTAGTGTATGGTAGCGTTCAAAACATTCACCAATGCAAAGACCAGGATTGTCAGGACAGGAGGGACAATAATAGCAGGTGTAACGCCTATATCCGCGCTTGCTGCAGACACGACATCTTTTTTGGGGGGGTTCGTTGGGTGGGGGTACTCGGGAGGACATAAAGAAAATGCCTCTCATGCAGCCTACTCCATTTGGTTGGGGATGTGAATGGGGGAAGTACGGGTGCTGCAGAAGTGGTGGGTTCCCAATTAGGATTGGCGAATGCAGCAGGAAGGGCATTATGGGCACGACGGGCCTGTGTTTGTCTTCTTGGTGGCAGCGGGACACTACTTGTGCTTGCCACCTCACCAGCTTGAACTGCACTTATGGGACTCGCCACGTCACCAAGTGTTACTGCAGTGCTGGTTTGACTACGACCGGGGTGTACTAGGCCGCTGGTGCTTGCCAGTTCACCAAAACGCTACAAAAAAAACTGTTAGCGATAGCAGGGATCAGGCCTGAATCTGCGAACGCTGCAGTTATGCGTCTAGTGTTTTGTAAGTGACAGTGATCGATCGATACTGCACTTTTGGGCGGAGGGGCAAAACGCAGGTGCTAGCAGGTATCTGGGCTGATCCCGCTAACACTGCGTTTTTGGGAACCCTAAACTGCTGGGAACACTAGTATAGATCTGATTGGATCAGATATTGATCAGTTCAGATACTATACCACTAAGGGAGGTGTATGGTGTGTGCATGGGTGTTATCGCTACTGGCACTAACCTGACGCTGCCTGGAGCTGGTGCTTGCCAGTTCACCAAAACGTTACCAAAAAAACTGTTAGCAATCGCAGGGATCAGGCCTGACTCTGCGAACGCTGCAGTTATGTGTGTTTAGTGTTTTGTAAGTGTCAGTGATCGATCGATACTGCACTTGGCTGGGCTGGGCCGGGCGGAGGGGCAAAACTCAGGTGCTAGCAGGTACTGGGCTGATCCCACTAACACTGCATTTTTGGGAACCCTAAACTGCTGTGGATGCTAGTATAGATCTGATCAGATCAGATATTGATCCATTCAGATACTATACCACTAAGGGAGGTGTATGGTGCGTGCGTCGGTGTTAGCGGTACTGGCACTAACCTGACACTGCCTGGGGCAACGCAGACCCTATCTGACCCTAAAACCTAACTTATATCACCGCCGGGCGATCAGGGGGTTAAACCTTTATTAGGTAATAAATGGCGGGTGCCCTGACACTATAAAAAAATAAACTAACTAACCAGCGTCACTCGTAACAGTTATCAATCAAGGGGTTAAAACCTTAGGTAGTATATGGGGGTCCCTGGCGCTATAAAACACTGACAGTGAACCTATATATTTACCTCCCTAACTAGCGTCACCAGTGACACTAATACAGCGATCAGAAAAACGATCGCTTAGTGACACTGGCGATGGGGGTTGATTAAGGGGTTAAAACTTTATTAGGGGGGGTTAGGGGGGTACCCTAGACCTAAAGGGGGCTAACACTAACTGCCCTACCACACTAACTGTCACAAACTGACACCAATGCAATAATCAGAAAAAAAACAAACTGCTTGGTGTCAGAGTGACGGGGGGGGGTGATTGGGGGGTGATCGGGGTGGATCGGGGGGTGATGGGGGGTGTAATGTATGCCTGGCGTGTTCTACTGTGTGTGTAGTGTTTGTGCACTCACATCGATGTCTTCTCTCCTCGGCGCCGGAACGGAAAATACCGAGCCGAGGAGCGATGACATCACTTCCTCCGCTTCTGTTTACTATACAGAAGCCGAGGAAGCATTTCATTCGCCAGGAGCGATCGCGAGGGGGGAGCCACGAATGAGTGGCCTCCCCCTCACCTTTGATCGCCCCTGATGAGAATCCGACCGCCGCAGGCACCGGGGGGGGGGGTCCGATCGGACCCCCCGCCCGCGGGCAGGCAAGGACGTACAGGTAAGTCCTTATGCCTGCCCGTGCCATTCTGCCGACGTACATCGTCGTGCGGCAGCCAGCAACTGGTTAAGGTTGGGCTTTGTGTCCCTTTTCTTAAAATTGGCTTCGCTTCCTGTCACATAGCCAAACAGGAAGTGAGAGTAAAACCCTAACAATATTTTTCCTTGGGGACACACAGGTCTATCTAACTAGTGCCCCCACTATGCAAATTGCACTCTAGCACTTTGTTGTGTACACCCCAAATTATTAGGTATTTTGGGGTTTATTAAAGGCAAATCCTTTCTGCAATACAAGTGTAGTTGATGAAAATCAGAGGGGTAGCACTGGTGATTTTATCATCCAATCATGTAGAGGCAAAGATGCTGTTTTTTTTCTTTTCCTTGCTTGTCCCCCTCGGATCTCCAGCAACTGCACTTCTAAGTGCACTTGTAGTGCAAAGTGGATTTACGTTTTAGTAAATAAACCCCAAGATAATTTGGGATGTACATGGCAAAATGCTAGAGTGCAATTTCCCAAATGGGGAAACTATTTAGATTGACCTGTGTGTCCCCAAGGACATACATTGGTAGGGTTTTACCCTCACTTCCTGTTTGGCTATGTGACAGGAAGTGAATCATTTTGAATGAGAAATTGGCAAAATTTGGGAGGTGTCTTCACCCTATCAGGGGTGTAGATATCTGACAAAACTTCTAATCCCTCTGCAGTCTATCCCCAAGCAAAAATAAGAAAGGATTTTAAGTAGTTTAACTTTGCAAAGACACATTCCTAAGTTCAATTGTGATGCATGTTAATGGCCCATTTGGACCTTTAATAGAAAGTCATCAGTTGCCTTTGACTCTAAACATTATTTTTGGCCAGTCCTAGAAATCTGCATCTGTTTTTCTATTAACCACTTGGTGTGTGTGCTATAGCCAAATGACAGCCACAGCGTGGACCTGAATTTCTGGGAGGCTGTCATAGGACGGGCTCCCCGTGTGCTCCCTGCAGCGCGCACTGAGTCACTGAGATTTGGATGATCACAGATCCGAGTAAGGGGCCGTCTCCCGGCCCCTTACCACACGATTAGCTGTCAGCCAATGACTGTTGATAACATGATGTAAAACTAAAGCTCAGTAATTGTTTATTTTTTCTCCTCATGCTGACAGCATGAGGATAAAAATAAAAGTTGATCACCGGCTTAGGTGCAAGGGACATTGGTCCCAAAGAGGCAATTCTGCCTCATCTGTGCCCACCAGTACCACCTGCCAGTACAACCTATCAAGGCCCACCAGTGGTCCCAAGCAGTGCTGCCTATCAGTGTAACCAATCAGTGCCCATCAGTGCCACCTCATCAGCGTACATCAATGGAGGAGAAAAATTACCTGTTTGCAACACTTAATATCAAAATATCCAAAAATATACAAAATTATTTTTAAGAATCTGTCTTTTTTTTTTTTTTTTTTTGAACAAAAGAAAAAAAACACAGAGGTGATCAAATACCACCAAAAGAATACTCTATTTGTGGGAACTTAAAAAAAAAAAAAAAAAAGGCATTTGGCTAAGTATGACCAGTAGGGATGAGCTTCGTGTTCGAGTCGAACCCATGTTCGACTCGAAATCGTCTGTTCGACCGTTCATCGAATTGCGAACAATATGGGCCGTTCGCGCCAAATTCGTGTGGCGCGTCACGGCCCATAATTCACTGCAGCATCGAAGTGCATTGCTGTCTGATGACTGGCCAAGCATGCACTATGACCCTCATGCTTGGCCAATCACAGCGCCATCAGTAGAGAGCTGTAATTGGCCAAAGCCAGGGTGGCTTTGGCCAATTATGGCTCAGGGGGTTTAGAACACTCCCCACACTATATAAGGCCGCCTGCACAGTGGCCCTGTGTAGTGTGTTCCGGCGTGCTGAGAGATGGAGAGAGAGACAGTGTCATTTCATTTGAGCTAGATAGATTAGTCAGGACAGTCAGTCAGTTAGCTGCACTTACAGTGTATTGTGTGTGTATATATATGCATCCCAGATGTGGTGTGTGTGTGTGTATATATATATATATATATATATATATATATATACACTGTACACACTGTATGCAGTTTAGCTAGATCCGTTCCTGTTATCTTCCTACTGACAGGCAGGCTTGTCTTGTTACAGTATTTACAGCTACCTGAAGAAAATTGTGGTGTTCTTTTGATCCTATTAGTACCACAGTCAGGCAGCTAGACTATTTACAGTTAGTGTAGTGCGTCCTCTTCACAGTGTTCAGCTAAAGCTACAAGTTAGTTTAGTGTGACCTCTGCACAGTGTTCAGCTAAAGCTACAAGTTAGTGTAGTGCGTCCTCCTCACAGTGTTCAGCTAAAGCTACAGGTTAGTTTAGTGTGACCTCTGCACAATGTTCAGCTAAAGCTACAAGTTAGTGTAGTGCGTCCTCTGAACAGTGTTCAGCTAAAGCTACAAGTTAGTGTAGTGCGTCCTTCTCACAGTGTTTAGCTAAAACTACAAGTTAGTGTAGTGCGACCTCTGCACAGAGTTCAGCTAAAAGTTAGTTTAGTGCGACCTCTGCACAGTGTTCGGCTAAAGCTACAAGTTAGTGTAGTGCGTCCTCCTCACAGTGTTCAGCTAAAGCTACAGGTTAGTTTAGTGTGACCTCTGCACAGTGTTCAGCTAAAGCTACAAGTTAGTGTAGTGCAACCTCTGCACAGTGTTCAGCTAAAGCTACCTGTAGAAGGTTGGTGGTGTTTTCCTGATCCTATCACTACCGCCAGGCAGCTAAAGTATTTACACATTAGTGTAGTGCGACCTCTGCACAGTGTTCAGCTAAAGCTACCTGTAGAAGGTTGTTGGTGTTCTCATACTGTAGGCAGGCAGTTGATTTTGCTAGCTGCAGTATCAGAGATATATATATCCCAGCTTAGTGCAGCTACAGGCCATTAGTATGTCTGGAAGGCCAACAAGGAGAGGCAGACAGTCACAAGCCAATAAAAGAGGGCAAGCAGGCTCTGTGTCTAGAGGCAACGGTGCTGGTCATGGAGACGGTGCATCCTCATCAGCACGTGGCCATGGGACACGCTTGGCCTTTTTTTCGGCAGCTGGCCGTGTTGAGCCGCAACATGCGGAAGACTTGGTTGAGTGGATGACCAAGCCGTCCTCATCCTCCTCATCCTCCCTCACCCATGCTCAGGGTACTTTGTCTGGCAAAGCAGCTGCCAAAGCGGCCTCTTCCCTCGGCTCAATGGCATCAGTGACTCCTTCCCTAGCCCCACCATGTCCTCCTGAGAAGTCCCTCGAACTGTTTGACCACAGTGTTGGGTACATGCTCCAGGAGGATGAGCAGCGTTTAGAAGGCTCTGAGTATGATACTGAGCTAGATGAAGGCCGTAACGTGAGCACGGACAGAGAGGGTGCCCAAGAAGGACAGCAATCTGGCAGTCATGCTATCTCTGCTGCAGCATACTGCCAGGTTTGCTCCAGTGATGAGAAGGGAGGGGATGATATGGTCACTGACTCAACGTAGGTGCCTGATAGGAGAGAGGAGGAAGAGGAGGCACATCACCGAGGCAGGATGCCCTCCAGGGGCCAGCCTAAGGGCAGCACACTGACTGCATTACACCTCAAAGTTCCGCATGTGTAGGGCGCTGCTGTTTCTGCACGTTCTTTTGTGTGGGCCTTTTTGAGACGAGTGCATCAGATCGCACCGCTGCTATTTGCAACATATGTCTCAAGCGTATCTCGCGTGGCCAAAACATCTCCCGCTTGGGCACCACATGCAAGCGTATAGCAAGCGTATCTAAAAGACCCACACCAAAGAACAAAGAGGACCTCTCCTTGCTCCTCATCAGCTGAAATCTCCAGCCCCACTATACCTTCAGTCCTCTCTGAGACCTGCACTGAGAGGAATGAAGGTGTAGAATTAGGTGTGTCACAGCCAAGTACTTGTGGGCAATCTGCTTTCGGTACACCGACGTCAGATTGTACCAGGCAAATTTCCCTGCCCCAGCTGCTGCACCCCGAAAGAAGTTTGCTCCCAGCCATCCACATGCCCAGCGGTTGAATGCTAGCTTGGCAAAATTGCTAGCACTTCAGCTGCTACCTTTTCAGTTGGTAGACTCTGCCCCCTTCCGTGAGTTTGTGGAATGTGCAGTTCCTCAGTGGCAGGTACTCATACGCCACTTTTTCTCACGGAAGGCGATTCCGGCTCTCTACCGGCATGTGGAAGGCAATGTCTTGGCCTCGCTGGACAGGCCGGTCAGTGGTAAGGTGCATATTACTGCTGACTCATGGTCCAGCAGGCATGGACAGGGATGTTACCTAAGTTTCACGGCGCATTGGGTCACTCTGCTGGCAGCTGGGAAGGATGCAGGACAAGGTGCAGTAATGTTGGAGGTTGTTCTGCCACCATGCCTCCAAAATACCACTACTAATGATTGTGACACACCTCTCTCCTCCACCCCCTCCTCTTCTTCTTCCTCCATTGCCTCTTCCTATGCTTTGTCCTCGGAACCAGCGGTGCTCCGTAGCCGTTCAAGGGGCTACGCAAGTACGCAGGCCAAAAGATGCCATGCGATGCTTGAGCTGGTGTGCTTGGGGGACAGGAGCCACACTGGGGCAGAGGTTCTGTCAGCTCTGCAGGGGCAGGTTCAGAGGTGGTTGACGCCACGCCAACTTAAGGCAGGAATGGTGGTTTGCGACAATGGCACCAACCTGCTCTCCACCCTCCGACAGGGACAACTGACCCATGTGCCCTGTTTGGCTCACGTCCTTAACTTGTTGGTGCAGTGGTTCTTGGGCAGGTACCCGGGCTTACAGGATGTCCTGAGGCAGGCCAGGAAAGTCTGTGTGCATTTCCGCCAGTCATATAATGCCAGTGCTCGGCTGGCAGACCTCCAAAAGGAATTTAACCTGCCCAAGAACTGCCTAATCTGTGACATGCCCACCAGGTGGAACTCAACATTGGCCATGCTGCAGCAGCTGCACATGCAGCAGAGGGCCATCAATGAGTACCTGTGTGACTATGGCACCAGGACAGGGCCAGGGGAGCTCGTTTTTTTTTCCCCACGCCAGTGGGCCATGATCAGGGATGCATGCACTGTCCTGTCACCATTTGAGGAGGCCACGAGGATGGTGAGCAGTGACAGTGCATGCATCAGTGACACTGTCCCCCTTGTCCACCTGTTGGAGCACACGCTGCGTGGAATAATGGACAGGGCACTTGAGGCAGAACAGAGACGGGAAGAGGAGGACTTCCTTAGCTCTCAAGGCCCCCTTTATCCAGACAGTGTTCCTGTGTGCCTGCTGATCACACAGGATGAGGAGGAGGAGGATTGTGTCAGTATGGAGGTGGAGCCTGGCACTCGGCATCAGCAGCAGTCTTTAAGGGATCATTTAGAGTCCCAAGAAACACATGGACTTGTACGTGGCTGGGAGGAGGTGGCTGCGGATCATGTCGTCCTTAGTGACCCAGAGGACTCCGGACTGAATGCCTCAGCAAACCTACGCTGCATGGCCTCCCTGATCCTGCAAAGCCTGCAGAAGGATCCTCGTATTCGTGGTATCAAGGAGAAGGACCAATACTGGCTGGCAACCCTCCTTGATCCACATTACAGGGGTAAGGGTACGGACCTTATCTTGCCGTCGCAGAGGATGAAACATCTTCGGGAGGCCTTGCAGAAAGGTCTGTGCAACGCGTTCCCAGAGACTGGGAGGTTACAAAATCCTGTTTATGGACAACGTGTTGCTGAGGCTCCGGTCAGTCAAAGAAGGAGTGGTGGAGAAGGTGGCCGTCCGATGCGTTCAGACAACTTTTTATTCCGCAGACCCAAGGTATGATCGATTCCAGCAACCATCGCCAGCGTCTGTTTTACATGGTACAGGAATACCTAGGGGCAAGATCTGACTTGGACACCTTTCCCACCGAAAATCCTCTGGGTTACTAGGTCTTAAGGATGGATCACTGGCCAGAGCTCGCACAGTATGCAATTGAGCTACTGGCCTGTCCTGCATCCGGCGTTCTTTCGGAACGCACATTCAGTGCTGCTGGAGGCTTTGTAACCGATCACAGGGTGCGTCTGTCTACCGACTTGGTCGATCGACTGACCTTCATAAAAATGAATCAGTCTTGGATCACCACCAGATACCAAGCACCTGATGCTGATGTAACCGAATAATTTTTTTCTGAAATGTCAGATCCCTTCAAAGACTGCCTATGCTGATGCTGAGTGACTATCCTGTTATGCTGAGTAATTATCCTCTTCCTCCTCAATGAACATGCTGATAGCTTGTAAGGGCAATTTTTGGTTCTGGGCACCGCCACCAGTGCCTAAGGCCCAGTTTTTAAGCCCCCGTTTAACAGTGGCATTTAATTACAATTTTTGATGCAATACTTTGCAGCAGGGCTCATTCCTGCGTTCCAACTAGAGTATCTGTGAGGGGTTGCAGTGTTGTGGCAACAGCACCAGTGCCTAAGGCCCAATTTTTCAGCCCCTGTTCAACAGGGACATGTAATTAGAATTCTTGATCTAATATTTCACAGCAGGGCCCGTTTCTGCGCCCACCAAGAGTAACTGTGAGGACTTACAGTGTTGTGCCACCAGCACCACCACCACCACCAAAGGCCCAATAATTCTGGCCCTGTTCAACAGGGGCATGTAATTACATAGTTACATAGTAGGTGAGGTTGAAAAAAGACACAAGTCCATCAAGTCCAACCTATGTGTGTGATTATGTGTCAGTATTACATTACATATCCCTGTATATTGCGGTCATTCAGGTGATTATCTAATAGTTTCTTGAAGCTATCAATGCTCCCCGCTGAGACCACCGCCTGTGGAAGGGAATTCCACATCCTTGCCGCTCTTACAGTAAAGAACCCTCTACGTAGTTTAAGGTTAAACCTCTTTTCTTCTAATTGTAATGAGTGGCCACGAGTCTTATTAAACTCTCTTCTGCGAAAAAGTTTTATCCCTATTGTGGGGTCACCAGTACAGTATTTGTAAATTGAAATCATATCCCCTCTCAAGCGTCTCTTCTCCAGAGAGAATAAGTTCAGTGCTCGCAACCTTTCCTCATAACTAAGATCCTCCAGACCCTTTATTAGCTTTGTTGCCCTTCTTTGTACTCGCTCCATTTCCAGTACGTCCCTCCTGAGGACTGGTGCCCAGAACTGGACAGCATACTCCAGGTGCGGGCGGACCAGAGTCTTGTAGAGCGGGAGAATTATCGTTTTATCCCTGCAGTTGATCCCCCTTTTAATGCATGCCAATATTCTGTTTGCTTTATTAGCAGCAGCTTGGCATTGCATGCCATTGCTGAGCCTATCATCTACTAGGACCCCAAGGTCCTTTTCCATCCTAGATTCCCCCAGAGGTTCTCCCCCCAGTGTATAGATTGCATTCATATTTTTGCCACCCAAATGCATTATTTTACATTTTTCTACATTGAACCTCATTTGCCATGTAGTCGCCCACCCCATTAATTTGTTCAGGTCTTTTTGCAAGATTTCCACATCCTGCGGAGAAGTTATTGCCCTGCTTAGCTTAGTATCATCTGCAAATACAGAGATTGAACTGTTTATCCCATCCTCCAGGTCGTTTATGAACAAATTAAATAGGATTGGTCCCAGCACAGAACCCTGGGGAACCCCACTACCCACCCCTTACCATTCTGAGTACTCCCCATTTATCACCACCCTCTGAACACGCCCTTGTAGCCAGTTTTCAATCCATGTACTCACCCTATGGTCCATGCCAATGCACCTTATTTTGTACAGTAAACGTTTATGGGGAACTGTGTCAAATGCTTTTGCAAAATCCAGATACACCACGTCTACGGGCCTTCCTTTATCTAGATGGCAACTCACCTCCTCATAGAAGGTTAATAGATTGGTTTGGCAAGAACGATTCTTCATGAATCCATGGTGATTACTGCTAATGATATCATTCTTATTACTAAAATCTTGTATATAGTCCCTTATCATCCCCTCCAAGAGTTTACATACTATTGATGTTAGGCTAACTGGTCTGTAATTCCCAGGGATGTTTTTTGGGCCCTTTTTAAATATTGGTGCTACACTGGCTTTTCTCCAATCAGCTGGTACCATTCCAGTCAATAGACTGTCTGTAAAAATTAGGAACAACGGTCTGGCAATCACAATCACCATCAGCTTGCTCCCAGCTGATGGTGGCTTGCATGTGGATTTTGTGAACACAAGTGGAATTTTTGAACTAAAGTGGGAGAGTTAATAACCAGGAGTTGAAAACAGGAGTTTAAACAGAAGTCTTCAAATCTGTAAGTAACATCTTAAACTTCCCGTAAGTAATTGTATTGTAACTGGGAAATGAGTGCTAGCAGGGTTGAAGGTTTTGCTCAGTGCACAGTGTGCCACATGTATGCAAAATTGGTGCAACAGCTCCAGGATGGATACCGCTGTGACAGATGTGAGCAGGTTGCCCTTCTGGAAGCTCGCATTAGAGATCTGGAGGAGCAAGTTGCAACACTGGGCAGAAAGGACAACCTTGAAGGGGGTCCTCTGCTCGCTGAGCAGGTGGTCAGTAGGGTTGATGTGGAGGGTGGAGGGGCAAGTCAGGATTATCAGATAGGAAGATGGGTTAATGTAGTTAGAGGGAGTGGAAGGGGCTCGCAGAATAGGAAGGCCAGTCCTGTGTTTGTGCATCAAAACAAATTTGCCAAGTTGGGTGAAGATGTGGAGGTGGCAAACACAGAGGTGGCAGCCCTAGATGTCACTGCTATCCCTAACAGCCGGGAGAGCAGCCCATCTAGTAAAGGTGGTGAGGGGAGTGCAGGTAGGCCTAGACAGTTGGTGGTTATAGGGGATTCTATAATCAGAAGGACTGATAGAATAATTTGTCGCCAGGATCGCCTCAACCGAATGGTTTGCTGTCTCCCTGGTGCTAGGGTTCGGCATGTGGTGGACCGGGTGGATAAATTACTGGGAGGGGCTGGGCATGACCCAGCTGTCTTGGTCCACGTTGGAACCAATGACAGTATACATGGAAGGTGGAGGCTCCTTAAGAATCAATTTAAAGAACTAGGCTGCAAGTTGAAGGGAAGGACCTCCAAGGTGATATTCTCTGAAATATTGCCTGTGCCATGCGCAACACAGGAAAGGCAGGGGGTGATTAGAGAGCTGAATGCATGGCTCAAGACCTGGTGTAGGGAGGAGGGATTTGGGTTTCTAGAGCACTGGACTGACTTTTCATTGGGGTGCAACCTATATGCTAAAGACGGTTTGCACTTGAATGGAAGGGGGTCTGCTGTGCTGGGGGAGAGGTTTATAGGAAGGCTGGAGGAGTATTTAAACTAGGATTGAGGGGGGAGGGTGAACTAGAATTACATCAAGAAGACAGGTCAGTTAGGGGTCAGACATTAATGGAGGGTGGAATGGGGACAGATGGGGGGAGGGTTATGGCAGGTGTCAAGAAATTTCCCATGTTGCAAACAGCCATTGGAAACTGTAGTGCCATTTGTACTACTAAAAAATATATGAAAAACACCAGACCAAAATGTATTAATGCATTAAAGTGTTTGTTCACCAATGCCAGAAGTCTGCCAAGCAAAATAGGTGAGTTGGAAGCTCTGGTGCATGAAGTGAACTATGATGTAATCGGTATTGCTGAAACTTGGCTTCAATCCTCACATGACTGGGCTATTAATATTCCTGGCTATGCACTCTTTCGGAGAGACAGGGTAAAAAGGAAAGGTGGCGGGGTCTGTCTCTATGTGAGAAGTGATCTCAAAGCAAGTGTGAAAGAGGACCTGATTGATGGAGAGTGTGATGAGTCTGAAGCATTATGGGTGGAACTGCATATAGATGGGCGTAGTTCAAAGTTAATCATTGGAGTTTGTTATAGACCACCCAATGTTAACGAGGAGGTGGAGACTCAGCTCCTTGCACAGATGGAAAGGGCTGCAAGGGCTGGGACAGTGATAATAATGGGAGATTTTAACTACCCAGAAATTGACTGGAGTAATGGCACTGCTGGGACAGTTAAAGGGCAAAAATTTATAAACCTAGTACAGGACAATTTTATGGTCCAGTTTATTGAGGCCCCAACTAGGAATGAAGCTCTGTTGGACCTGGTAATCTCAAACCATGCAGAGCTTATTACTAATGTGCAGATAAAGGAACACCTGGGTAGCAGTGACCATAACATGATTTCATTTGATGTTAGCTGTAAACAAGAAATACATAAGGGAAAGATAAAAACACTTAACTTCAAGAGAGCAAATTTTCCAAGGATGAGGGCTGCTCTCGAGGACTTAGACTGGGAGGGAATATTGGCAGCGATAAACACAGAACAGAAATGGGAATTCTTCAAAAAGACTGTTTGGGACCTCACTGCAAAGTATATTCCCATGGGCAATAAGTTTAAAAGGCTAAAAAGAAAACCTATGTGGCTCACAGTCAAAGTTAGAAAAGCTATAAACAATAAGAAAAGAGCTTTTAAAAAATATAAAAATGAAGGAACACTAGTGTCATTTAAATGCTACAAAGAATTTAACAGAATATGTAAAAAGGAAATCAAGGGTGCAAAAATTCAAAATGAACGACAGATCGCAAAAAATAGTAAGACAAACCCCAAAAAATTCTTCAAATATATTAATAGTAAAAAGGTCAGATATGAGCATGTAGGCCCTTTACAAAATAATCTAGAGTGGGTGACTGGGGACAAGGAGAAGGCTAATTTATTAAATACTTTCTTCAGCTCTGTGTATACAAAAGAGCATGGGGAAGTTCATGTCCATAATGGGGGTGGTATTGACACAGCCCCCAATGATCCACAATGGCTCAAAAGGGATATGGTCCAGAAATATTTAGACAGAATAAAGGTGGATAAAGCACCTGGACCTGATGGCATCCACCCACGGATCCTAAAAGAATTGAGCTCTGTAATTTCAAAGCCATTGTATCTAATTTTTAGGGACTCATTAATGACGGGAATAGTACCGCTGGATTGGCGCAGGGCGAACGTGGTGCCTATATTTAAAAAGGGATCAAAGTCTTTACCAAGTAACTATAGACCTGTTAGTTTAACTTCTATAGTCGGGAAGATACTGGAGCGTTTAATAAAAGACCACATAGACGAGTTCTTGCTGGAAAAAAACATTTTAAGCAACAGACAGCATGGGTTCATGAAAGACAGAAGTTGTCAGACAAACCTGATTTCTTTTTATGAAGAGGTAAGTAAAACCTTGGACAAAGGGGTGGCTGTGGACGTGGTTTATTTGGATTTTGCAAAAGCGTTTGATACAGTTCCGCACACACGGCTCATGTGTAAGTTAAAGTCTACAGGCTTGGAAATATCAGTTTGTAAATGGATAGAAAACTGGCTAAAAGACAGAATTCAGAGAGTAGTGGTTAATGATTCTTACTCTGAATGGTCTAAGGTTATCAGTGGTGTACCCCAAGGTTCAGTGCTGGGACCCTTACTCTTTAATATCTTTATAAATGATATTGGGTCTGGGATCAAAAGTAACATTTCTGTCTTTGCAGATGACACCAAGCTATGCAGTGGAATAACGTCCTTACAGGATGTCTCCAATTTACAAGCCGACCTCAATGCACTGTCTAATTGGGCGACTATGTGGCAGATGAGGTTTAATGTTGAGAAATGTAAAGTTATGCACTTGGGGGCTAAGAATATGCATGCATCATACATGCTAGGGGGAGTACAACTGGGGGAATCTGTAGTGGAGAAGGATCTGGGGGTTTTGGTAGATCATAAGCTCAATAATAGCATGCAATGCCAAGCTGCGGTTTCCAAAGCGAGCAAAGTTCTTTCTTGTATTAAGAGAGGTATGGACTCCAGAGAGAGAGATATCATTTTGCCCCTGTTCAAATCATTAGTAAGACCTCATCTGGAATATGCAGTTCAGTTTTGGACACCAGTTCTCAAAAAGGATATCGGGGAACTGGAGAAAGTGCAGAGAAGGGCAACCAAACTGATAAGAGGCATGGGGGAGCTCAGCTATGAGGAAAGATTAGAGGAACTGAATTTGTTCACTCTTGAGAAGAGGAGAATAAGGGGGGATATGATCAACATGTTTAAATATATAAGGGGTCCATATAGTGAACTTGGTGTTGAGTTATTCACTTTACGGTCAACACAGAGGACAAGGGGGCACTCTTTACGACTGGAGGAAAAGAGATTTCATCTCCAAATACGGAAAGGTTTCTTCACAGTAAGAGCTGTGAAAATGTGGAATAGACTCCCTCCAGAGGTGGTTCTGGCCAGCTCAGTAGATTGCTTTAAGAAAGGCCTGGATACTTTCCTAAATGTACATAATATAACTGGGTACTGACATTTATAGGTAAAGTTGATCCAGGGAAAATCCGATTGCCTCTCTGGGATCAGGAAGGAATTTTTTCCCCTGCTGTAGCAAATTGGAGCATGCTCTGCTGGGGTTTTTTGCCTTCCTCTGGATCAACTGTGGGTATAGTATTGGGTATATTGGATTGTACGTTTTTTTTTTTTTTTTTTTTTTTTTTTTTTTGTGGTTGGACTGGATGGACTTGTGTCTTTTTTCAACCTGACTAACTATGTAACTATGTAACCTGACTGAGTTCCCTAAGTACCCTCAGATGCAAGCCATCTGGTCCCGGTGATTTATTAATGTTAAGTTTCTCAAGTCTAATTTTAATTCCGTCCTCTGTTAACCATGTAGGTGCTTCCTGTGTTGTGTCATGAGGATAAACACTGCAGTTTTGGTTACTGAAGCCCCCCGATTCACTTGTGAAGCCTGAGGAGAAGAATAAATTCAATACCTTTGCCATCTCCCCATCCTTTGTAACCAGATGTCCTTCCTCATTCTTTATGGGGCCAATATGGTCTGTCCTCCCTTTTTTACTGTTTACATACTTAAAGAATTTCTTGGGATTTTTTTTGCTCTCCTCCGCTATGTGTCTTTCATGTTCTATCTTAGCCATCCTAATTGCACCCTTACATTTCTTATTGCATTCTTTATAAATTCTGAATGCTGTGGATGATCCCTCAACCTTGTATTTTTTGAAGGCCTTCTCCTTTGCTTTTATATGCATTTTTACATTGGAGTTAAGCCATCCAGGATGTTTGTTCGCTCTTTTAAATTTATTACCCAATGGAATACATTGGCTAATGCCCTTATTTAATATGCTCTTAAAGCAAACCCATCTCTCCTCCGTATTCTTTGTTCCTAATATTTTATCCCAATTTATGCCTTTTAGCAAAGTTTGTAGTTTAGGGAAGTTGGCTCTTTTGAAATTCAGTGTCTTTGTGTTCCCTTCATGTCTCCTATTTGTGTGATTTATACTGAAACTAATTGACCTGTGATCGCTGTTACCTAAATTGCCCCGTATTTCCACATCTGTTATCAGGTCTGTATTGTTGGTAATCAGTAGATCTAGTAATGTTTTATTTCTAGTTGGTGCGTCTACCATCTGACCCATAAAATTGTCCTGCAAGACACTAATGAACTGGCGAGCCTTAAATGAATGCGCGGTTCCCTCCGCCCAGTCTATGTCTGGATAATTAAAATCCCCCATTATGATAACACTTCCCATCCTTGCTGCTAATCCAATTTGTGATAGGAGATCCGTCTCCACTTCCTCCCTCAGGTTAGGGGACCTATAGCATACTCCCAGTATTATTTTCCCCTTAGCTTCATCCCTTTGGAGCTCTACCCGTAAAGATTCCACCTCCTCCCTAGCCCCCTCAGTGATGTCATCTCTCACATTCACTTGTACATTATTCTTGATATATAGGCATACCCGTCCCCCTTTTTTACCCTCTCTATCCTTGCGGTATAGGGTATACCCTTGAATGTTTGCCAGCCAATCATGAGAGCTGTTGAACCAGGTCTCTGAAATTCCCACAAAATCCAAATCCTCCTTGTACAACAGTATCTCTAGTTCACCCATCTTGTCCGCCAGGCTCCTGGCATTGGTGAACATGCCACATAGTTTAGACCGGTCTCATATTGTCCTCATATTGGGTGTTTCAAGATTGCAACTTGGACTTGCTACTATACTCACCTTGTGTTTTTGTGCTTTGGTTAACCTACCACTAATGCCCCCAATACTACCCTCTGGAATATCTTCCGCGCTGGCTATCACTGTCTCTGGATCCCCCCCCCATCGCCTAGTTTAAAAACCCCTCTAACTTTTTGGCCATCTTCATTCCCAGCAGATCTGCACCCTCCTCATTTAGGTGCAGTCCGTCCCTTCTATAGTACCGGTTACCGACTGAGAAGTCGGCCCAGTCCTCCAGGAACCCAAACCCCTCCTTACTACACCAGCTCTTCAGCCACTTGTTTACTTCCCTAATCTCCCTCTGCCTCTCTGGTGTGGCTCGATGTACCGGTAGTATTCCTGAGAACACTACCTTGGAGGTCCTTTTCCTCAATTTAGCTCCTAAGTCCCTAAAATCTTTCTTTAGGACACTCCATCTGCCTCTGACTTTGTCATTGGTGCCAACGTGCACCATGACAGCCGGGTCTTCCCCAGCCCCTCCCAGTAATCTGTCCACAAGATCCGTGATGTGCCGAACCCGAGCGTCCGGTAGACAACATACTGTTCGGCGCTTCAGGTCTTGGTTACAGATTGCCCTCTCTGTCCTTCTAAGAATTGAGTCCCCTACCACCAGAATCTGTCTTTCCTTTCCCTTTGCTGCCCCCCCACTCTCACTGGAGGAGTTCTTCCCCTGGCAGCTAGGAGAGTCCCTCATCTCCAGCAGTGCTGGTCCCTGACTGGTTACACCAATGTCACTCAATGGAGCGTACTTATTGGGATGCTCCAGTCCTGGATCGGCCTCCCTGGCACTTCCCCCTCTACCCCTCCTGACTGTCACCCATCTACTCTTTGCTAGTGCCTGCACCTCTTTGTCTCCACCCGCCTCTGTGCTGGCCCCTGCCGGCACCTGCCGTGTACGTTCCTGGCTCACCTTTAGTATGGAGGGACTTCTCAGTGCTGACAGTTGCTTCCCCAGATTCAGAACCTGGGCTTCCAGGGAAACAATGTGCTTACATTTTGCACAGCAGTATTCGCCCTCGATCGGATGATCAAGGAACGCATACACGCGGCAAGATGTACAAAGAGTCGCCTCTCCACACCCGCCGGGCATCGTACCTATTAAATTTAGTGAGGATTTGGGGATTTTACCCTGTCCAAATTACCTAACAACTAGCTTCCTGGCACTAATACTCAAGACAATACACAGGTACACGACAAGACAATACACAGGTACACAATACACAAGTACTAACGATCCACACACACTACTCAGACAACACTCAGATACTCACACTACACAGGTACTATGACCCCTGTTATAACCTCCTGTTTTAAACTCTTGTTTTTAACTCCCACTTAATCCAGCTCCACTTACACCAAGCTCCACAGCTTCAAACTGAGCACGCTCAGACTGAGTCACCAAGCTCCACAGCTTCAAACTGAGCACCAATTACAATTCTTGATCTAATAATTCACAGCAGGGCACATTTCTGCGCCCACCAAGAGTAACTGTGAGGATTTACAGTGTTGTGGCACCAGCACCACCACCACCATCACCAAAGGCCCAATTTTTCTGACCCTGTTCAACAGGGGCATGTAATTACAATTCTTGATCTAATATTTTCACAGCAGGGCCCTGTGAGGGCTTACAGTGTTGTGGCCACAACAACCACCTAAGGCCCAAATTATATATAGGGCAGGCCCCTACTTTCAAACATCCAACTTACAAACGACTCCTACTTGCAAACGGAAGGAGACAACAGGAAGTGAGATGAAATCTACCCCATAGGAAGGGAAATTTTCTCCTATAAGAGTTAATATGGGAAAAACTTTTCTCCTTTACACTGATGTTTTATCACCAATCCTTGTTTCACTAAAACTCCCAAATTTTCAAAAAACATTTGTCATTGAGACAAAAAGTGAGGTGAAATCTTCTGAAGAGGAGCACAGACAGCAAATCAAATGTCACAGGGGTGATAACCCTTCCCTATGTTTTCCAAAAAGCTTAAAAACAGATTTTTTGGCTGGAGCTACACTTTGAAAATGTACCAGTTCAAAATTACAAACAGATTCTACTTAACAACAAACCTACAGTCCATGTCTTGTTTGCACTGCCTGTATACTGCTGTTCAGGGTATATAGGGCCTGGGGGCCCCACACCTTTCCTTTTTTAATTTGGGTGCGGGGTTCCCCTTAATATCCATACAAGACCCAAAGGGCCTGGTAATGGACTTGGGGGTACCCATGCCGTTTGTCTCACTGATTTTCATCCATTTTGCCAGGACACGACATTACATTAAAGCCGTAAGCAGTTTTAAATGACTTTTTTTCCTTTAAAAATGTCATTTTGTGCAGGGACTGTTCTAACCACGGGAAACACGCTCTACTTTACAGGCATACGATAGACACCCCCCAGGTACGATATTTAAAGGAATATTTCCCTTTTTTTTTTTTTTACTTTAAGCATCATTAAAAGCACTGCTCCCAAAAAAACGGACATTTTTAAAAGTTTTTTTGCATTGATACATGTCCCCTGGGGCAGGACCCGGGTCCCCAAACCCTTTTTAGGACAATACCATGAAAATTAGCCTTTAAAATGAGCACTTTTGATTTCGAACGTTCGAGTCCCATAGACGTCAATGGGGTTCTAACGTTCATGCGAATTTTCGGTCCGTTCGCAGGTTCTGGTGCGAACCAAACTGGGGGGTGTTCGGCTCACCCCTAATGACCAGGCAATTGTCATTCAAAGTGCATCAGCGCTGAAAATTGGTCTGCACAGCAGCGGGTTTAAGTGCCCAGTAAGCAAGTGGTTAATTTCCATGCCAAATATGGATTTCTGTAATAAAGATGTGTGCCTGCTGTGTATACGGCATGGGTGTAAGCCCAAGTCGTACACATATGAACGGTACTCATTTTCAGTCCCAAGTTGCCTTAGGCTCTCTTTCCACTACTGCAAGTTATTGTGCGACTTGACACATGTGAAGTCTCAGCACAAGTCAAAACACATGTATTTCAATGTTCCCCGGCTCTAATTGGTGAAACTCCAAAAAAAAAAGTTCTTGCACTACTTTGTTCCAACTTCAGTGCGACTTTTTCTCCGATGTTTTGAACTAGTCGCATGACATGGCATTAAGGCTTGGTTTCCACTATTGCAAGCCCAAAGTTGCGTGTTTTTTGCTGCGATTTTCCCTCAACTTTTTGCCAAAATTTGAAGCAATGCCTGTGTATTTTTGAGGTCTATGGACCTCAAGTCACATCAAAGTGGGACCAAAGTAGTGCAGGAACTACTTTGAGGTTGCTGCGACTTGAAGTCGCAGACATATGAACGGTACTCATTGTAAATCATCGGGTAGAACTGTGATGCAACTTTTCAGTCCCTAGTGGCATGACAAGTTGCAATAGTGGAAAACAAGCTGAAAAAGCACATTGTAAATCAAGCAACTTTGGGGTTGAAATAGTGGAAAGAGAGCATTAGGCTAAAGCGGTAATAGGAAGATGCACTGTAATGCCCCGTACACACGGTCGGATTTTCGGATGGAAAATGTCAGATCGGAGCGTGTTGTCGGAAATTCCGACCGTGTGTGGGCTCCATCGGACATTTTCCATCGGATTTTCCGACACAGTTTGAGAGCAGGTTATAAAATTTTCTGACAACAAAATCCGATCGCGTCAATTCCGACCGTGTGTGGCCTGTTCCGACGCACAAAGTACCACGCATGCTCAGAAGAAATTCCGACACGGAACAGCTCGGTCTGGTAAACTTAGCGTTCACAATGGATACAGCACTTTCGTCACAGTGCAATGTAAAAAATGGTTTAATACAGCGCACTCTCTTCTTCTTTATAATGTCAGAAGAATTAAGTAGTTTTGCTGCTCATATTCACACAGACTTCTCACAAACTTATTTCTTTATTATTTATTGGGATTCCCTCAATATATTTTGATTTGTCACATCTGACAACATTATTTTGGTGTTGTTTTTTTTTGTTTTTGTTTTTTTTGGTTTTAAGGCAGATTAGTTATTTTTGGTTTGTATTTTTTTCAAGGCTGATTTTTGTTTTATTGTATTTTTATTTTTACTCCAGAATATTTTTGTGTGTGTTTTTTGTGTCAAGTTACCACAACACCATTGATATGTTGTTATATTTAATCTGTAGGAGATTGTTTGGTGTTGTTGTCCCTTGTTAATTTCACATTGTATTTTAGAAATGTACCTGAATCCTCACAAACAAACTGTCCTTTTTGAATGAAAACACACATAGGGGAGTATAATTTTCCCAAAAAATCATTTATTAAGGGCTCACAACTAAACAAAGAGAGAGGCAAAGCTGGAGAAACAGCAGAAATGGGTGAAGCCTTGGACCCCCAGGGCCCACATCAACTATTTTCAATCAAAATTGGTGGCCTGAGGAGTCCATATAAAAGGGAGTGCAGTCTGGTCCAGAAGTCCCAGAGATCCGGAAAGCAGCAGATGACATCTGTGTCCCCAGGCTGTGGTCATACAAGAGACTGCATCTTTTGTCAGACCAGACTGAACCCAGGGCCATCACAGGGCCATCACTCTCTGGTCTTCTTTCCACACCTCCTTCCACGCTGTAGCTCTGGTGGTGGAGCTGTGGCAGCAGGAGGAGGAGGATGGTCCAACTCAATCACGTCGGTCTTGGGTGTTAGTTCCCCACTCACCCCCTTACTTAGGACTTTATAAAGCAGGTCCTCACATAGTTTGCATTGACCCTCCTGCATGCCCTGCAGTTTTGTGGCAGCCATGCAGACAAATCCTCTTCAGGAGTGGGTAAGGCTCCCAGGAACGCAGAAGCCTCCTGAACTAGCCTGAGCGCTGAATCCTGCATGTGAGTCGCCTTCCTCGCCCTTTTGTATGGAAGGCGGAGGGGAGGAACCTGCGATTCAGTCAGGCTGCAACTGGTCCCAGGCTTCTCCTGGCTGCCACTTAGCCCCGCCTCCTCCTGGCTGCCACTAATCCCCGCCTCCTCCTGGCTGCCACATTCCACAACCTCCTCCTGGCTGCCACATTCCACAACCTCCTCCTGGCTGAGGTCTTCCTGTGTATGAAAAAGGGACCTAGTTTTAGTTTTTTAGTCATCAATCACACACAATTTTCACCTCCTGACTGTTGCAAATTGAATGTTAACAAATATAACAGACTATCATTCTGAGCCCAGCATTTTTCATTCTTGTCCCAATTTTGGGTGCCCACTACTGTCTATTGATATGTAAAACACTTTTTTCAATCAGCAATTAGTAATCAATAATGACATCTAGTAAAGATCATTTATTTATTGACCAGAAATCTGTAGAAGAATGCTATACCTGACTCCAGCTGGGCTCCTCCACTTCTTCCTGGCTGGAAGGCCCAGGTTGGACATCGGAAGCCTCAGCTGGGGTGGAAGGAAAACTGGAAGGAAGAGAGGAGAGGGATTCCCTGACTTCAGTCTGGTCTGACCGAAATCGCAGTCTCTCAAAGTACCACAGCCTGGGGACATAAACGTCATCTGCTGCAGCTCCGGACCTCTGGGAATCCGTGACCTTCTTGCGCTCCCTAAGATAAGTGCTCCTCAGGCCACCAATTTTGTATTTTAAATAGGGGATGGTTGCTGTGGGGACCACCGGCTTCACCAACTCCAGCAGTTTCTCCAGCGCTGCCTGCCTCTTTTGTTTATGATTATAAAAGGGATGTCTCACCTGCCACAGACAGGGCAGCTCCCTGTATTTGTCTATGAACAGGGGGAGGAAGTTGTGGTCATTGAAGCCATCCATTTTCTCTGCAAGACACAACACAAGAAAAACCCTAAGGTCAGGCTAAACTCTCCTAATCTTGTTACAATATAGGTTTCAATTCGAAGCAGTATAGGCCCAAGTTTAGATCTTACCTTCGTTATCACGATCGGCGCCTCTGATGCTCCTTCCTCCGCTCACAGATCGGACGTAATACGCACGCGTGTTACGCTTTATACACACTGCGCATGCGTGTAACTCCGCCCACCCCTGACATTCTTTCTAGTCTATTCCCCGCCCCTTTTCGTTCGGCGCAGTGGGGGAAGAGCACATGGCGGATACACAGCAGGTGTGTGCTAATTATAGCAACGAGGAGGAGGAGGAAAGGCCGGAGCCGGAAACGTCCCGATCCAGAAGGAGACGATTTAAGGTCTCAAATATGTCCTTTGTGGAGATGTTGGAGATGGTGGACATCCTGAAGAAGGCCGACTATGATGGGAAGTATGGACCTTACCCCAACCACAATGTCAGAAAGGCCAAGATCATGGCGAAAGTGGTCAGGAGTCTGCACTGGCATTTTGGGGTACGACGATCGAAAGATCAGCTCAGGAAACGGTGGTCGGCCCTAAAATTAAGAGAACTTGAGCAGTACAGAAAGATCCAGAGAGTGCTGCAAAAAAGTAAGTAGTTGTCCCGTGTTCCTATTCTTTTATTACGTTCGTGCTGCTCCATGTGCTTTTCTTACAAGTGGACATTTTTAAATGGTAACTTTCATGTTCATGGGCACATTATTCGTTCGTATCAAACATTTTTCTTTCGGCCTATAAAACACCCTTGTTTTGGCCATATGCATTTGGCCACAATTTTTACGCCCTACTTGTATGAAACTAATTTGGTTGTGTAGATGGCTTTGTTACTAGAATGAAATGCAAACTAGATTCTGTGTAAGGAGAGGACACTGTGCAGCTGTTTTCACATCTGGACGCTGGAGCACTAGTGTGGGACACAAGAACACCCTTTTTATTAGGGGGCCACACAGGTGCTCCAATGTATACTATAGGGGGGTTTCCATCTGTGAAGCTTGTACAAGACAGGTAAAGTATTGAAGCTTGACAAAGGACACTGAAAATGCTCCATTTTGGAACTCGGCCAAAATAGACAATTGTACCCCACTTCCAAGCAATGTTTCATATTTATAGTTCTGCCATCAAATATCTGTGTGCTAATTATACCATTTTTGTTTTACATAGGTGAGAAAAGAATCGGAGGACACCCCTCATCCGAGGAGACCACAGACCCCCCACCTCTGGAAGAAGGGGAAATCCACCCAACACAAGAAGGGCAGGAGGAAGAAGATGTGGTGAAAATTGTCACCACAACAGGTGAGTGTCTGCGACCACAGGCTCAGGTAAGAGATGGATGCCGGCATATTTTTCATACCTTTTTTTTTTTTTTGGGTTTCTCTCTTTTTAGGTGATCGTGATGTTGTGGATCCAGATCCTTTCACATCAGAAAGTGCTCAGATCCTGATTGGGGAGATCATGGGGTGTAATTTACAATTGGAAAACCTCAAGAAAAACATCAATGATGTTATTCAAAAAAATAAAAACATCATTGATGTTTTGGGGCGAGTTTAAAACCCCTCCAAATCCTTTTGTTTTTTTGTGTGCTACAATGTTAAAAATCTTTTAGCGATTTTTCAAAAAGCCAAAATTTAGAGGATGCACACAGTGTGCCAACATGGGCTATCTGCCATCACGGGAGATCAATGGATGCGTTTTGGGGTGCAACCCCTTCCTCAATAATAAAGTAGCTGAGAAGAAGGGGTTGCTCCCCCAAAACACGTCCCTTGATCCCCCGTGATGGCAGCTAGCACATGTTGATATTGGTAAATTTGTGTGCATCTTCCAAATTTGGCTTTTCCTGGGGAGAATTCACCCCATCTGAACGCAATAGCAAACACAGTTCATGTCTGATATTGGCTTCAAGATCTACCGAATGTGAACTTTGTAAGTTCAAGATTTGTGTCTTTCTTGTTGGTTTTACACATGCCTGTTTTAACTTAAATGGACATTTCTATTTTTTATAATGCTACCCCAAAAATTGTTATACAACAAACATGTTGGTTTGTTTGAAAAACCTTTTCTAAATGCACATGTGATTGTGCAGGTATTAAAAAAATTGTGAATCAAGAATGTGTGGATTATTGTCTCAACGCTACAACACATTTGTGGTGATGTAATTGCTGCTTTCTGTGAAAATGGGGGTTATTTGCTAAGGGCAAATCCTCTTTGCACTACAAGTGCAGTTTCAGTGCAGTTTCAAGTGCACTTGTAGTGCAAAGTGTCTTTGCCTTTAGTAAATAACACCCAACAGTACTTTGTATAAAGTTACACAATCACGCCATTTTCTGGACTCACCACATTTCTGTCAGCTAAAACAAACACAAGCAGTAAATGTCAACAAAGATTTGCTTTTTATTTGATAAAGGCTTCACAAATTTGCTGGCATATTAATGGCCCCCCTACCTGCAAAGAACTCAAGGTATCTTAACCGGACATCACGGGCACTCAGGGAGGGCAAGCCAGGACAGCCACTTTCAAGCGCCATCAGTGTGGTTTCATGTATCATTCCGGCCTCAGGCCCAACTGAGCCAGCATAGTTGGCTGCATGTTGGTGTAAAAAGTTATGTAGAACACAGCACGCCAGGATTATATGATTAAGTTTATACTCCGCCATATGGATGGGTGTCAGAAATAGGCGGAACCGGCTGGCCAGGATTCCAAATGTGTTCTCCACCACTCTTCTGGCTCTGGCCAGCTGGTAATTAAAAACCCTCTGTTCCGGGGTGAGGGTCCTCATTGGGAATGGCCGCATAAGATGGTCCCCCAGTGCAAAAGCTTCATCCGCAACGAAGACGAATGGGAGTCCTTCCACATTGTCTTCTGGAGGTGGCAAGTCCAAGCTGCCATTCTGGAGATGCCTGTAAAACTCCATCTGGGCAATGACTCCACCATCGGACATCCGGCCATTCTTCCCCACGTCCACATACAAGAAGTTGTAATTAGCTGACACCACCGCCAACCTCACAATACTATTGAACCCCTTGTAATTATAATAGTACGACCCCGAGTTGGGTGGTGGGACGATGTGGACGTGTTTCCCATCAATTGCCCCTCCGCAGTTAGGAAAGTCCCACCGCTGGGCAAAGTGGGAGGCCACAGTCTGCCATTCCTGTGACGTGGAAGGAAACTGTTGAGGAAAACAAAAAAAATTAGTATTTTTGCACATAAACATGGCAAGCAGATTAGACACAAACATTCTTGGCCAACATCCAGATAACATTTATTAAGGGGAATTTTACAACACCAAAGTATAAGGTACACCTATCATATTCCCCCTCCCCCCCTCTCATGGGCCATTTCTAACATTATAGGGGGGGATCTTGGACAGGTAACCCTCTCCACTTCATTGAGAGATGAATGCCTAAATACAGGGTATTACTTGGAACAGCCCCTCCTTAGTTACACTATTGGCAGCCCACTGGACAGGTAAGAAGTGTCATAATAAAAAGATATAAACACACACTGTACACATTTGAGCACATTTGGACATTCTGCTATTACCTATCAAGATAATAATAGGATACAAAAACTTTCAACAGTACCATTTGAAAGTATACAGGCAGGCCCTTGCACTACATGCTTTGGGTAATTCATCCATACATCTGACCACAAAAGAGATGGGTATAGTGTGTATGGGTTTGGCAAAGTCAGCAGATAGATGATTGAGGATAGATAGAGAATTGGGATCAGCTGACTTAGCAGTTGGGGGGAGGGAGGGTTAATAAAAATGATTTGGGGACACCACAAAAAAAATGCCTCTGGCACTCTGCCTGAATTTTAAGCACAAATTACATTTAAAAACATTTTAGGGGGTGTTTGGGGTAAAGCACTACTATGGAGCTGATAAAATACATTGTTAAGTGACTACATGAGGTGAATATAGGGGCAGGAGAGCATGCTGGGGAGGTTAGTGAAGGCAAATATGTATGAAGGACAAAAAAAATAATTACAGAAAAATCCAGCATGCATGAGGACAAAGGGGACATTCACAGCATATTACAATCATGGTAATTAGGGAATGAGGAGAGAAATACATTACATTAGCAAACATTATATACAATAAAATGTGATATTAAAGGATAAAAATCTTACCTTCATATACGCCTTCTGCAGGACCTGGATGATGGCAGAACAGGTCTCCGGGATAGTGATACACAGAGCCTGGGGGGAGATGCCTGTTGAGAACTTCAAGTCCTGCAGGCTTCTCCCTGTCGCCAAGTACCAAAGGGTAGCGACCAACCGGGGGCCGTCATCCTGAGAAAGTTCCTGAAATCATCAGGATTATTCTCACGGATCTCATGGAGCAAAGGCATATGAGAGAACTGGTCATGCTGAAGCAACCAATTCTTGGTCCATGAGCTCCTCCCCACCCTGTTCATGGACTGGACTTGTGTCAAGGTCAGGACCCCAACACCAAGCCCCCGCACAGCACGAACTCTACGAGGAGTACGTATACGCAACATGGCTAGAAAACGGTCGGCTGCTCAGAACGAAGTAACAGAACGCACTGAAGAACAGCAAGGCCTGTGAAAAGCGACCTGAAAAACAGTAACGAACGAACAAGAACACAATGACTAATTAAAGTCACGCAGAACTTGCTTGCACGCACTGAAGAGCAGATACAAACCCACAAGCACAAACTGAACCACAGAAAACGATCTGAAAGCCACGAGTCTGAAAAAGCGCGAATCGTCTCTCACCAAACTTTTACTAACACGAGATTAGCAAAAGGAGCCCAAAGGGTGACGCGCTTGGTTCTGAACTGGCCTTTTCTAGTCTTGTCGTACATGGTTGACGTCACCGTGTTGTTGGCGATCGGAAATGCCAACAACTTTGTGCGACCGTGTGTACGCAAAACAAGTTTGAGCCAACATCCGTCGGAAAAAATCCTAGGATTTTGTTGTCAGAATGTCCGATCAATGTCCGACCGTGTGTACGGGGCATAAGAATTACTTCTAATTGTAGAAAACCAAACGGGCTCTTGCACTAAATCTAATTTATGGAAGCTCTAACTGATTGGCCAGTGTATGGTGACCTTTAAAGATATGAAAAGTTGAATTTCTGGTGTTTAAGCCTCATACACGTGATGGGACTTTGTACAAACTTTCCCGTGGATTTTTGTACAAAGGGCGTTGGCCTTAGGGTTCTTTCACACGGATGTGTCCGTGTACGGAGCCCGCTCTGCTCAGCGGGGGATCGCTCCATGGATCCCCGCTGAGCAGGCAGATGACAGGTCTGTCTCTGCACACTGTGCAGGGACGGACCTGTCAGAGTGCCGCTCTCCTCTATGGGGGATCGGATCGTCACCCGATCCGATCCGCAGACGGATGGTAAAATAGGTGTTCCTTTTTCGTATTGGAGTGGACATGTCACCATTGACATCCGACCCTCCATAGAGGTCTATGGAGTGTCCGTTCAGGTCCGCAGGTCCGAGTCGGACCTAAAAGGTCCGTCCGTGTGAAAGGGACCTTAGGCCCCTTTCACACTGGGGTGGTGCGGGCGGCAGCGGTAAAACGGCGCTATTTTTATCGCCCCTTTACCGGCGGTATTCGGCTGCTAGTGGTTTTAACCCCCCGCTGGGGCCCAAAAAGGGGTTTATATAAATATGCCTGCAAAACGCCATTGCAGCAGCGTTTTGCCGGCGGTATAGCTGCGCTGTCCCTTTTATTTCAATGGGCAGGAGCGGTTTATACACCGCTCCAAAGGTGCTGCTAGCAGGCCTTTTTTTTTTTTTAGGCCCCTTTCACACTGGG
Organism: Aquarana catesbeiana; assembly: GCF_042186555.1. Lineage (NCBI taxonomy): Eukaryota > Metazoa > Chordata > Amphibia > Anura > Ranidae > Aquarana > Aquarana catesbeiana. Next base: position 110,209,067 of record NC_133335.1, read on the forward strand.
GTGTTTTTAGGCGCTACAGCGCTAAAAATAGCATCTGAAACATGCTCTAAAGAAGCTGCTCCATTCACTCCAGTGAGGGCTTTCACACTGGAGCGGTGCGCTGGCATGGCGTCACAAAAAGTCCTGCCAGCAGCTTCTTTGGAGCGGTGAACTCACCGGTCCTCCCCATTGAAATCAATGGGGCAGTGCTGTGATACTGCCGGCAAAATGCCGCTCCAGCAGCATTTTGCGGGTGTATTTAACCCCTTTTTGGCCGCTAGCAGGGCCTCTTATGATGGCATAGTCCCATCATGCCCCGGGACTATGCCGTCATAAGAGGCGGGGTCACCCGGTGTCATCACACGGTGACCATGCCCCATGCCTATATAAGTCGCCGCACACCTCACAGCCGGCATTACAGGTGGAGAGAGTGTCTTGTCAACATCAGAAGAAGAGAAGAGGGGAGAAGACGACGACGACGTCGAAGAAGAAGACCGGGCCCCCACTAGCAAAAGAGCTTGGAAGAAGATAGCGAGGGATCCGGCAGAAGATACCTGAGAAGAACCGGACAGTGACAGAAGATCCGGACAGCAGCAGAAGACCGGGCCCCCGCTAGCAAAAGAGCTGTAAGAAGATAGCGGGGGAGGCCGGCAGAAGATACTGGAGAAGAACCGGACAGCGGCAGAAGACAGGACCCCCACAGGACCCCCACTAGCAAAAGAGCTGGAAGAAGATAGCGGGGGAGGCCGGTAGAAGATACCGGACACCGGGAGAAGAGGCCGGACAGCGCGGAGAAGAACCAGAGAGTTCGGAAGAAGACCCCCGGAGCTGCCTAATAAATTACTTTAAAAACCTGTGTAGTGTGTTTTTTTTTCTTGACACTTTTCTCCCCCAGGTGAATGGGTAGGGGTACCATGTACCTCATACTCATTCACGTAGGGTGGGGGGCTGGGATCTGGGGGCCCCCTTATTAAAGGGGGCTCCCGGATTCTGATAAGCCCCCCGCCCGCAGACCCCAACAACCAATGGCCAGGGTTGTCGGGAAGAGGCCCCTGTCCTCATCAACATGGGGACAAGGTGCTTAGGGGTGGGGGGGCCTGCAGCGCGCCCTCCTTCCCCAAAGTACCCATCCCCCATGTTGAGGGCATGTGGCCTGGTACGATTCGGGGGGGGGAGCGCTCGCTCATCCCCACCCCCTTTCCTAACCGGCTGGGCTGCGTGCTCAGATAAGGGTCTGCTATGGATTTTAGGGGACCCCCCAGGCCGTTTTTTCGGCGTAGGGGGTTCCCCTTAGAATCCATACCAGACCAAAGGGCCTGGCATGCACCCGGAGGGGGAACCCATGCCGGTTTTTCTTGCGCTACTTTAATAGGAAGATGTGTTTTTCCTATTGCAGCAAGCTCGAGATGTACCCCGCCGAGAACCAGCGTGATCCCATCGCGCTGGAAACATTCTGTAGGTAGGTACTCCTGTGTGCGCGCCGGTTCACATGCTGAATTAAGGATCTGTCCAGCGCAGTGCATTCATCTTAGTAAATGACCCCCTATGTTTGGAAAGACGGGAATCCCCCTAACGGGGCTTTTTAGCAGCCAGTAGTGTGATGTTACACAATACAAAACAGGTAAAAAATGTTTTTTTATTAGTACAAAAAGTATTTAATTACTGACATCAAAAGTCAGGACATGAACTGAAATACAAAAATATTAAAAAACAGTACCAGTGACAAAGGGCAGTGCACAATAGGTAACACCATAGGCAGCAATGATACAATGTCATAAAAATATTTTTCAAAAAATATCTTAAATGTAAAATTCGGACGCGTTTCGACCCCAATGGGTCTTCTTCAGAGGATAGATATATAACAACTGTAGAAATGTAAACATGTGTCAAAAATCTTTCAAAAAGGAAAAAAGAAAAAAAAAGAGAAAGGAGAAAAGTGATACACGAACAAATCCATATATTACATCATTACCAGTCATGATGTGCTTAATGGTTGTAGGTGACTCTGATATGGAAGGCTTGCCCTCTTGTGTGTCCCCGATTTCCCAGCAGATAGACCAGTCCTAAGAGGAGCAAGTATCGCAGACGCAAGCCTTACAAGGAATCACACACTGGGTATCCCCAGAGATTGGGGGGGAAAAGAGGGGCATGCTGTGCAACTGCGACAGAGTAACAATTGTACTAAATAATGAGTTCAAAGGGAATTTCCTAAGGGCAAAAGAAAAAAGGTCTCGTATATTATGTTACTGTTGGGTAATTAACTAGGAGTGCTAGCAGACGTAAAAAGAGTGGGTCCATATGAGGAAGCCAGGGACAAGACGTGAAAAGATGAGGTGAAGAAAAAATGGGGAGGAATGGTATGGGGAGGAAAGAAAGGGGTAGGACGGAATGGGGAAGGAAAAAGAAGGGAGAAAGGGAGGGGGGGAAACAGGGAATGGGGAAAACAAGGGGGGAAAAAAGGGGAGTGTAAAAAAAGGGGGGGTGGAGACAAGTGGGGGATACTCTGTGACAAGGGAAAAAGAAGTGAAGAAAAGGAAGAAAAAGAAAGAGAAAAGGAAAGCACAGAACAAAGACAACAAAAACAGATGACATGAACAAAGAAAAAGTATGGGCCGACTACTACTATAGATGTCCGAATCCTAGAGGGTAATATCAGTGAAGTGTAGGTGCATAAAAGTAAAAGGTGTAAAGGAGGCCCAGCAGAGGGCCAGGGAGGGCAAAAGTGAATGAACAAAGGTGAGACGTGAAAGAAACAATCCATGAAAACCATAAAAAGGTGAAGTGTGAATAACACATGGTGCATGGGGAAACATTACCTTAGATAGAAGACCAATCGATTAAATCAAAAGGCAAAAGGATTGAGATAAATTTCTGTAATGTTACAAGTGTAGGAAAATTAAAATGATTGTTGAAATTGAGGGGAAGTGACACAAGCATGATGTGAACTCCACATCAAGAGGACAGTGAAAAAATATAAGTGTTCTTACCAGTCAGTCCATATGGCAGCACAGGAGCGTCCGGTGGGACCAAGCAGTACCACTGAATCTCCCATGGCGTCAAAGTGTTTTATAAGGGAGCTAATTAACCCAAAGGTATCACAGGTGCAGGCACGCCTCCCCCTTTGTCCATTCCCCATAGGGGGGAGCGACGCAATGGCGGCGCTCAGTGTGTGATCCCCCCGGCGTTCCGGAGGAGAAATCCTCCCGGATCCACCGTCACTTCTGCCGCAATCGCGCTGGCGCCATGACGTCACGCGCGCGTGAACAAGTTCATGGTGTCTGGAAGGGATCCGGAATGCCGCTGGCGAAGGATAGCGCCCAGCCCAGTGCTTCCACCTGCCGGGCGCTTGGGGAGACGCAGGGCCCTTGCATCTCCCCACCCTTACAGGAAGGCATGTGTACCGCGGTCCTACCCCCCAAAAAGGACATGGTTAGCCAATGGCAGTAACAAGGTGGTGTGTGAAGCAGGGAGAGGGGGAAAAAAGGGGAAGTCCATAAAAGTTGTCACCAAACCATAAATAAAATATCATATGCTGGCCATGGCACACATCCAATTTATACAAACCATCGTCAAAGTACAAAACATTAATAAACTGGCAACGCATAACAAAATGAATCATGTGGAAGAAAACTGTGAACTGGCTTACATGCAGAACAGGATCCCTATAGAATCAGGATAATTTATAATAAAGAGTATAGCGAATTCCTATATACTGTGCTACTAATGCACGTTCCTATATGTTGTACTAATGATGCTGGAAAATATGAAATCGCATAAGTAATGCTAATAATATACCTGGCCGAGTGAAAGTGATGAGTGGTGGGGTAAAACAAGGCAGGAACAATTGGATAGGATACTGGGTAGGGGGCATAATTGACATCAATTATTCAGTCCCCCTAACCGGCCTATCACTAGGATGGTTGTAATCCTTGGGAACAACATCAAATTCATTGATGGTATATCTATATGTTAGAAGAGCATTATGGCCAAATTTGCATAGCCCCATATGGAAGGATAAAGGGTCATAAGTCAACTTAGGTGTGAGAATTTAGGTGGCATACATCCTTTGCAGGGATAAATTTCAAAGTATAATATGAACAATGAGGCACCATAAGATTCGCTCACTATGTCTTGCCAGAGGAAAACCCTTGCAAAAAGGGAATGAATGAGATGGACTCGTTAAGGCCTGGCGGGGAGGTGGCCTGTAATTGGAATATCCATCTCTGCTCCTTTTGTAGCAGAGCCTTATTCCAATTGCCACCTCTATTCGGAATGTGCATCCTACAAAGGGCCGTGAAGGTGACTTTAGGGACCCTATAATTGTGTGTCGAAACCACATGTCTTCCTACTGGGAGATATGGGTTCCCTATTTGCATGCTATACACGTGTTGAGAAATGCGTTTCCAAAATTCCTGCCTTGTTTTCCCTATATAATAAGCACCACACTCACATTCCATAAAGTAAACCACTCCACGCGTTTGGCAATTTACGAAATGTGTGGGTGTGAATGTTGTTCCATTGGGGAGAAGAAAAGTCTTTTCCTTTCTGATTAGCAGACAGTAGGAACAGTGCTCGCATGGAAAGGAACCAACTACAGAACAGGGTTTGGATCTCCTGTTTTCATTTTTATATTCACTCTGGACCAGTTTATCCTTTATTGAGGTGGCTCTTTTATATGTTATGGCTGTTTGATTGGAAACAAAATTTCTGAGTCTCGGGTCATCCGTGAGGGTGTTCCAATGTCGCTTAAGGATGTTTTTAATGGCAGTATGTTGTCGCGAATAATGCATAATAATGCAAGTGGAGCTACAATCAGAACTTGTGGGGGGTTTTTGTTGGAAAAGCAGCTTAGCTGTAGATTGTCCTATCGTTTGATCATAGGCTTTTTTAAGACAGGATCGACTATATCCCCTAGCAAGAAAGCGACTTTGAAGGCCTTCAGCTTCTCTTTTGAACAGAATATCATTGGAGCAGTTGCGGCGAAGGCACAAGTACTGCCCATAGGGAATAGAATTTTTAAGTGGTATGGGATGAAAGCCATCCGCGTGAAGAACTGTATTCCCGGCAGGGTGCTAGATAGCTTTCCTTCTGATGTGATTGAAATGGAGACATCTAAGAATGTGACACTGTTGCGGTTATGAGTCATTGTAAATTTTAAGTTCCAATCATTAGTGTTAATGCGATTGAAAAATTAAATTAATTTGGCCTCTGGTCCCTCCCAGACGACGAAGACGTCGGCAATATATCTCAGCCACTTGGATATGTGGCTGGTGTATGAGACGAGGTCCTCGTCATCCAGGAGGGACTGCTCCCACTCCCCCAGGTACAGGTTGGCGTAAGGGGGGCGCAACAGGTCCCCATGGCCACACCCTGTACCTGGAGGTAGTGGGAGTTGTCGAAGCAGAAATGGTTATGATTTAATATGTATTGTAGGCCGCTAAAGATGAACATCTTCAGTGCAGGATCGTATTGGGAATGTTGTTGAAGAGCCCTCTGCACAGTAGCCAAGAGAGTGAGGAATGCTGCTGTACAGAGCCTCAACGTCAACCGTGACAAGGATAGAATTATCTGATACTCTGAGATCATTAATAAGTTGTAAAAACTGTATTGTATCTCTAACAAAAGATGGCAATGACAAGACGAGGGGTTGGAGATGGGCATCTATGACACGGCTTAGGTTTTCAGATATGGCCCCATTGCCAGAGACAATGGGACGACCAGTAAGCGGGATGGAATTCTTATGAATCTTAGGTAAACTGTAGAAGGTAGCCACTTTGGGATGTGGGGTCCTAATGAATTCGTAAATGTTCTTAGAAATTGCGCCTGTGTGAAATGCGCGATCTACCATGTTGTAAAAAGTGGAATTATATTGTTTAATGTTAAGAGCCGAAATTTGTTTGTACCTGTATCGAGCCCCTTTCTCGCTCGGTTCCACTCTCCCGACACTCCTCTGCAGCTATTGAATCAGATTGCAACGTCTGATGGTTCGGTCATACAATGCTCTGGGATTAGAACTACAGCTATGTGCCATTTTAACCCAGTTGTGATAGCTCAGAACAAACACCAGGCAGGCTGTATGTAAGTTCAACCAGGAAATCTCTTTTATTGGAAAATACGGGCCCTTTTATACACTAAAAGTGGAGGTGCATACCTCCGGCTCGTATTACTCTGAACATACACCTGTGACCAGAAACCTAATTAACATGGGCTAATTAACTAATCCCTTTAGACAGCCTAGATGACTCAGACATGACCTTTAGGCCAGACTTGTAGTTCAGAAAATCCAATCAACATTATCACAATAGCAGAGTTAATTAAACACAAACAATGGGGATCTAATGACTCTTAGATCCCATACTAGAGACTTATTTACAATACACATTTTAGCAGACAACAGACAGGTAGCTGGAATTGATGACATTAGCATTTAACAGTAGGAGTCCCAACGATATGAATCAGTCACTATTCCAATATGGCAAATCCAGGGTCCCCAGAGTCTGTGTGTCCTGGGGGACCAGGACCCGAATCCACAGTAATACCACCTCAAGGGTCCCCAGGCATACATATGTATAAAGGGATCTATTCCTAGGGTGGTCTATAGAGCAGATGTCCCCAGAATAGAATAGACAGCTACTTATGGTCAGAAAGGGCACTCTACACAGTTATGTAAAAAAGTTTTGTATCAAATTTTATTGTGGTGATATTCACCTAAATCATTACATTTAAAAAAACATTATGTTGCTTTCCATTGAGGTTGATTAACTCAAGTCCTCTGACAACACATCATAAAAGAAGTGATACCTTAAAAAGTATCAATGTTACAGATGTCTAACATACAGACAAACAATACTCACATATAACAACCAACAAATAACATATAATGCAGGCGCCTGAAGTGATCCATTTCTGCCTGACAGTCCCGGTGGCTAATTGCCTCTATAATTATTATTAATATTATTTGAATTGTTCTCAAATCAAATCCGATTATATAATCTATATCGGGAGTGCCAAGCAGAAGTGGTCCCCAGGGATAGAATTAATTGATATTAGCTGGATGGCTAGGATCTTATTATAGGGCAGGGAGCGGTAATTAGGGCGGTAAATGAGGTAGAAATGAAGCTAAAGTGCCTAAATTTGTAGGAAGTCCTCAGAGATTTGTTAGAAAGTCCTCTTTGAGCTATTCCATTATTATTGATGTGATTATGATATAGGAGTATAGGGAATTGCTCTGGATTCAAATCCCATTTTAAAGACAGATCAGGCAGGTAACCATTATAAGCACTTGCGTGCTTGCGAGTGGTCAATGATAGTATTCAGTGATAGTAAGGACGCTGTGTCACTATTCTCTCATTCCTCTGATCATTCAAACGCTTAACATAGCCCATGGATCATGCAAGGTTTTTCTATATATATCAGTCATATTAGTAGAAAAAGGATACTGTGGATTAAGTAAAACAAACATTTGTTATTACGTTACCAGCTTCCTTTCTTGTATGGGCTCTGGTGAAGTAAGCTCCTTGCCTTTCCCAGCTATTAGCGTTTGGATTGTGAAGCAGCTGCTGATGAGTGTTGAGTCACTATGGTCAGATCATCGCTTATCCCGCTGCTCTGTATGACTGAACGTCTACAGGTGGATCGGATGGTCTTCTGGCGATTAATCGCTCATCTGTCACCTTACTGGAAGCGGGATGTTTGTCCGACTTTAGACATTTAGGTAGTGAAGCAGTTGCTAATGAGTGTTCAGTCACGATGGTCAGATCATGACTTATACTATTGCGCTGTATAACTGATCATACACAAGTTGGATCGGGTGATCGTCTGGCAGTTAGTCGCTCATAGTTTTCACAGTGCTCCCATTCAGTATTAGCTTATAGTAGGCTTACTAACAACTCCACTCGCGTTATCACCTTATGTGCGGTAGGTCTCAACCACACCGCTCCTCTGCTGCCTGATGATACTTCGGGGATCACTTAACACCGCAGCCCTGCATGTAGTTAACGTCGACGCGTTTCGCAACAAATGGGTTACGTAGCTTCAACTGGACCCCAGGCATACAGCTCACAAAGAGCACCGTTCCCCCAAATGCCAGGGCCCACGATTGATCGGCAAGAGGCTAGCATACAGTCCCCTCCAAAACTCTCTCTCCCGGCTAGGTCTGTCACATTTCTCCCCTTTCGGCAGGAGACTAACACAGGAGGAGACCCCAGACGGGTTGACTCCGAAGTTAGTCAGTAGTTCCAGTCCTCTAATGCCTGTACCCACACAGTACCCCAAACAAATTGAGGGGTTGGTGCTGCGCTAATCCTGAGGTCAAATAAAGTAGCTGGGTGTGCTGGGTATGAGCTCCTGCCTACACTACAGTGAGGGGTGATGGTTCGGCCCTCGACGGCAAATGTAGCACTAAGTGACTAGGCAAGTAATAGGTGCCAAAGCAAATAATCCAAATGAGAAAAAATATAAATATACAAAATTGGGACCTAACCCAAAAAATTATGTGTTGCAAAGTGTAACATGATATGGCTGAGCAGTAAAATTGTGTTGAAATATACTATCCAGTGATCAAGTAATAATATCAAAATAAATAATCTCCAAAAAAATAGTGATTGCCTCTAATACATATAAAATCAATATAAAGTGCTGTGCATATATATCCAGAAATAAATACAGTATAATCAACCGTGATTAGTATCTTAAATATGTGACCAGACACCTCAGTGCCATAAAAACAAAAAAATTATTCTTAGAGAAATTGACAAATCATACAATGTTACAATGGATAGCCAAAGTGATCTAAAAAATGGTGCATCATGCAATAAGTGTCCAGCTATCAGCAAGGGGTGCTCAAAATTCCAATAATACAGTTCAGATAAAAGTGCCTTAGTGCAGCAAAAGTCAACTTCAATGTTTCTTTGATGGTGTCACACAATCATGACATGCAAATAACAAATGGATTTGAATAGCATAACTTCAGAAGAGTGGTGACTGTGAAGTGTAAAACAGGATTATATCCATGCAGCAATCCTTAAGTGGTGGGCAATGGCCTCTTACCTCACTATACTGAGGTTACAGCATAGAGCAGCAAACCCTATTGGTGTCTCCTATACAGGGGGGTCCTAGGTGATGTGCTGTGATTTAATCAGACCTCAGATCCGTTGGAAACACCATGGTAAAATGAAGAGATAAAGTGCCATATAGTGTAGTATTTTGAGGTAAAAGTTAGGCTTTATTCAGCTTTAAAACATCATACAGGGTACTCACACAGTAGATAGTGAACGGTACAATGTATCCGGACGAGCGGGGAACTCGTACAGTGCTAACAGTGGGCGGTGCCTGTCCCTACGCGTGGTGTCACGGGTCACGTGGCTTCATCAGGGGATAAAACAAGGCAAGCTTCACTGTCTTTAAATAGACCAGGTTAAGTGTATTGGCGGCGGCCATTTTCCCGGAGTTGAATGTAAATTTGTCATAGCGGCCATTTTCCTGGGGCTCTATGGGCGCCGCAATTTTACTGGTTATACAAGGACGGTTGTAGACAACAAGGGGACGAATGGGCGGTATATGCATATTGTCTGCTCTATCTGCCTCTTAGGACAACGATAATCCCTATAGGAAGGGACACCGCAATAAGGGGCAGTGAACATTAAAAAGTAATCTTATCAAAATGCCAAAATGCCTAGTATCCAAACACAGAATCTGATGTGGACAAGTGGGTGACAGATGGAGTGGGAGGGGGTTGGATATTGCTTTATTACAAACTCCCACCTCCCACTGTGAGCATTGTATTCTCGTGCAGTAAATACATATTTAACGATTCTATTGCTGTTCTCCACATAGGATGTATGTAAAAGAAAATAGAAAAATAAAAATTGTGTACAGTGATGTATATGCAATGTCATGATAAAAACATAAAAGAATGTATTTCTTTAATTAAAATATAATACAAAAAATAAAATATAAAATATAAAATGCCCATTTGCTAAAAGCTAGTAAGCCTATCACTATACAGATAAAAAACAGTATAGCTATGGTACTAAGTTCTAAACTCCAGTTGGTCTGGTTAAGAGAGTGAGCCAAAGGCAATTAGGTCGCAAGGTGTCAGAATCGCATGCGTATATTAGATGCGTTCCTAGACTTAAAAAGGGGAGGAGGAGGGGAAGGAATATAGGGATAGGTAAAATATACTCTACCTAGGCGAGAATATGTCCGTCAGGATCTAGAAATCACTCAGGAAGCAGTTCAAATCGAACTCTATGTTGAGGCCTCGGGGTGTAAATGTGTCCAAGGTAAAGATCCATCTGGATTCGGCCTGGCTAAGGGACCTGACCTTGTGTCCCCCCCACCAATGCCTAATATAGGGTTCAAATCCCCCAGAATTTCAAATGTGACGGATCTTTATTGTGATATAGTAAAAAATGCTTTGAGACGCTGTGCTTATCGTAGCCTTTCAGGATGTTCTTCACATGTTCTTTTATCCGTACTTTTAAAGGTCTTTTTGTCCGGCCCACGTACTGGAGCCCACAGCTGCATTCCAGGGCATATACCGCCCCTTCCGTATTACAGCTGATAAAGTTATTGATTTTATATGTATTTCCAGTATTTGTTGATGTGAAATTGGATTTTCTCTCGTTTGGTCTTTTGGTTTTTAAACAAGCAAAGCACCTCTTACACGGGTAGAATCCTTTCCCGGTAAAAAAGGTGTAATTTCTTTTTGGTGGATCAATTACATTTTTTACCACCTTGTCGCGAATGGTCGGGGCTCTTCTATAAATAAAGTGCGGTCGTGTAGGTAAAGCTCCTTGTAATTGTTTGTCTGCTCGGAGGATATGCCAGTGGTCTTTAATAATCCTTTCTACTTTCTTATGCTGTATGCTGAAGTCTAAAATCAGAGGTGCTCCCCCTAGTGGCTGTTTTGGTTTGTTGGTCTCTTTAATTAGATCTTTACGGTCCATTCTTGCAACCTCTTCCATTTCTTTTGTTAGGAGTTGGCGGTCGTAGCCTTTATTTGAGAATCTCAGGGCTAGTTTCTCAGCTTGGTCTAAATACATGTCAAGCTGCATGCAATTTCTTCTTAATCTTACGAATTGGCCTTTCGGTACGTTGAAAAGCCAGTTTTTGTGGTGGCAGCTTTCAATAGGCAGGAAGCTATTTCTGTCTACATTTTTAAAGTGCGTTTGTGAGATAAGTCCTGAAGTGTCTTGGATAATTTCGAGATCTAAAAATGTAACTCTACTTTCGCTGATTTCCCAGGTCAATGTGATATTCTTGTTGTTTGCGTTTAGTCTCTCCAGGAAACAAGTAAGCCCTTCTGTGTCACCTTTCCAGAGGATAAAGATATCATCAATGTATCTTTTATACAATACTAATTCACTTGGTGTGTCTTCAAACACACTAAGTTCCTCCCATTGGGCCATAAATAATCCAGCTATGCTGGGGGCAAATTTTGCCCCCATTGCAACTCCAGTATGCTGCCGGTAGTATTTGCCATTGTACCAGAAATAGTTGTTTTTGAGATTGAACTCGATGCACTTGATTAGAAATTTCCTCTGCATACAGAGTAATTTGGTATACTTTTTCAAGCCCCATTTTGCTGCTTCACATGCCAGGTGATGTGGTATAATGGTATATAGTGACGACACGTCTGCAGTCGCCAGAATCCATGGGCCTTCTTCTTTTGGGATATTTTCCAGGATCTGCAGCATCTGTTTAGTATCCTTCAGATATGCTTGTGTATGTTGTACGGCTGGTTGCAAAAATACGTCAATGTATTGACCCAAACGTGATGGTAACGAATCGATACCGTTTACTATTGGTCTCGGTCGTGGGTTAGTATTATTTTTGTGAATCTTCGGCAGAATATATATGATGGGTGTACGAGCCGACTCTGGGACTAGAAATTTGGCTTCCTTCTTATTCAGAATATTTTTCTTTACTCCAAGACATACTATTTTGTTCCAGTGCTTTCCTGCATTTGTATATAGGATTACTTAATAGCCTTGTATAGGTGTCCTCATCGCTGAGCATCTCTGTCATCCTCTGGTGGTATTGTTCCTTTTGAGAGTATGACGATCCCCTCACCTTTATCGGCTGGCCGGATTACCAACTCTTTTCTCTTTGCAAGTTTACGGATGCCACTTTTAATGTAGTCAGGATCTTCCTTCTTCTTGATTTTAAGTTCTTGAATATCTTCTAGCACCACTTTTTTAAAAACTTCTATATATTTATTATCTTTTATGGGCGGATTAAAAATCGATTTATTTCTTAATGTACTGTGTGTGATTCCATTATCTTCAATAATTGGATGATTTGATCTCATAGGGTTGCTCATAATGTATTTCTGGATATTCAATTTCCTTATGAATTTTTGGATTCCAATGTACGTCTGGAATTTGTCCAGATTTTTCATAGGTGCATATTTCAGGCCTTTATCCGGCACAGCGATCTCTTCATGTGTCAAATCTTGACAGAGATGCTCAGCGATGAGGACACCTATACGAGGCTATTAAGTAATCCTATATACAAATGCAGGAAAGCACTGGAACAAATAGTATGTCTTGGAGTAAAGAAAAATATTCTGAATAAGAAGGAAGCCAAATTTCTAGTCCCAGAGTCGGCTCGTACACCCATCATATATACTCTGCCGAAGATTCACAAAAATACTAACCCACCACCGAGACCAATAGTAAACGGTATCGATTCGTTAACATCACGTTTGGGTCAATACATTGACGTATTTTTGCAACCAGCCGTACAACATACATGAGCATATCTGAAGGATACTAAACAGATGCTGCAGATCCTGGAAAATATCCCAAAAGAAGAAGGCCCATGGATTCTGGCGACTGCAGACGTGTCGTCACTATATACCATTATACCACATCACCTGGCATGTGAAGCAGCCAAATGGGGCTTGAGAAAGTATACCAAATTACCCTGTATGCAGAGGAAATTTCTAATCAAGTGCATCGAGTTCAATCTCAAAAACAACTATTCCTGGTACAATGGCAAATACTACCGGCAGCATACTGGAGTTGCAATGGGGGCAAAATTTGCCCCCAGCATAGCTGGATTATTTATGGTCCAATGGGAGGAACTTAGTGTGTTTGAAGACACATCAAGTGAATTAGTATTGTATAAAAGATACATTGATGATATCTTTATCCTCTGGAAAGGTGACACAGAAGGGCTTACTTGTTTCCTGGAGAGACTAAACGCAAACAACAAGAATATCACATTGACCTGGGAAATCAGTGAAAGTAGAGTTACATTTTTAGATCTCGAAATTATCCAAGACACTTCAGGACTTATCTCCCCAACGCACTTTAAAAATGTAGACAGAAATAGCTTCCTAAAAACAGAAAAAATAGTGCTGCGCAAATATAAGAGTCCTTAAAAATCAGATGTGAGGAATAAAATAATATGGAAGACAGGAACCACCAGTGGATACTCCAGGTAACAGAAAACAACTAATTGGTGACTGTGATCCCTCCACCAGACATGGATGGCCCCTCACCTTAATTATCCGACCTGAAACAGGTCACAAAGCATGGACAGCATACACTAGGTGGATACATCCAGGTGATGATGGTATAGCCTCCACACTTCAGCATTCAGCAAGTGGAAATGAATGATGCATATGTAACACAAAAAACACAAACCATAGTGCTCTCCATAGCAATTTTATTAAATAAAGAGAGTGAGAGATTGCACTTACAGGAACCGGCACTCAGCTCCGAGTGCCGGCTAGGAAGCTTGCGATCGTATCAACCAATGGCCGCGGGTGACGTCATGCGCTCCTAACCCCCGTACGCGTTATGTCCTGTGGGCGGGACTTCATCAGCGTGGGGCGGGATGCGCAGTGACGGCCCGCGTTGTTTATATACTAAACCATGGTTACGGCAGCACCAATCAGAGGCGCGGAACCCAGAAATCCGAGAAGGACAAAAATCCAGCACGTCCCAGCCGCTGCATCTGAAATAATGGTTAGCGTAACACTCAGCCTCCATAGTAGTGAGAAGAAGTACACGCTGCCGACCGAAATGCAAATAATTCCATGAATGGAAATACATCTAGTAGTGAGCAGCTTACATGCAACCCCCAAATATAAAAATCTTCAAACAGGGTTGACTAGCTTAGTGTTCATTCCAAACTGTGGAAAAATAGTAATTTATTTTTTAATTTATTTTTTAAAAACGCATACAATCATGCTAAAAAATCGCATAAGGTAAAAAATATAGTAAAACCTATAAAAAAGACATCAGACCGCGGGCATCAGCTAAATATGATCGCATGTACATAATAAATAAGTGATAACAAGTAATGAACAAATAAAAAATGTATAAAAATAAAAAATACATATTAAACATAAGTTATCTATTGGAAATAAAACAGTTCAAATCAAAATCAACATTCATTCCAGCTGGGGAGAGGACCTTAGTCTCGTAGATCCAGAATGATTCTGTACGGCTGAGCTGTCTGATGTAATGGCCACCTCTCCACTGACGGGGAACCTTTTCTATCCCCCAAAATTTGAGGCATTTAGGGTCCCTCTGATGACAAAGGCGAAAATGCCTAGACACACTATGGGTTTTAACCCCCCGCTTAATGTTACTGATGTGTTCACCAACTCTCACGTGTAGTGCTCTTGAGGTCCGGCCCACATACTGGAGGCCACAATCGCACTCCAGCATGTAGACCACCCCCACTGTTGAGCACGTAATCAGACCATCAATTTGGTAACTTTTGTGTGTGACATTAGAAATAAAATCCTTCCGCCTTTTGATATTTCTGCTAGCCTTCCTACATGTGGCACATTTACCACACGCGTAGAAGCCAGATAGAAAACCAAACAGCCTGTTGGTCCCTGTTTTAGGTGGATCAATGACCCCTGGGGCTAACCTATCACGTAAAGACGGGGCCTTGCGGTATATAAACCGAGGATGTTCAGGGAGAACCGGTCCTAGAGTACGGTCCCCTTTAAGAATTGGCCAATGTTTAGCTATTATATGTTCTAATTTTTTATACTGGATATTATAATCCAGTATAATACGATAGCTTGTAGCATTGTCTCCTATTTCCGTGGGTTTCACCTTGTCTGCCACCACAGTGTTTCTATCAGTTGCCAATACTTTGGCTATTTCTGCATCTACCAAAGCTTGCGTATACCCTTTTTCCTTAAACCTAGTTGCTAGCACTTGGGATTGTGTTAAGAAATCTTCATCTGAGGTACAATTACGGCGCAAACGAATAAATTGGCCTCTTGGTATGTTACAGAGCCAAGACTTATGGTGACAACTAGTCAGTGGAATGTACGCATTCCTATCTGTTGTTTTAAAGTGATTTCTGCTTTGGAAGCCCACCTCCCCTTTAAAGATTTCAAGATCTAGAAATGTGATCTGTTGTTGGTTGATCGTCCATGTTAATTCAATATTTTTATTATTGTCATTCAGCTTGTTCATAAAGTTATGTAAGCTCGCCATATCGCCTTCCCAGACCATAATTAAATCGTCAATATATTGTCTGTAGCACGACAATTGCGACGGGAGGTCACGAAATATGGTGTCTTCCTCCCAGTGGGCCATAAAAAGATTGGCCACACTGGGAGCAAACCTAGCCCCCATGGCTACACCACGTGTCTGCAAAAAGAAATCTCCGTTGAACCAGAAATAATTGTTCAACAAACAAAAATCTAAACTTTCTAATAAGAAGGAGATATGGTCACTGGGGAGGTCAGAAGTAGCCAGAGGAGGAGCCAGGAGAGATCCTGTCGACCAAGCGAACCCTCAGGATCAAAGGAGAGGTCCGCAAGACCCAACAAGGAGAGATCAAGGCAGTTTAAAAAGAAAGCACAGAGAGAGGGTGTAGGGGGGAAGACGATTCCAAAAGGCCAAGGCCCCACTAGGCACTGGGATTTTTAATCTTAGTGGTACCCGTCTCACCACTGAGGAAACATTGGTCCTGGATAGGGGCTTGAAGTTTGCTCCAGTTCGCAATTTGAACAAATTTCAAGCTTATATCGGTATACAGAGATATATTCGCAACTTAAACATGAAAAAATATTTTCTCTCTAATCCAGTGCAACGTACTATTCCCTCACTGGATACTACCTCTAGACATTCCAATCTTCGGAATCGATCCGTTTTCAATCCTATCTGTAGTGACAATAGGCACTTGGAAGTATTTAAAAATATGGTATGCCACGATCTTGATCAATTGAAGATTAAGAAGGCGAGAGACTCACAGGCTATTAAAAGAGGCATTGCCTCCCTGGAACAAAGGAAGGACATAGTAATCCGGCCAGCGGATAAGGGTGGAGGGTTGGTTGTGCTTAGTAAAATGTATTACCAGGCTGAAATGGAAAAATTATTGAATGACCAGAACACCTACCAACTTTTGAGGGGTGACCCTATGTTGTCCTTCAAGAACAACTTACACTGTTTAATTGAAAAAGGTAAAAGTAAGGGAATTCTGAACCCTAAAGAGGCTGCTTATTTAGACCCTTTTTATTGCAGGACTCCCATAATCTACATTTTACCTAAATTACATAAAAACGCAGAACATCCACCTGGCCGTCCGATTGTAAACGGAATTGATTCCGTAACTTCGAGATTAGGCCAATATCTGGATTTTTTCCTCCAGCCACTAGTCACAAAAACCAAGGCGTTTTTACGTGACACCAAACAAATTCTTCAGATTTTAGCCACTCTCCCATGTACCTCGTCTAGCATATTAATAACTGCAGACGTAGGTTCTCTTTATACAATTATCGATCATAAGCAGGCTCTTGATTCTGTAAAGTGGGCTCTGGCTACTTCTGACCTCCCGAGTGACCATATCTCCTTCTTATTAGAAAGTTTAGATTTTTGTTTGTTGAACAATTATTTCTGGTTCAACGGAGATTTCTTTTTGCAGACACGTGGTGTAGCCATGGGGGCTAGGTTTGCTCCCAGTGTGGCCAATCTTTTTATGGCCCACTGGGAGGAAGACACCATATTTCGTGACCTCCCGTCGCAATTGTCGTGCTACAGACGATATATTGACGATTTACTTATGGTCTGGGAAGGCGATATGGCGAGCTTACATAACTTTATGAACAAGCTGAATGACAATAATAAAAATATTGAATTAACATGGACGATCAACCAACAACAGATCACATTTCTAGATCTTGAAATCTTTAAAGGGGAGGTGGGCTTCCAAACCAGAAATCACTTTAAAACAACAGATAGGAATGCGTACATTCCACTGACTAGTTGTCACCATAAGTCTTGGCTCTGTAACATACCAAGAGGCCAATTTATTCGTTTGCGCCGTAATTGTACCTCAGATGAAGATTTCTTAACACAATCCCAAGTGCTAGCAACTAGGTTTAAGGAAAAAGGGTATACGCAAGCTTTGGTAGATGCAGAAATAGCCAAAGTATTGGCAACTGATAGAAACACTGTGGTGGCGGACAAGGTGAAACCCACGGAAATAGGAGACAATGCTACAAGCTATCGTATTATACTGGATTATAATATCCAGTATAAAAAATTAGAACATATAATAGCTAAACATTGGCCAATTCTTAAAGGGGACCGTACTCTAGGACCGGTTCTCCCTGAACATCCTCGGTTTATATACCGCAAGGCCCCGTCTTTACGTGATAGGTTAGCCCCAGGGGTCATTGATCCACCTAAAACAGGGACCAACAGGCTGTTTGGTTTTCTATCTGGCTTCTACGCGTGTGGTAAATGTGCCACATGTAGGAAGGCTAGCAGAAATATCAAAAGGCGGAAGGATTTTATTTCTAATGTCACACACAAAAGTTACCAAATTGATGGTCTGATTACGTGCTCAACAGTGGGGGTGGTCTACATGCTGGAGTGCGATTGTGGCCTCCAGTATGTGGGCCGGACCTCAAGAGCACTACACGTGAGAGTTGGTGAACACATCAGTAACATTAAGCGGGGGGTTAAAACCCATAGTGTGTCTAGGCATTTTCGCCTTTGTCATCAGAGGGACCCTAAATGCCTCAAATTTTGGGGGATAGAAAAGGTTCCCCGTCAGTGGAGAGGTGGCCATTATGTCAGACAGCTCAGCCGTAGAGAATCATTCTGGATCTACGAGACTAAGATCCTCTCCCCAGCTGGAATGAATGTTGATTTTGATTTGAACTGTTTTATTTCCAATAGATAACTTATGTTTAATATGTATTTTTTATTTTTATACATTTTTATTCGTTCATTACTTGTTATCACTTATTTATTATGTACATGCGATCATATTTAGCTGATGCCCGCGGTCTGATGTCTTTTTTATAGGTTTTACTATATTTTTTACCTTATGCGATTTTTTAGCATGATTGTATGCGTTTTTAAAAAATAAATTAAAAAATAAATTACTATTTTTCCACAGTTTGGAATGAACACTAAGCTAGTCAACCCTGTTTGAAGATTTTTATATTTGGGGTTTGCATGTAAGCTGCTCACTACTAGATGTATTTCCATTCATGGAATTATTTGCATTTCGGTCGGCAGCGTGTACTTCTTCTCACTCCTATGGAGGCTGAGTGTTACGCTAACCATTATTCCAGATGCAGCGGCTGGGACGTGCTGGATTTTTGTCCCTCTCGGATTTCTGGGTTCCGCGCCTCTGATTGGTGCTGCCGTTACCATGGTTTAGTATATAAACAACGCGGGCCGTCACTGCGCATCCCGCCCCACGCTGATGAAGTCCCGCCCACAGGACGTAACGCGCACGGGGGTTAGGAGCGCATGACGTCACCCGCGGCCATTGGTTGATACGATCGCAAGCTTCCTAGCCGGCACTCGGAGCTGAGTGCCGGTTCCTGTAAGTGCAATCTCTCACTCTCTTTATTTAATAAAATTGCTACGGAGAGCACTATGGTTTGTGTTTTTTGTGTTACATATGCATCATTCGTTTCCACTTGCTGAATGCTGAAGTGTGGAGGCTATACCATCATCACCTGGATGTATCCACCTAGTGTATGCTGTCCATGCTTTGTGACCTGTTTCAGGTCGGATAATTAAGGTGAGGGGCCATCCATGTCCGGTGGAGGGATCACAGTCACCAATTAGTTGTTTTCTGTTACCTAGAGTATCCACTGGTGGTTCCTGTCTTCCATATTATTTTATTCCTCACATCTGATTTTTAAGGACTCTTATATTTGCGCAGCACTATTTTTTCTGTTTTTATGTCATTGAGGTATTGTTGAATTAGCCTTAGTGTCTGCCTGCATTTATTCTTTGGTGTCCGTATGACCAGTCAGCGCTGAATTTATTTATATTTATTTTTCAGAAATAGCTTCCTGCCTATTGAAAGCTGCCACCACAAAAACTGGCTTTTCAACGTACCGAAAGGCCAATTCGTAAGATTAAGAAGAAATTTCACATAGCTTGACATGTATTTAGACCAAGCTGAGAAACTAGCCCTGAGATTCTCAAATAAAGGCTACGACCGCCAACTCCTAACAAAAGAAATGGAAGAGGTTGCAAGAATGGACCGTAAAGATCTAATTAAAGAGACCAACAAACCAAAACAGCCACTAGGGGGAGCACCTCTGATTTTAGACTTCAGCATACAGCATAAGAAAGTAGAAAGGATTATTAAAGACCACTGGCATATCCTCCGAGCAGACAAACAATTACCAGGAGCTTTACCTACACGACCGCACTTTATTTATAGAAGAGCCCCGACCATTCGCGACAAGGTGGTAAAAAATGTAATTGATCCACCAAAAAGAAATTACACCTTTTTTATCGGGAAAGGATTCTACCCGTGTAAGAGGTGCTTTGCTTGTTTAAAAACCAAAAGACCAAATGAGAGAAAATCCAATTTCACATCAACAAGTACTGGAAACACATATAAAATCAATAACTTTATCAGCTGTAATACGGAAGGGGCGGTATATGCCCTGGAATGCAGCTGTGGGCTCCAGTACGTGGGCCGGACAAAAAGACCTTTAAAAGTACGGATAAAAGAACATGTGAAGAACATCCTGAAAGGTTACGATAAGCACAGCGTCTCAAAGCATTTTTTACTATATCACAATAAAGATCCGTCACATTTGAAATTCTGGGGGATTGAACCCTATATTAGGCATTGGCGGGGGGGACACAAGGTCAGGTCCCTTAGCCAGGCCGAATCCAGATGGATCTTTACCTTGGACACATTTACACCCCGAGGCCTCAACATAGAGTTCGATTTGAACTGCTTCCTGAGTGATTTCTAGATCCTGACGGACATATTCTCGCCTAGGTAGAGTATATTTTACCTATCCCTATATTCCTTCCCCTCCTCCTCCCCTTTTTAAGTCTAGGAACGCATCTAATATAAGCATGCGATTCTGACACCTTGCGACCTAATTGCCTTTGGCTCACTCTCTTAACCAGACCAACTGGAGTTTAGAACTTAGTACCATAGCTATACTGTTTTTTATCTGTATAGTGATAGGCTTACTAGCTTTTAGCAAATGGGCGTTTTATATTTTATATTTAATTTTTTGTATTATATTTTAATTAAAGAAATACATTCTTTTATGTTTTTATCATGACATTGCATATACATCACTGTACACAATTTTTATTCTTCTATTTTCTTTTACATACATCCTATGTGGAGAACAGCAATAGAATCGTTAAATATGTATTTACTGCACGAGAATACAATGCTCACAGTGGGAGGTGGGAGTTTGTAATAAAGCAATATCCAACCCCCTCCCACTCCATCTGTCACGCACTTGTCCACATCAGATTCTGTGTTTGGATACTAGGCATTTTGATAAGATTACTTTTTAGTGTTCACTGCCCCTTATTGCGGTGTCCCTTCCTATAGGGGTTATCGTTGTCCTAAGAGGCAGATAGAGCAGACAATATGCATATACCGCCCATTCGTCCCCTTGTTGTCTACAACCGTCCTTGTATAACCAGTAAAATGGCGGCGCCCATAGAGCCCCAGGAAAATGGCCGCTATGACAAATTTACATTCAACTCCGGGAAAATGGCCGCCGCCAATACACTTAACCTGGTCTATTTAAAGACAGTGAAGCTTGCCTTGTTTTATCCCCTGATGAAGCCACGTGACCCGTGACACCGTAGGGACAGGCACCGCCCACTGTTAGCACTGTACGAGTTCGCCGCTCGTCCGGATACATTGTACCGTTCACTATCTACAGTGTGAGTACCCTGTATGATGTTTTAAAGCTGAATAAAGCCTAACTTTTACCTCAAAATACTACACTATATGGCACTTTATCTCTTCATTTTACCATGATGTTTCCTACGGATCTGAGGGCTGATTAAATCACAGCACATCACCTAGGACCCCCCTGTATAGGAGACACCAATAGCGTTTGCTGCTCTGTGCTGTAACCTCAGTATAGTGAGGTAAGAGGCCATTACCCACCACTTAAGGATTGCTGCATGGATATAATCCTGTTTTACACTTCACAGTCACCACTCTTCTGAAGTTATGCTATTCAAATCCATTTGTTATTTGCATGTCATGATTGTGTGACACCATCAAAGAAACATTGAAGTTGACTTTTGCTGCACTAAGGCACTTTTATCTGAACTGTATTATTGGAATTTTGAGCACCCCTTGCTGATAGCTGGACACTTATTGCATGATGCACCATTTTTTAGATCACTTTGGCTATCCATTGTAACATTGTATGATTTGTCAATTTCTCTAAGAATAATTTTTTTGTTTTTATGGCACTGAGGTGTCTGGTCACATATTTAAGATACTAATCACGGTTGATTATACTGTATTTATTTCTGGATATATATGCACAGCACTTTATATTGATTTTATATGTATTAGAGGCAATCACTATTTTTTTTTGGAGATTATTTATTTTGATATTATTACTTGATCACTGGATAGTATATTTCAACACAATTTTACTGCTCAGCCATATCATGTTACACTTTGCAACACAAAATTTTTTGGGTTAGGTCCCAATTTTGTATATTTATATTTTTTCTCATTTGGATTATTTGCTTTGGCACCTATTACTTGCCTATTCACTTAGTGCTACATTTGCCGTCGAGGGCCGAACCATCACCCCTCACTGTAGTGTAGGCAGGAGCTCATACCCAGCACACCCAGCTACTTTATTTGACCTCAGGATTAGCGCAGCACCAACCCCCACCATCTCTAGTTGCTATTTACCAGGGTTTAAGGCTGAACCCCAGTCGGTACAAGCTGCTTCTCCCCATCCAAAACCACCGATAGCAGCACTGATTGGTAGCGCAGGTATAACACTCCCCATATTGACCCCAAACAAATTGTTCCAAACAAAGCATTACTCACCCAGCCAACCTCTGCCTCTCTCAGAGAACATATCTGCAGCTGGGGAGAGGCCTGGACTGGCCCTTCTCCCTGGAGTCCTTTCTGCCGCTGGAGAGAAGACAGGGTGTCTGGGCTCACTCCGTCATGCTGTTGGGGATCTGGGCCGACTGCCCCGCATCCCTGGGGTATACATGTGGAGACTGAAGTCCCATCCACCTTCACAGGAAATCCATCCTCTGTTAGTTGAGGGCAGAGTCCAGCAGTACTCGTCCCTGTTGCCAGCCCTTCTGATGGAAACCCCACACCATCTGCTCCGGCTAACTGTTGGGGAAGGAGGCCGACTGCCCCACCTCCCTGGAACTCGGTAGTTGTTGCCGGTGCTGGGCAGAGGTTGGCAGCACTCTGCCCTGTTGCCAGGACTTCTGCTGGGGACTCGGCATCCTTCGCTCCAGCTAACCGTTGGGGCAGGAGGCTGGCTTCCTCCACTCCCAAACTGTGTAGCTGCCATTGGGGAGGTGAGCTGGCTGCTTCCATTTCCATTCCTTCATCTGGATGTTGGGACGATATATCCGTGGTACTGTCTCCCAGATGCACGGATCTTTGCTGGGGAGGAAAGACCACTTCCTCCACCCTGGCCAACTGTTGGGGAGGGACGATGAACACCTCCTCTCCCTTCTTCCCCTGTATCCTGATCTGCTGCTGGGAAGTGACCACCTCCTTCTCACCCTGAGCCTCCGGAACCACCGGTGTAGGGCAGAGATCTTGGACCCTCTGTTCGGTTGCCAGCGCTTCAGCTGGGGAAGTTCCTTGTAACTTCACAGATACTTCTGTTGGTGCTGGGCAGAGCACAGTGAAGTTTGGCCCTAATAACAGCTCTTCTGCTGGAGGCTCACCAGGTTGTTCTTCCTCAGCAGAAAAGTCTATCAAATCCCCTGTCTCTGCAACTGGTGTCTGGGGATAAAGGTTCACCATCTCCTCTCCGTGGAACCCAGAAGATGCTATCAGTGCTGGGCAGAGGTTAGCGGAGCTCTGCCCTGTTGTCAGCAATTCAGGTTTGGGGATGGCAATCTTCAGATTTTCCACTGCCGATTCTCTGGCATGCTGCTGGACAGGCACATTCCTCCATCCAAGATCATCCCATGCAGAAACAGGTTCATCAAGGTCAGTCAGCACTTGCTGCATCCTCCATAAGACCTCCGCCTCCATAGCTGCGGGGGCAGGTTGGCAAAGCACACTGTTACTCTGCCACATTGTCAACTCTTCAGCCAGGATTTCAGAGTTGTCAACTGGTTTCCTGATAGTCCCAGGCAAAGGGAGCACCACCCTGCTGCTGAGCAGATCTAACAGCTGTTTGTAGGCGATCTCCAGCTGCCATTCCTGAAAGGCCAGAAACTCCAAATCTTCCTGTGCCCAGTGCACTTCTGAGACATTCAGTCTCCACTCTCTGTGCTCCATTATTTCCTCCAAATGCCACTCCCGATCACTCCCAAAGTCAGGGTCCCTGGACAGCCTCCAGTATAACAATCCCAGGCTATCGTAGTCAAAGCCTTCCGTGGGGCTGTCATCCGCTGTCCACGGGCACACTTGGGCTACATACCACTGGAGGGTTCTGTAGCTCTCGTCCAACCGCATTTCTGCCCGGATCAGCCTGCTTAACTCGGCTGTCCACTCCTGGTTCGGTTGTTCCCCCAGAAACTGCATTCGCACTTCATACTGCGACCAGTTTTTGCTGCTCACGGGCTAGCGCTTCCTCCCAGAGTTCGCAGCGGATAGAATCAAATCATCCTAGCAGGACCTGCTCTGATACTGGTCCTCTGTGCTGTATCTGCTTCTCTCGCAACCTCCTTCTGAATTCCTCATCCATGGTGGCTGGTATCTCTCCTCTCCTGCTATCTGGACCTTGGATCCAGGTGATGGTTTGGATGTGTTCACGGCAAGGAAGCACGATCCCACCATTCCCTCCACGGCTCTCAAGTAAGTCTTTCAGCGTGGCTCTCCTGCAGGCTGGTTTGGAGTGTCCCAGTAACTGGAGAGCAAATCCCACTGCTGCTACCAATGTAACAAGCCCCTTTCTCGTTCGGTTCCACTCTCCTGACACTCCTCTGCAGCTATTGAATCAGATTGCAACGTCTGATGGTTCGGTCATCCAATGCTCCGAGATTAGAACTACAGCTATGTGCCGTTCTAACGCAGTTGTGATAGCTCAGAACAAACACCAGGCAGGCTGTATGTAAGTTCAACCAGGAAATCTCTTTTATTGAAAAATACAGGCCCTTTTATACACTAAAAGTGGAGGTGCATACCTCCGGCTCATATTACTCAACATACACCTGTGACCAGAAACCTAATTAACATGGGATAATTAACTAATCCCTTTAGACAGCCTAGATGACTCAGACGTGACCTTTAGGCCAGACTGGCCATCTTGTAGTTCAGAAAATCCAATCAACATTATCACAATAGCAGAGTTAATTAAACACAAACAACAATGGGGATCTAATGACTCTTAGATCCCATACTAGAGACTTATTTACAATACACATTTTAGCAGACAACAGACAGGTAGCTGGAATTGATGACATTAGCATTTAACAGTAGGAGTCCCAACGGTATGAATCAGTCACTATTCCAATATGGCAAATCCAGGGTCCCCAGAGTCTGTGTGTCCTGGGGGACCAGGACCTGAATCCACAGTAATACCACCTCAAGGGTCCCCAGGCATACAGCTCACAAAGAGCACCGTTCCCCTAAATGCCAGGGCCCACAATGAATCGGCAAGAGGCTAGCATACAGTCCCCTCCAAAACTCTCTCTCCCGGCTAGGTCTGTCACAGTACCATTCCCTGTTTTGTAGAATATTCAAACACATTGAAGTATAGTCATCGTTATTCATGATGACCACATTGCCACCCTTGTCAGAGGGTTTGATCACGATTTTGGAGTTCTTGGTGAGGCGATGGAGGGCTTGGTTTTCGTCAAATGAAAGGTTATGTGGGTTGGATTTGGTTTGAGATAATTTGCATATATCTCGAATGGTCTGTTTGAGAAAAACAGCTACATTAAGGTTAATGCTAGAGGCAGGAAAAGATGTAGAGGCCTTTTTAAACATCAGTGGTGGATTTGGGGTTGATTTTTCAACCTCCTGGAGTAGAGCTTCTAAGTCGATTTGATCGATTTAGTTCTACCGTGTTGTTCTCTTGATAGAGAAGGGTTAGATCAAGTAGCGCCTTAAATTCCTTTATATCGGAGTCATTATTATACAGGATTTATATAGCGCCAACAGTTTACGTAGCGCTTTACAACTTGAGGGTAGACAGTACAAATACAATACACTTTGATACAGTAGGAATCAGAGGGCCCTGCTCCTTAGAGCTTACAATCTAAGAGGGAAGGTCAAGAGATACAAGAGGTAATAACTGTGGGTGATGTGCTGATTGAGAAGATAAATGTACAGATGTTAGGTGGGGGCTAGATAGGCTTCTCTGAAGAGATGAGTTTTCAGGGATCGTCTGAAAGTGGATAAAGTAGGAGAAAATCGGACGGATTGGGGTAGAGCATTCCAGAGGATGGGGGAGGCTATGGAGAAGTCCTGAAGGCGAGCATGGGATGAGGTGACAAGGGAGTTTGAGAGAAGGAGGTCTTGGGAGGAGCGAAGAGAACGATTAGGTTGGTATTTTGTGACTAGGTTAGAGATGTAGCTGGGGGCCAGGTTGTGGATGGCTTTGTAAGTTATAGTTAGTATCTTGAATTTAATTCGGTGACTGAGTGGCAGCCAATGGAGGGATTGGCAGAGGGGTGTAGCAGATGCTGAGCAGTTTGTGAGGTGGATGAGCCTGGCAGCAGCGTTCATGATGGACTGAAGTGGGGATATTTAGAGGTAAACCAATGAGGAGGGAGTTGCAATAGTCGAGGCGGGAGATGACCAGGGAGTGGATTAGAAGCTTTGTGGTGACATTGGTTAGGAAGGGGCGTATCTTAGAGATGTTGCAGAGATTGAGGCTGCAAGTTTTGGATAGTGATAGAATGTGGGGTCGAAAGGTTAGTTCAGAGTCCAGGATTACACCTAGGACCTTGGCGTGGGGAGGTGGGTTGATATTGACTGGGAAATCAGGGGAAGTGGCACCTGAGGGAGGAAATATCATGAGCTCGGTTTTGGATAGGTTGAGTTTGAGGAAGTGATGTGACATCCAGGCTGATATGTCTGCTAATAAGTTGGTAATGCGTGAGGAGACAGATGGAGAGAGCTGGGGGGTGGAGAGATAGATTTGGGTGTCATCAGCGTAGAGATGATATTTAAAGCCGTGGGAGGCAATCAACTGACCCAGGGAGGTGGTGTAGATTGAGAAAAGGAGAGGTCCAAGAACAGAACCTTGGGGGACCCCAACGGAGAAAGGAAGAGGAGAGGAGGAAGTAGAGTTGTAAGTGACACTGAAGGAGCGGTGGGATGGGTAGGATGAGAACCAGCGAAGAGTACAGTCACGGAGACCAAAGAAGTGGAGTTTTTTGAGGAGGGGGTGGTCCACTGTGTCAAAGGCAGCAGAGAGATGCAGGAGAAGTAGTACAGAATAGTGTCCATTGGCTTTAGCCATTAGTAGGTCATTTGAGCGTGTTGAGGGCGAAAACCGGACTGAAGGGGATCAAGAAGTTTATTCAAGGTTTATTCAAGGTCAGATGGTCGCTTAGTCGGTTGTAGAACAGTCTTTCAAGAAGTTTGGAGGAGAAGGAGAGTAAGGAGATGGGACGTAAGTTGTTGAGATTGGTGGGGTCCAGTGAGGGCTTTTTAAGTATGGGGGTGACTAGCGCATGTTTTAGAGAGTTTGGGAAGATGCCACAAGAGAGGGAGAGGTTGAAAATGTGAGTTAGAGAGTGTAGAATCGAGTCAGAGGGTGAGCGTAGCATTTGCGAGGGAACAGGATCCAGGGGGCAGGTGGTTAGATGAGTTTTAGATAAAAGTTTAGCAAACTCAGTAATAGTAGCAGGGTTGAATGAGGGAAGTAATGATTGTATCTGTGGACATGGGGTGTTGCATGGGGGGAGGTTTTTGCGCATTGGTGATCTCCTCATGAATTGTATCAATCTTAGTTTTGAAGTGATTGGCAATCTCCTGGGCAGTGATTGAGTTGGTGGGTGGAGGCAGTGGCGGACAGAGTAGAGTGTTGAAGGTAGAGAAGAGTTGACGTGGACTGGATGAGAAGTTGTTAATGAGTTGTTAATGAGTGTGATAAAGTAGGTCTGTTTGGCAGTGTGAAGGTAGGAGTAGTATTTTAGGAGGGCAGATTTATATTGTGTGAAGTCTTAGTCTTATGCCACAGGCGCTCAAGAGCGCGGCTACGTTTTCTGAGACTTCTGGTGTCATCTGTTTGCCAGGGTTGTAGCAGTCGGGGCCTAATTCTGCGTGTAGTGAGGGGGGCAAGCTTGTCTAGGGAGGAAGACAGTGAGCTGTTGTAGATGAAAGTAGCTAGGTTGGGGCAGGACAGAGGTGAGATTTTGTCATAGAGGTGATCAGTAGCAGAGTAGAGAAGAGAAGGGTTGAGGTGGCAAAGGTTTCTACGTGTAACTGTTAGGCGGTTGGAGGGAGAAGAGGTGGAAGACAGGGAGAGAGCAAAACTAATAAGGTGGTGATCAGAGAGTTGGAGTGGATTGTTGGAGAGGTTGCACGGAGTGCACAGATAGGAAAAGACAAGGTCAAGGGTGTTGCCGTTGGAGTGGGTAGGAGCCTGTATCCATTGCTTCAGGTCAAGCGATGAGGTTAGACTGAGAAGTTTAGAAGTAATAGTAGTGTTAGTGTTAACAGGGATGTTGAAGTCCCCAAGAATAATTGTGGGGATTTCAGAAGAGAGAAAGTAGGGTAGCCAGGCAGAGAAGTCATCAAGAAAGGCTGATACTGGTCCAGGGGGCCGATAGATGACAGCAATTCTTAGAGAAATGGGAGAGAATAGACGAATGCAGTGTACCTCAAAAGAGGAGAGTGTCAGAGAGGGAGATGGGTGAAGTACCTGATAGGTGCTGCATGGGGCTAGAAGGAGTCCCACTCCACCTCCCTTCCGTCCACTTGGTCTGGGGGAGTGGGTCCAGAGAAGGCCCCCATGGGAGAGGGAAGCAGGAGAAATAGTATCTGATTCATGAAGCCGGGTTTCAGTAATGGCAAGTAGGTTAAAGGAATTTGTGATAAAGAGGTCGTGAAGGGCGGTGAGTTTGTTGCAGACAGAACGTGCATTACACAGGGCACAGGAAAAGGGGGGGCTGGTTTTGGAAAGAGGAATAGAGACCAAGTTCTGTGGGTTGCGGCTCCTGCCAGAGGGTGTAGGGGGATGGGAGCGTTGGGCAAAGACAGATGATGGTGGCCCAGGGTTTGGGGATATGTCACCAGAGATTAGGAGAAGCAGGAGGGTGAGGGAGGTAATGTAGGAATGTGATTTATGTGAAGGGGCATGTCTCAGAGTACTGGAGGTTTTATCAGTATATGGATGTAGAATGAGCAAGAGTTGGTAGGACCAGTAGTAGGGTGAGGACAGAAGGCAGGGTGATATATATAAGCAGGGGGGTGGAGGGGGGGGTGAAGGTAAGAGAGTTTGAGGAGAGAGGACAGGAGTGTCAGAAGCAGTGGTAGAGAGTGCATGTTACAGAGTGGAAGGAGAGCTTATTAGAGAGACAGGGTCACCTGCAGTCTGTTAGGTGCTTTCCAGTGCAGTTTGCTATATTCGTTTGCTTCGTGCAATTGCTGAAGTGCAGAGATTGAAGTGCATATCACTTGTAGAAAGAATCACTTAGAGATAGAAGCCTTAAGGATAGAAGCCATTGCAATGTGCTCCCCAGCAATGTGCTCCCCTCTTAAGGATTCTCATTGAGTCATCCTTAGCATGCAAGTACTTTAATAGTAACTTGCGTGCAAAGAGTTGTAAATCTGTAATAGTTTCAAACACATCAAAATTCTGTTCAGAGCAAAAGGTTAATCCACGAGATAAAAGTTGTATTTCAGCTGGCGATAGTTTTAAGGAGGACAAGTTGACCACGCTTAAGTGGTTTGCTGAATCCGAACCACAAACGGGTCCAAACCCTTGCCTATTCTGTTGGTTTGCGGGGACCCGGGTCCCCGAACAGGGTTTAAAGTTTTTTGTGGGGCTGCTTTGATGGGGCCTAAAGATGAAATAGAATGTTTGGGAGTCTCCTGTAATAAGGAAATATTTGCATTCATTTCAGAAATAGATGTTAGGCCCATATCGGCAGAGAGATTCGTATCCGCTGAAGGGTCAGACTGGACGCCATGGAAAACTGATTGTGTGTCCAGGGAATCAGTATCCATTGTCTGTTTCCTAGGGTCTTGTTCGAATGAATTTCTATGACTACGATCTCTTTTTTGTTGTTTACTGCGTCCTCGACTACGTTGGGAAGAATTTTTTTGTTCAGAGTCAGTGGTAGGGGAAATCTTAGATTTCGAGATTTTAGATTTAGTGTTTTTGGATTCCCGACGTGGATAATTTTTAGATTGAGCCTGATGACTATTCCATTGATAGGCTCGTCCCTCCGAAAAGGCATGTTTGTCTCTCCAAAATTGGATTTCTTTGTTATGTAAAATATTTTTATTGAAATTTGATAGATTCTCATTGAGGAGGGTCTGTCATTCGCAGAATAGGGTGTGTTGGGCATACGGAGTCAGGGCTTGTTCTAAGTTAGTGATTACTGTGTCTAGGAGTACAATCTGCTTGTTGTATTCCCTAGACAGGATGGCCATCATCTCACGGGAGCATAGTTTTAAATTGGCCTCCCATTCTGCTTTACACTCATCGCTTATTAGATCAGCGTTAGGAAAGATTTGGACACGTAGTCCAAAGGGCTTAATCTGCTTCTCGATGTACCTGCCAAACGTTTTGACATGCCAAAAGAGAGCAGACTTTCTCTCAAGTACCTTAGTTAGCTTTTGAAATAGTGATGAAATGGATAGTGCTTTTTGATCTCCCTGTTAGAAGGAGTTTTCATATTGAGACATCAGGCTAGCCCAATCTGCACCTATAAATTTGTTCATCCTGAACGAATTATAACCTATAGCCTAAACACAGTAAAGGTAAAAATGCCAAAGTTATATACAATGCACAAGGAACAGTTCATGTCTTAACTCAAGTGTCAAAACCATGGGGGGAGGGGTGTTTAACCACCCAATAATCACAAAAGAAAAGGGGACACTCAAATGAGTACAGACAAAAGGGCTGCGCACCCCAAATAGTGAATTTAGAAAGACGGGAAACCCCCTAACGGGTCTTTTTAGCAGCCAGTAGTGTGATGTTACACAATACAAAACAGATAAGTAAAAAATGTTTTTTATGAGTACAAAAAGTATTTAATTACTGACATCAAAAGTCAGGACATGAACTGAAATACAAAAATATTAAACAGTACCAGTGACCCATCCCCCATGTTGAGGGCATGCGGCCTGCTACGGTTCAGGAGGGGGGGACACTCGCTCATCCCCACCCCCTCCGTGCTCGGATAAGGGTCTGCTATGGATTTTGGGGGACCCCCCAGGCTGTTTTCTCGGCGTAGGGGGTTCCCCTTAGAATCCATACCAGACCGAAGGGCCTGGCATGCACCCGGAGGGGGAACCCATGCCGGTTTTTCTCGCACTGTTTTAATAGGAAGATGTGTTTTTCCTATTGCAACGAGCTTGAGATGTACCTCGCCAAGAACCAGCGCGATCCCATTGCGCTGGAAACATTCTCGCGTGTAGGTACTCCTGTGTGTGCGCTGGTTCACATGCTGAATTAAGGATCTATCCAGCGCACCAATTAAGGTCTGAACCAGCGCAGTGCATTCATCTTAGTAAATGATCCCCTATGTTTGTAATTTGGTTAATGTATAAGTTTTGCTCTCATTGAACTGCAGCCTGCTCTGCTGGTTTTCATATCTCAGGGTAACGCTGTAGGATGGGGGGAACTTACCCTTATGATAACCTGGGGTCAGGGGCCTTAAGTCCCTAGAATCTTGTTATACTAAGCGTTACTAGTTTCTAAGCAACCTATGCCCTTCGGATGGTTTCCATCG
This sequence comes from Aquarana catesbeiana, assembly GCF_042186555.1. Lineage (NCBI taxonomy): Eukaryota > Metazoa > Chordata > Amphibia > Anura > Ranidae > Aquarana > Aquarana catesbeiana. The sequence goes on from NC_133335.1 coordinate 110,240,374, forward strand.
AAACCCCCCTCTGATATCATAGTGAGGGGGGAGCCGGAGATGGAGCGCTCTCTTCCGAGGGGTGGTTCCCTGCGGTTCCTCCTTCCTTCCTTCAGAACTGCGGAAGCCTTTCCAACATAGGCTTACCTTCTTTGCAGCCTTGGTTGGTCTATGTTGGTAGAAGTCCAATTGTTAGATCTCTCTCCCACCTCAGAGTGGCAGGTCCCCTTTGAACAGTTCCGGTTCTCCCAACCCTCCTCCCCTTAGACTTAGGATTAGGTGGGCCAGCAGGTCTGTGCACACCACCAGAAATTATCTCAGATAAATCCCTTCTAAATATCTTTCCTCCCTGTGGTAGAGATAGGGTCGCGAGTTAAGCACTTGGGTTCGGGCCTGCGATCCTCTCTCCCTCTACTGTTCTAGCCCTCTCTCCCCCTTTACACATTTTATTCTCCACCGTGGAATCGATACGCGAGGATAGATTACCTTTTTATCTCTCAAGCAGATCTATCCTGTCTTCAAAATGCCTCTATTGAGAGCATGGTTCTCTTGGATCACCACCCCATAACTATCACCTTGGTGTTTCCAACCCGTGTCACCTCCACCAAGACCTGGAGGCTGGACGTGTCTCTTTTTACAGATCCTGTGTCAGGAGCTTGGAGAATTCTTTCTCCGCAACGATACTCCGGAGGTTTCGCCTATGATGCAATGGGAGGCCCACAAGTGTTTCATCAGGGGGCAGTTGCTGGCCATCTCATCTAGAAGGAAAAGGGTGCAACAAGAATTGATTCTCTCTCTTTCCTCTAAAATTTGTACGCTGGAAGCACAACATAAACGGTCGAGGGCAATCGGGGTGTCACAGGATCTGCGGGAGCTGCGAGCACAGTTGTCAGAGGAACTATTTAAAAGGGCGCTCCGTCGTAAGATTTTATCCCAAAGATTATTTTATGAGCAGGGGAATAAGCCGGGTAGACTGCTTGCCAGAGCAACTCAGCAGCGCACCCTGAATTCCACAATCCATCACATCACTAGTAGTGCGGGCCAGACATACTCTAAAATTGCCCACCAATTTCAGATGTTTTATGAACAATTGTACAATCTCCAGTCTGGGAATGTGAACCCAACTAGGCCTACGATGCGACATGCCCAGATTCGGGAATTTTTGAACTTGTATGGCCCTGCAGCGTTGTCAGATGACAATGCTCAGGCTTTAGAGGCTCCGCTGTCACTAGAAGAATTTCTAGCGGCACTGAAAGCCACAAAACCAGGTAAGAGCCCAGGCCCTGATGGCTTCACAGCCCAGTACTACAAAAGTTTTTCGGACCTTCTAGCACCAAGATTTCTTTAGGCGTTCAATTCACTCACCACTAGCTCTTGCGGATCAATGCGATTGCTGGAAGCTTACATTTCGGTGATCCCCAAAGAGGGGAAGAATCCCTCTAATGTCACCAGCTATCGCCCGATCTCGCTTCTCAATGTGGACGTTAAACTGTTTTCTAAAATTCTAGCAACACGTTTATCTCTCCGCGTGTGGCCTACTGGGTGGGTCTGGATCAAGTGGGGTTTGTCCCTGGCCGAGAGGCTAGGGACAATACGATAAAGGCACTAAACTTACACCACTGGCTTACTGCTACACAGCGGGAGGGCTTCTTCCTGGCAATGGATGCAGAGAAGGCGTTCGACATGGTGGCATGGGATTACATGGAAGCAGTTCTGGGCTCTTTAGGGCTTAGGCCTCGTATGCGAACTTTCATCATGTCTCTATATGCTAACCCTAATTCCAGAGTTAAAGTAAACGGTTACCTGTCGGACGCCTTCTGCATCCATAATGGAACAAGACAGGGTTGCCCCCTCACCCCCTTGCTGTATATTTTCACACTTGAACTGCTTCTAAGGTGCATTCGAATGCACCCTGATATCAGAGGCATTCAAGTGCGAGAAAAAGAGTACAAAATTGCGGCATTCGCAGATGATGTCCCCCTCTTTCTTTCTTTGCCTCTGAAGACTCTGCCCAGTTTCATGCAGGTCCTAGAACAGTTTAAAACTTTATCAAATTTGCAAATTAATTATTCTAAGTCATTTGCTATGAATATCTCCCTATCAGCAGATGTAGTTCAGCAATGTCAACTTCATTTTCCCTTTAAATGGAAAACTGATGCGATAACATATCTTGGTATCCAACTCCCTGTTTAACTATCAGAGCTTTATAGCAGAAACTTTCAGGCTGAGCTACAAAACATATGCCAGGATCTCCAGAGATGGGATAGATCCACCACCTCTTGGTTCGGGCGCGCGTCCATCATTAAAATGACAATTCTTAAGTGCTTGTTGTACAAACTTCAAACACTACCGATCCATCTACCACCTGAATTTTTTACGCAATACAAATCTGTTTGCCGTTCATTTCTCTGGGGCAGCAAACCGGCTTGGATAAGTTTGACAAAGCTAGTCTTGCAAAATTGAGCGGCGGTATTGGCCTGCCCGACATTCAGCGATATTATTGGGCAATTCACCTTGCTCAGGTCATGGATTGGAATGTACACGCCAAATACAAGGGGTGGGTGATCCTTGAGAACTTGATTACAAATTCTAATCTTCGACATGCACCGTGGATATCCAGAAATAAGGTATCTCCTCAGGCTTTGGCCCATCCCCTCGTCAGTGCCATTCTTCATGCGTTTGATAGAGCCTGTGCTATCCACTTGGTTTCCGACAAATTGTGCTCCATCACTCCACTTAGAGGCAACCCAGAATTCCCTCCGGGTTTATCTGGAGCATTTGTGCGAGCAGAGTGGCCTTATGAGGAGATGCTAGCCAAACAATTCTTTCGCAGAGGTCGCTTTATGCGACAATCGGAACTCGCTGAAATATCCAAAGCAGGAACATTCACATTTTGGTACTATATGCAACTTAAGTATTTTCGATGTACCGGCTAGTAGGGAGAAGTTCACCAAGCCTGCTACAGCCTTGAAAACTCTTTGCTCCCGCGCAGAGCCACAGTCGCATGTTATCTCGTGCATCTATGCCTCCCTGTTCGGGAATCCCTCAGCACTGTTTCGCACGGATCGCACCTACTGGGATTCTGCCTTGGGAGTGAAAATTGACGAGGAAGAGTGGGATCATATCAATCTCTATATCCACAAGGGATCTTTAAATGTCTCTGTACAAGAAAATTGATACAAGATATGCTCACGCTGGTACAGAACCCCAGACTTGATACATAAATATTACCCCTCAGTATCTGATCAGTGCTGGCATTGCGGTAAGGAAAGGGGTACGTTTCTTCACATCATGTGGAACTGCTCGGGGCTGCAGTCATTCTGGCTTAAGGTACATGAGATTATAGTGAAAGTATCATCTCTTAAGCTAGATTTTTCACCAGCGCAATACCTACTGCATTTGTCTAAACTTCCCAAAAAGCGTTATTACAAATTGATTGCAATGCATATGATCAATGCTGCCAGAATGTGCGTGCCAGTGCATTGGCGATAGACATCCCCTCCTTCGGTAATGGAATGGATTCAGCGAATAAATCGCAAGGAGAGGGCAGTTGGTGTTATCTTCACCCCTTGTCCTTGTCCGCTTTAGATCTAACCTGCCCCATATACCCATTTGATTCCCCCCCCTTTTTTTTTTCCATTACCCCCCTCACGTCCGACCTGCCTATTCTGGAAGCGTTCGGAATGAGCTAAAAGGGCCATCCTTAATGTGTCATAACCCACGGAGAAGATATGTTACCAATACCGAGACTTGCTGCACATACACTATTTTAACTGTTATTCTCCTGTTATTGGATTTCTTGGTTCTTGTTTAGTGTTGAATTATCTACATGGGTTCTCCTTTATTTCTTTTTTGTTCGAGCCCCCTGGGCTATCTAAGCTGGAATTCTAGCATAAGTTTATGCACCTATATACTTGCAAAGGATGTATTATATGTGTACCCTATACCCCCGCTTTCTTTGTTTTGTATTCCCGTGAAAATTTCAATAAATTGTTTATGCAAAAAAAAAAAAAAACTAAGGTCCTTTATTAGTTTTGTTGCCCTTCTCTGGAATATCTCCAGTTCTAGCACTTCCTTCCTGAGGACTGGTGCCCAGAACTGGACGGCATACTCCAGGTGCGGCCGCACCAGAGTCTTGTAGAGTGGGAGAATTATCATTTTATCTCTGGAGTTAATTCCCTTTTTAATGCATGCCAATATTTTGTTTGCTTTGCTTGCAGCAGCTTCGCATTGCATGCCTACTCCATCCTAGATTCCCCCAAAGGGTCTCCCCCTAGTGAATAGATTGCATTCATATTTTTGCCACCCAAATGCATTATTTTACATTTTTCTACATTAAACCTCATTAGTCATGTAGTTGCCCACTTGCAAGGTTTCCACTTCCTGCGGAGAAGTTGTTGCCCTGCTTAGCTTAGTATCATCCATATACAAATACTGAGATTGAGCTGTTTATCCCATCCTCCAGGTCGTTTATGAATAATTTAAATAGGTTTGGTCCCAGGACAGAACCCTGGGGGACCCCACTTTCCACCCGGACCATTCTGAGCACTCCTCATTTATCACTACCCTCTGAACTTGTCCCTGTAGCCAATTTTCAATCCATGTACTCACCCTATAGTCCATGCCAACAGATCTTACTTTGTACAGTAAACATTTGTGGTGAACTGTATCTAATGCAAAATCCAGATACGCCATGTCTACGGGCCTTCCTTTATCTAGATGGCAGCTCACCTCCTCATAGAAGGTTAATAAATTGGTTTGGCAAGAACGATTCTTAATGAATCAGTGTTGATTACTGCTAATGATACCGTTGTCATTACTAAAATCTTGTATATAATCCCTTATCATCCCCTGCAAGAGCTTGCATACTATTGATGTAAGGCTAACTGGTCTGTAATTCCCAGGGATGCATCTTGGCCCTTTTTTAAATATTGGTGCTACATTGGCTTTTCTCCAATCAGCTGGTACCATTCCAGTCAGTAGACTGTTTATAAAAATTAGTAACAATGGTCTGGCAATTACTTGACTGAGTTCCCTAAGGACCTTCGGGTGCAAGCTATCTGGTCCCGGTGACATAATAATGTTACGTTTTTCAAGTCTATTTCTAATTCTCTCCTCTGTTAGCCATGAGGGTGCTTCCTGTGATGTGAAGCTCCCCAATTCCCTCGTGAAGACTCAAGAGAAGAATAAATGAAATACCTTCGCCATCTCTCCATCCTTAGTAACCAGATTCTCTTCATCATTCTTAATGGAACCAATAGGATCTGACCTCTCTTTCTTACTATTTATGTAATTAAAGAATTTCTTGAGTTTTTTTTTTACTCTCCTTCACTATGTGCCTTTCGTGTTCTATCTTAGCCGCCCAGATAGCGCCCTTACATTTCTTGTTGCATTCTTTGTAAAGATGGAATGCTGATGATCCCCTCAGCCTTGTATTTTTTGAAGACTTTCTCCTTTGCTTTTATATGAATTTTTACGTTGGACTTAAAGTGGAGTTCCACTTAAAAAAAAAAAAAAAATTAAAAGTCACCTGCTACAAAAACTGCAGCTGCTGACTTTTAATAATCGGACACTTACATGTCCCAGGGTCCAGCAATGCGGGGGAATGAAGCCCCGCCCCTCTCCCCCTCCGCTCAGCAGCACCGGCATTGTAACTGTGGGCGCCCAGCTGTGGCTTCACAGCCGGGCACCCACTGTGCATGTGCGAGCCACGCTGCGCGTCATGACTGGCCGCACAATCATCTGGGACCTGTCACGTGTCCCAGATGATTGCCTAGAGGAAGGGGGGAGAGTTGATCTCCCTCCCTGCGCCGAGGGAATTGACGTCAGGAGCCCAGGCGCTGAAGGAGGCATTAAAGAGGTGAGTAAAAAAAAAATTTTTTTTTCATGCACATTAATGATTTTTTTTTTTGGGTGGAACTCCACTTTAACCAGTTGCCAACCGCCTCACGCAGATATACTGTGGCAGAATGGCACGGGCAGGCAGAATCACGTACCTGTAGGTCATCTGCCTCCCGCGGGCGGGGGGGTCCGATCGGTCCGATCGGTGGTGGAGACGGTCGGCTTCTGTCCGGGAGCGATGAGAGGTGAGGGGGAGGCCATCCATTCATGGCCCCCCCCTCGCGATCGCTCCCAGCCAATGAAATCCTTCCTCTGCTGCTGTATAGTAAACAGCAGCAGAGGAAGCTCGGTATTTTTCCCGTTCCGGCGCAGAGGAAAGAAGACATCTGAGTGAGTGCACAACACACACACACAGTAGAACACGCCAGGCACACATTACACCCCCCCATCACCCCCCGATCACCCCCCAAAACCCCCCCTCGTCACACTGACACCAAGCAGTTTTTTTTTTTTTTTTTTCTGATTACTGCATTGGTGTCAGTTTGTGACAGTTAGTGTGGTAGGGCAGTTAGTGTTAGCCCCCTTTAGGTCTAGGATACCCCCCTAACCCCCCAATAAAGTTTTAACCCCTTGATCACCCCCCATCGCCAGTGTCACTAAGCGATAATTTTTCTGATCGCTGTATTAGTGTCACTGGTAACGCTAGTTAGGGAGGTAAATATATAGGTTCGCCGTCAGTGTTTTATAGCGTCAGGGACCCCCATATACTACCTAATAAAGGTTTTAACCCCTTGATTGCCCCCTAGTTAACCCTTTCACCAGTGTTCATCGTATAACTGTTACAGGTGATGCTGGTTAGTTAGTTTATTTTTTATAGTGTCAGGGCACCCGCCGTTTATTACCTAATAAAGGTTTAGCCCCCTGATCGCCCGGCGGTGATTTAACTTAGGTTGTAGGGTCAGATAGGGTCTGCGTCACCCCAGGCAGCGTCAGGTTAGCGCCAGTACCGCTAACACCCACGCACGCAGCATACACCTCCCTTAGTGGTATAGTATCTGACGGATCAATATCTGATCCGATCAGATCTATACTAGCGTCCCCAGCAGTTTAGGGTTCCCAAAAACGCAGTGTTAGCGGTATCAGCCCAGATACCTGCTAGCACCTGCATTTTGCCCCTCCGCCCAGTCCAGCCCACCCAAGTGCAGTATCGATCGATCGATCACTGTCACTTACAAAACACTAAACGTATAACTGCAGCGTTCGCAGAGTCAGGCCTGATCCCTGCGATTGCTAAAGTTTTTTTGGTAGCCTTTTGGTGAACTGGCAAGCACCAGCGGCCTAGTACACCACGGTCGTAGTCAAACCAGCACTGCAGTAACACTTGGTGACGTGGCGAGTCCCATAAGTGCAGTCCAAGCTGGTGAGGTGGCAAGCACAAGTAGTGTCCCACTGCCACCAAGAAGAAGACAAACACAGGCCCGTCGTGCCCATAGTGCCCTTCCTGCTGCATTCGCCAATCCTAATTGGGAACCCACCACTTCTGCAGCACCCGTACTTCCCCCATTCACATCCCCAACCAAATGCAGTCGGCTGCATGAGAGGCATTTTCTTTATGTCCTCCCAAGTACCCCTACCCAACGAACCCCCCCAAAAAAGATGTCCTGTCTGCAGCAAGCACGGATATAGGCGTGACACCCGGTATTATTGTCCCTCCTGTCCTGACAATCCTGGTCTTTGCATTGGTGAATGTTTTGAACGCTACCATACACTAGTTGAGTATTAGCGTAGGGTACAGCATAGCACAGACTAGGCACACTTTCACAGGGTCTCCCAAGATGCCATCACATTTTGAGAGACCCGAACCTGGAACCGGTTACAGTTACAAAAGTTACAGTTACAAAAAAAAGTGTAAAAAAAAAAGAAAAAAGAAAAAAAAAAACACAAAAAAATTTATAAAATAAAAACAAAAATAGTTGTCGTTTTATTGTTCTCTCTCTATTCTCTCTCTATTGTTCTGCTCTTTTTTTTCTGTATGCTATTCTGCAATGTTTTATTGTTATGTTTTATCATGTTTGCTTTTCAGGTATGCAATTTTTTTATACTTTACCATTTACTGTGTTTTATTGTTAACCATTTTTTTGCCTTCAGGTACGCCATTCAGCTGCAGCGCGGATTTATTTATCTTGACAGCAACAGCATTTGCTCCCACGATATATAAAGCCGTGACTCCAGTGGAGGTGATATATGCCGAAGCATGGGGGCAGCAGGGGCGGAGGAGCGATTTGCTCCTACCTTTTGCGGGAGGATGCCCCCATGCTTCAGCATATATAAATGGTGCATGTATGCCCATCATTAGAAGTGGGTGGATGAAGGGAGGTATTCTAATGGTGGGCATACCCACCGATCAGTCTTTTTTTCGTTCAGCCCACAGGCTGCATGAAAAAAAAGATTATAATATATGCCCAACAAGGACCAGCAACGTACTGATATGTTGCTGGACTTTGAGTGGTTATACCAGAAAGATACCTGCAGGTTTAGGTATCATTCTTTTCAGCCAGCGGTCGGCTTTCATGTAAAAGCAATCCTAGCAGCTAATTAGCCTCTAGACTGCTTTTACAAGCAGTGGGAGGGAATCCCCCCCCCCCACCGTCTTCCATGTTTTTCTCTGGCTCTCCTGTCCCAACAGGGAACCTGAGAATGCAGCCGGTGATTCAGCCAGCTGACCATAGAGCTGATTAGAGACCAGAGTGGCTCCAAACATCTCTATGGCCTAAGAAACCGGAAGCTATGAGGATTTCATGACTTAGATTTCGCCGGATGTAAACAGCGCCATTGGGAAATTGGGAAGGCATTTTATCACACCGATCTTGGTATGGTCAGATGCTTTGAGGGCAGAGGAGAGATCTAGGGTCTAATACCCCAATTTTTTCAAAAAAGAGTACCTGTCACTACCTATTGCTATCATAGGGGATATTTACATTCCCTGAGATAACAATAAAAATGATAAAAAAAAAATGAAAGGAACAGTTTAAAAATAAGATAAAAAAGCAAAAAAATAATAAAGGAAAAAAAAAAAAAAAAAAAGCACCCCTGCCCCCCCCTGCTCTCGCGCAAAGGTGAACGCAAGCGTCGGTCTGGCGTCAAATGTAAACAGCAATTGCACCATGCATGTGAGGTATCACCGCGAAGGTCAGATCGAGGGCAGTAATTTTAGCAGTAGACCTCCTCTGTAAATCTAAAGTGGTAACCTGTAAAGGCTTTTAAAGGCTTTTAAAAATGTATTTAATTTGTCGCCACTGCACGTTTGTGCGCAATTTTAAAGCATGTCATGTTTGGTATCCATGTACTCGGCCTAAGATCATCTTTTTTATTTCATCAAACATTTGGGCAATATAGTGTGTTTTAGTGCATTAAAATTTAAAAAAGTGTGTTTTTTTCCCCAAAAAAGTGTGCAAATACTGTGTGAAAAAAAAAAAATGAAACACTCATTATTTTAATCTGTAGGGCATTTGCTTTAAAAAAATATATAATGTTTGGGGGTTCAAAGTAATTTTCTTGCAAAAAAAAATAATTTTTTCATGTAAACAAAAAGTGTCAGAAAGGGCTTTGTCTTCAAGTGGTTAGAAGAGTGGGTGATGTGTGACATAAGCTTCTAAATGTTGTGCATAAAATGCCAGGACAGTTCAAAACCCCCCCAAATTACCCCATTTTGGAAAGTAGACACCCCCAAGCTATTTGCTGAGAGGCATGTCGAGTCCATGGAATATTTTATATTGTGACACAAGTTGCTGGAAAAAGACAAATTTTTTTTTTTTTTGGCACAAAATTGTCACTAAATTATATACTGCTCAAACATGCCATGGGAATATGTGAAATTACACCCCAAAATACATTCTGTTGCTTCTCCTGAGTACGGGGATACCACATGTGTGAGACTTTTTGGGAGCCTAGCTGCGTACGGGACCCCGAAAACCAAGCACCGCCTTCAGGCTTTCTAAGGGCGTACATTTTTTATTTCACTCTTCACTGCCTATCACAGTTTCGGAGGCCATGTAATGCCCAGGTGGCACAAACCCCCCCCAAATGACCCTATTTTGGAAAGTAGACACCCCAAGCTATTTGCTGAGAGGTATAGTGAGTATTTTGCAGACCTCACTTTTTGTCACAAAGTTTTGAAAATTGAAAAAAGAAAAAAAAAAGTTTTTTTCTTGTCTTTCTTCATTTTCAAAAACAAATGAGAGCTTTCAAAATACTCACCATGCCTCTCAGCAAATAGATTGGGGTGTCTACTTTCCAAAATGGGGTAATTTGGGGGGGTTGTGCCACCTGGGCATTCCATGGCCTCCGAAACTGTGATAGGCAGTGAAGAGTGAAATAAAAAATTTACGCCCTTAGAAATCCTGAAGGCGGTGATTGGTTTTCGGAGCCCCGTACGCGGCTAGGCTCCCAAAAAGTCCCACACATGTGGTATCACTATACTCAGGATAAGCAGCTAAATGTATTTTGGGGTGCAATTCCACATATGCCCATGGCCTGTGTGAGCAATATATAATTTAGTGACAACTTTTTGTAAATTTTTTTTTTTTTCATTATTCAATCACTTAGAACAAAAAAAAATTAATATTCAATGGTCTCAACATGCCTCTCAGCAATTTCGTTGGGGTGTCTACTTTCCAAAATGGGGTCATTTGGGGGGGTTTGTACTGCCCTGCCATTTTAGCACCTTAAGAAATGACATTTTCATAAATTAAAGGCTGTGTAAATTCCAGGAAATGTACCCTAGTTTGTAGGCGCTATAACTTTTGCGCAAACCAATAAATATACACTTATTGACATTTTTTTTACCAAAGTCATGTGGCGGAATACATTTTGGCCTAAATGTATGACTAAAATAGAGTTTATTGGATTTTTTTAATAACAAAAAGTAGAAAATACCTTTTTTTTTTTTTTTTTTTTTTTTTTTTTTTTTTTTTTTCAAAATTTTCGGTCTTTTTCCATTTATAGCGCAAACAAAAAAAACGGCAGAGGTGATCAAATACCATCAAAAGAAAGCTCTATTTGTGGGAAGAAAAGGACGAAAATTTCGTTTGGGTACAGCATTGCATGACCGCGCAATTAGCAGTTAAAGCGACGCAGTGCCAAATTGTAAAAAGTGCTCTGGTCAGGAAGGGGGTAAATCCTTCCGGGGCTGAAGTGGTTAAGCTACCCAGGACTTTTATTAGCTCTTTTAAATTTATTTCCCATTGGGATGCACTGGCAATACCCTTATTTAATGTGCTCTTAAAGCATACCAATTTTCCCTCCTTGTTCTTTGTACCTAAGATTTTATCCTGTTTATTATCTTCTAGCAAGGATCGTAGTTTAGGGAAGTTGGCTCTTTTGAAATTCAGTGTCTTTGTATTCCCCTTATGTTTCCTATTTGTGTGATTTATTCTAAAACGAATTGACCCGTGATCGCTGTTTCCTAAATTGCCCTGTATTTCCACATCCGTGGAAAGACCAACTGATTACCAACAATACAGACCATCAGGTCTGTATTGTTGGTAATCAGTAGGTCTAGTAATGCTTTGTTTCTAGTTGGTGCATTTACCATCTGACCCATGAAATTGTCCTGCAGGATATTTAAGAAAAAGGCGAGCTTGAGATGAGTGTGCGGTTCCTTCTGCCCAGTCTATGTCTGGATAATTAAAATCCCTCATTATAATGACACTTCCCATCCTTGCCACTAATCCAAATTGTGATAGGAGGTCCGCCTCCTCCCTCTGGTTATGGGACCTATAGCATACTCCCAGTATTACTTTCCTCCCTTTGAAGCTCTACTCATAAGGATTCCACTTCCTCTCTTGCTCCCTTGGTGATGTCGTCTCTCACATTCGCTTGTACATCATTATTGATATACAGGCATACCCCTCCCCCTTTTTTACCCTCTCTGCCTCTGCAATATAGGGAATACCCTTGAATGGTTGCCAGCCAATCATGAGAGCTGTTGAACCAAGTCTCTGAAATTCCTACAAAATCTAAATCCTCCTTGTACAAGAGTAGCTCTAGTTCTCCCATCTTGTCTGCCAGACTCCTGGCATTGGTGAACATGCCACGTAGTTTAGACCGGTTGCATACTACCTCCTCATTGGGTGTTCTGAGGTTGCAAATAGGACTTGTTACTGTACTTAACTCAGGTTTAGGTGCTTTAGTCAACCTACCACTAATGCCCCTAATACTACCCTCTGAAATTTGTTCCACACTGACTATCTCTACCTCTCCCCCCCATCGCCTAGTTTAAAAACCCCTTTAACTTGTCGGCCATCTTCACTCCAAACTGATCTGCACCTTCCCCATTTAGGTGCAGTCCGTCTCTGCTAAAGAGCTGGTAACCATCTGAGAAGTCGACCCAGTTCTCCAGGAACCCAAACCCCTCCATTCTACACCAGCTCCTCAGGCACTTGTTTACTTCCTTAATCTCCCTGTGCCTTTCTGGTGTGGCTCGAGGTACCGGTAGTATTTCTGAGAATACTACCTTGGAGGTCCTTTTCCTCAATTTAGCTCCTAAGTCCCTAAAATAGTTTTTTAGGACACTCCATCTTCCTCTGACTTTGTCATTGGTGCCGACATGCACCATGACAGCAGGGTCTTCCCCAGCCCCTTCCAGAAATGTGTCCACCAGATCCGTGATGTGCCGAACCCGACGCCCGGTAGACAACATACAATTCAGCGCTTCAGGTCTTTGTTACAGATTACCCTCTCTGTATTTCTAAGAATTGAGTCACCTACCACCACCCTCACTGGAGGAGTTATTCCCCTGGCAGTTAGGGGAGTCACTCAGCTCCAGCAGTGCTGGTCCCTGACTGGTTTCACCAATGTCACTCAATGGGGCGTACTTATTGGGATGTTCCAGCCCAGGACCGGCCTCCCTGGCACTTTCCCCTCTACCCTTCCTGACTGTCACTCATCTACTCTGGTTTGGTGCCTGCCCCACATCTCCACCCGCCTCTGTGCTGGCCCCTGCTGGCACCTGCCGGTTCTACTTTAGTATAGTTTTCTCAGTGTTGACAGTTGCTTCCCTAGATTCAGAACCTGGGCTTCCAGGGAAACAACGTGCTTACATTTTGCACAGCAGTATTCGCCCGCGATCGGATGATCAAGGAATGCATACATGCCCCAAGATGTACACAGAGTCGCATCTCCACACCCACCTGGCATCGTACCTACTAATTTAATGGGGATTGGGTTATACCCAGGTACTCAACAAGACAATACACGGGTACTCAACAATACAGTACACAGGTACTCACAGCACTCGTGTACTCACAGTCCATGTGCACTCACAGCACTTGTGCACTCACAGCACACAGGTACTCACAATACACACACAATACTCAGGTACTCACAATACACTGTCAGTCCTGTTTTGGTGTTTGTGTCTCTGTGTCACTCTGCACAGCCTCCCCTTGTACTGACACTAGCAGTCAGTAACCTTCAGTCCCTCCGCTTCTCTAGTCAGTCTCACATACTCTCTCCTCTGGTCTGCACTTCACTTACCCGCTGCCTCTCCCTGTCAGCCTTCTTCCACCTCCCGATTTCCTCCCGCCTCCACTGTCAGAGTCTGTGGGATGATACTGTCCCTAGTACTCCCGCTCTGCTGCTGCTGTAGGTGCCCAGGTCACCTGCTGTCACTCTTGGTCATGGGGGGTCCGGTCAGGTCGTGGGGGGGTCCGGTCTGCCGCACTGCCACTCTCGGGGTGGGAGGGTCTGGTCCTCTGCTCTCACTCCCACACTCCCTCTCATACCACGCTGTCTCAGCACTGACTTCCGTGCCAACAGCTCCACCTAGCTTTTTGCTATGTCATTTTTTTTGTGTTCTTATGTTAGCATTCCTACTTTCTTGGGAAATAAATAAGACCCTTGTTTAATAAAGCAAGGTGTTTATTTTTAATAGCCAACCTTATTATTGTACAATCGCCATTAACTATAACAAAGCTCTGATAGACTAGATTTATAGGAATAGACAAGTTAATACATAGTTATAATAAATAGGGGGTAATCCATACCCACTCAATATTAATTTCAGAACCTATCCTTGAAGAATTCTGTCCATCACCAACTGGTGAGGCCAGATTTGGTACATCTAGCCATGGTTGCAACATAAAATAAAATTTGAGAGGAACGTTTCTACGTTGGTAGGTCAATTTCTTACGAATGAACATATTGTTCACTTGTTCTACCCACTGTCTCCTGGTGGGTACCCGAGGAGCAATACAGTAACAAGCAATAAGCTTTCAGGCATATATAATAAACGTGAGACCGCGATATGTGCATGTGGAGTGATAGAGTCCTCCTCCGGGGCGCCCAACAAACAGACAAGGGGGGTCCCTCGGGAGTTTGAATATATATACTTGTGATATTGTGTCAATAATCTCATTCCAATAACGGTTAAGCTTGAGACATCTCCAAAGCCCGTGAACGAGATCTCCATGATCTCGCTCAAATTTTGAACATATAGTTGTACTCCCACGCCCCCATTTATGTAATTGGACTGGAGTCTGATATACCCTATGTAGTAAATAGAGATGAGTGAGAGCTTTTGAGAAGCCGATACTAAAACCAAAGGGGCAGAAGACAAGCAGAGCTTCTATTTTTCACTGTCAATCGCACCCAAGTCCTTCTCTCACCCCTTCCTGCATGGTAAAGCAGAGGCGTCCTGAAGGGCAGAAAGTAGAATGGAGTAGCTTCTATAAATCACCCCTTTTTTGTCCTTCACCAGAAGAACATCCTGTATCACAGGGTAATCAATTAAACATAATTTAGAAATGCGGGATTGGTAATGAAGAGCATGCCTCAACTGTAAGTATGTATAAAATTGGAAAAAAAAACAATAGCAGCGCTCGCTCTCTTCAGGAGACAAAAGGATCTGAGGACCTGAGATATGTCCTTCAAACTAGGGTTGTCCCGATACCACTTTTTTAGGACCGAGTACAAGTACCGATACTTTTTTTCAAGTACTCGCCGATACCGATTACCGATACTTTTTTTTTAATGTCACGTGACAGTGTGTTTTTTTTTTTTTTTTTTTAACAGTGCTTTCTTTTTTTGGGGGGGTGGGGGGGTGTTGAGGGGGTGAACGGTGTATGTGTGTGTGTGTTTTTTTTTTTATTATTTATTTACAATTTTTATTTTTTTAAATAATTTTTTTTTATACTTTATTGCAATATGTGTTTTTTTTTTATTTTTTATCAGCCCTGTTGGGGGGCTTTGGTGAGATATCAGGGGTCTTAACAGACCTCTGATATCTCCCCGTTGAGACAGAGAAAAAGACCGAGGATAGAGATTCCCCAGTCCCTTTCTCTGCAGCCTCAGCTGCACTGAGAATGAATGGAGAGAAGACAGCGGCTCCTCTCCATTCATAAACTGAGACATCGTAATCACAGGAGATTACAATGTTTCAGTTATGTGAATGGACAGAGTCAGCTGACTCTGTCTATTCACAAAGCAAGGAGGAGGAGGACGACGGAACGGAGGGGGACAGAAAAGGAGAGGGGATCGGAGGGGACAGTCACAGCGGAGAGGCACAGAGAAGGAGAGGGGAACGGAGGGGACAGTCACAGTGGAGAGGCACAGAAAAGGAGAGGGGAACGGAGGGGGACAGCGGAGAGGGACAAAGGAAAGGAGGGGGCATGGAGGAGGATGCAGTGACAGTCAGCGGTGAGCGATCACCGCTGTGTCACTAAAGCAGCTGAAAGCCGGAGGGGGGGAGAATCTTGTAACTCCCCCACCGCCGATCACAGCTGTCCTCTAGGTATCGGGGGAAGCATCGGGAGCATTTGCCCGAGTACAAGTACTTGGGCAAATGCTCGGTATCGGTGCCGATACCGATACTAGTATCGGTATCAGGACAACCCTACTTCAAACCATATTTAATACCCTCCTGGGTGTACCCACTTCTACCCACATTGAGCTGGCTAGGGCCAACAGGGCATTAAAACCTAAAGGCCCATCAAATCCTGGAGACGTCATCTGCAGAGTACATTCGTACACCCTGAAAGAGAACATCATGCGCAAACAAATCCTATATGAAGCTACTCCAGTTCAATTATTTCCCGACTTATCATGGATTACTCTCCAGAAGTGCAGGCTACTTCAACTGCTTCTGCACACTTTACAAGAAAACAACATAACCTACTGGTGGGGCTTCCCTTTTAGCCTTTCCTTCGTCTACTCGCAATGGGAAAACGGCGGTCCGTCGGGTCCCTGAGGACTTCTGCATGTTTTGTGAGATTTTGGAGATCCTCATCCCGGAGCTCCCAGGTTGGGACATTATTCCACCTCCTCCTCCTTCCTTGACGATCTGGCAAAAGATCTCCCCGCATTTGCCCGTCTGACTCTCCCGCAGGAGCCCCAAGCAAAGACTGGTGATGCTCCCTCCACCTTGATGTTGCTGCTAATATGCAGTCAGCTGGGAACTTCTTCATCTTCCTTACTTATAGATGGAACCCCACTTTTGTCCTTTAAAACTTTTTTTTTTTTTCGGACTACAGATTTTCGCTAGATTTGCTTGGTTACATACGCATGGGTTCCCTGGTTGATGGAGGGGGTTGCAATGGCCCAGACCGTGGGGAATGAGCACTTCATGCCCTGTTCCCCCGACCTGGACTGAGGCCCTCCTAGTCACAGTTTATAGTATACACGTTGCATTATGTCTGTTATTAACACTGTTTACTTTTTCAGGATTTTCCCCCAGCTTAATATTTCATTTACGCAGGTCCTAGATAATTATTACTGGTAGACGCTTCGTTTCTGACACTACCCCCCCTCAGCGTAGATTGTGATTCAAAGTTCCTTCATAATCACACTTTACCTCCGTCGCCCCTATAGTGGATGATGTAGGTAATATGGATCATCCAGTTTAATGTTGTATCTCAATGTTTTGATTTTTGGTTTGTGATTGACTTTTATGTTCTTTTCTTCTCTCTTTACCCCCTTTGGCTCTTCATTCCTGGGTTCAACGTGATGTCCCCTCACTGTGGCACCCGTCTGCAACTTCGTGGCTGGCCTCCCTGGTCCTCCGGGTTAGATAAGTACATCATTCTTTCCCACTTCAGCACTTATTCACCCCTACCATCATCATGATACAGGTATATTCACTTAATGTCAATTGCCTTAATTCTAACTTTAAGAGACACTTAGCACTAAGGAGTTTCAGAGATTCAGAGGCAGAAGTAATATTTGTATAGGAAACACACTTTGACTGGAAAGGCACCCAGATATTTCATTTCACCCCAGGTTATTTAGCCTCTGGCCCTAAAAAAAGGCAGGGGTGGCTATTCTGATAAAAAAGGTTCTCCATTTACTCCCACGTCCTTTTATTATGACCCTCAAAGACGGTTCCTCATTCTTAAAGGAAAATGGCAGCAGATATCACTTTTTGTAAAGTTTATACCCTGAATGTGAATTCAGAGGAGGAGGGTTTAATGGCACAGGTGCTTCAGGCCTGGTTGTCAGGGTGCAGGGAGTTGCTAGTGCGCAGTGTCGTGGGGGTATCCTCACCTCCCGTGGTTTCGCCTGTACCAGCTTGGATGACTGTGGGGGAGCAAAGTACACCCATCGCAGGAAATCTACAATTGCCGCCGTTACTCCCCTTCGAGGCACCCGGGGGCATGCTGATGACTGAGGGCGGAGAAGCTGGCTTGGCTGTTTCAGGTCCTGTTGTGGTTTTGTCTGATGGTGTGCCGAAGACAGCATCGGAGTCCAAGAAGTCAGATGGGGCCTCAGACAGAGTGCGTTTATCTGACCCTTTAGGTGCGCATCTTAAGCCGGAAGTGAAAGAAAAAGGTGTGGAAGGGGAAATATGTTGATATATTTTCACTTCTGCCACCAGAAAAGTTTAATTTAGATAAAGTTAAGCCGGACAAAAGTAAAAAGAAAGAGGAGGAAAAGCGACGTTATCGCTTGATTCCCAGGACCTTCAGTAATTGGCTTCAGGCATTCAACATTTTGGCCAGTGTGATCGGAGAGAAGGCACCAGAGAACTGTTCAGCTCTCTTTTGCTATCAGGACTCTATTAGTGAGGCCCAGAGAGTGTACAGGGGGTAGCCTGGTTATACTACAATGAGCAGTTTCGGCAGCACAAGGCGGTTAGACCATCACTGAGGTGGGACCACAAGGACATAAGCTTGTGGGTGAAGCTCATGACCCAAGCGAGGGCCGTTACCCACCCCTTTCGGGGTGGTGGGGGTCGGGGGTGCAACTTATAGTTACATAGTTACATAGGTGAGGTTGAAAAAAGACACAAGTCCATCAAGTCCAACCTATGTGTGTGATTATGTGTCAGTAACTTCCTCAGCACCATCGGCTACAAAAAGAAAGGGGTACTGCTAGCAGTTTTAAATGACGGGACCTGCAGATTGGGGATCCTGACGTTATTGTCACCAATGCTCTGGATGCGGAGGTTCACACACCTTGTCCAAATGTTTTAAGAAAGGAAAGGGAAAGTCGACTGACACTGCAAAGAGGGAGAACTCCGGTGAGGGTGGGAAAAATGGTGCTCGTTCTCAGTAGGTACCCAGACGTCCACCCACAAAGTTTGCATCTGTTGGCTTGCATTTGGCATATTTTGTTGATCTCTGTTTGCCTATGGGCTGCGCCATTTCATGTGCCTTTTTTCGAAACTTTCAGTTCCTTTCTTGAATGGGTGGTGCAGGATTTGTCTGGTCTGAAGTCCATTATCCATTACTTAGACAATTTTTTGGTTATTGTCCCCCCCAGGAGCTCAGACTTGCCAGATTTTGTTGGCCACGCTCCAACATGTGCTTGAGGTTTTTCTGGTGCCATTGGTCCAACTGAGGAACTGAAATTTTTAGGTATCATTGATACCTATTGATTAGGGTGAAACGTCAGCTACCAGTTGATAAGCTGGACAATATTCGGGGGGGGGGGGGGGGGGCAGTTATCCGTGCTCGCCGTTGCAAGAAATTGCAATTACAATCCCTGCCATCATTCCTATGGGTCGAGTTTTTTGCCGATGGATGGTGGCTTTCACTGCTGGGGCAAAATCCCTGCACCATTTTGTGAGACTCCACAAGGATCGGGAAGATCTGCGGGTATGGGAGATGGTCCTTGACAAGTACAATGGACAGTCCTTGTGGATGGTGTCCAACTTTGATTTGGACCTCTATACGGATGAAGCAGGTTCGGTGGGCTATGCAGCCTATTTTAGGAGCCAGTTGAGCGCAGGGCGATGGCCGGAGTCCTGGGGTCAGGAATTCTGGAACAAGCGTGTCTAGTTTCACTGCAATAACTTAGGGGTAGTGCATGCCATTAACACCGTTACAGCTTCTTCTCCGTCAGTAGTGCATTTGCCTAGGCGTTTAGTTTTGCAATGTCTAAATGCTTTTATATATGCTGTCCATGTGCCTGGGGTGAATAACACAGTGGTTCATGCACTTCCTCGCCTATAGTGGGAAAAATTGGCACCGGAGGTGAAGCAGCTTGGAATTCCATGCCCCAGTCAATTGTGGAATGTCACCTTGCCACCATAGCTGGATCAATTCGGCAGTTGGTTTGTTCTTCCCCTTGGACAGCATATGAATGGGTCGGCACGGATTGGCAAGTTCGGTGGGTGGTTGCTTTCAGGATGAAGATCGGTTGCACGTATTGTCATATTTCATTGGTAAGAATTTTGAGGAAGGAGTCTCTATTTCCTTGCTGAATTGCAAAATGGCAGGTGTGGCATTTCTGTTTCGGCTATTGGGTTTGGCAGATGTCACAAAATCTTTTTTGGTTAAGAAAGCTTTGCGGGGTTACAGGAAGGGCAGGCATGTTCCGAATTCCCACCGTCCTGTTTTGTTCGCTATGCTGGGAGTGCTTTTGGATCATTTGCCTAAGGTTTGCTCAACCCCTTTTGAAGCAGTTCTCCTGAGGACTGCTTTCGTTCTGGCCTTTTTTGGGGCCCTCAGGGTGGGGGAACTGGTGAATCATTCTAAACATGTCGGGGGGGAGGGTTGGCAGCTTCAGACGTCATGGTTCAAGGAGACAAGATTTCTTTGTTTATCCAGAGACCAAAGACTGATCAGTTGGGCCGCGGGACTCGTTTTCGAGCTCAGGTGTTTTTCCCTATTCTTCTTACCTGGTCACTGCTATGACCGCTTGGTTGAAACTTAGGCCAAGAGGGCCTGGGCCTTTCATAACACATGCCGACGGTTCGGCGTTGTCAATTTTCAGTTTTTAGGAAATGACTACTGTCGGCTGGATTTACACCAAGGGACTACGCTTCCCATTCTTTCAGGTTAGGGGCAGCCATGGAGGCTGCTCGCTGGGGTCTGGTGAACAGGTTTTGCAGTGCATTGGTCGTTGAGAATCCCAGCGTTTTAGCTTATAAATTCATCCTCATCTCTTATAACTGGCTAGTTCTTGCTGTATCCCTGTGTTACTGTCAGTCGTTGTTCTGGGGGAGTTTGTCTCTGGTCTGGTTTAATTTTTATATCATTAAATGTTGCTTGTGATGCTTGAAATGTTATGTTTTTCAGACAAAGAATGTTTGGTGTGGATACTTGGTCACTCCTATGTTTTTTGGGGTGCCAAGAGGGCTGCAGTCAGAATGGAGGGCAGGCAGTTGGGCTTCCCACAGAATGCACCCAGTGTGAGGTGGATCGGTGTCCCGGGCATGCCGTGGTCCCGGGTGTTGCCGGAAGTCAATCATTATGCCAGATTTGATAGACCCCCAGATATTCTATTATTGCATGTTGGGGTTCATGATCTCGGGCTCTGTGCTATTTTGGTATAGTCTGACATTGTGAGTAGATCCGCCTGGCCCGCTCTGTGGATAAGCTCTATAAGGCTAGGATAAAAGTGAACAAAGAGGTGGCTAATTTTTTTGTCAGAAACGGCAGCCTAGCGGCGCACCATTTGGAGTTTGGAGGGTGATAATTGGATCTATTTAAGGGGGGTGGGGTTCACATAAATTCATCAGAATAGATATGTGGTTCCTGACTCTGCAAGAGGGTATACAGAGGGCTTTTTGTCTGTGGCGGTCCGCCCAAGGGCGAGGTTTCACACTTGGGCATCTGTGGCAGGGGCCTCATGGTTTTGAAGGGAATATTGATCTCGCGTCAAAATTGTCTGTGAAGAATGATGGGTTGGGCCCATCTTTGGTATGGGTACCTTCCCAAATAAGTGATGTCAGTAAGGCGATATTGATATTGGGGCTGTATTGGGTGGTAATGTGGAACTAATTGTCCCAGAGTCAGTGCAATTGTGGCTCTGGGCCGTGGTATGGAACTTGGTGCTTGATACAGCCAATTCGGTAGATCATGGTTGCCTCCAAATACCTAGACTTAGGAGAGTTATTTATTGTACATTAACGGGGTAAAGTTTATACATCAGTCAAATGCAGGCCCGGATGCCTAGCATTAAGAGGAGAGCCTACATGACTGTGTTTGCAGTCTAGGCTGTAGTTAGGCAGTTTAAGTAGGGGATTTTTAAGTGATTAAGGAATGCCTACATGATTGAACGAGAGCTGGGCGTGGTAGGATGGGGCAGGGTGGGGACAATAGTGGTCTGGTATAAAGGGGGTGTTGATTAAGGGTCAGTTGGAGACTGGTCAGCCAAGGAGAAGTTTTTCCCTCCCTCCCCTAATCACTCCTGTTGGATTGTTTAACCTTCTGTCTGTTTCTTTCCTTGTTGACGTTTGGCGAGAGGGGTGTACGATTTTCTTGCATGCTATTAGCGTGGGGGGTTTGGTGGAGTTATAGCAGTGGCAGGGCTCTCAGGGTTTTGAAGGTGGGCATGGTCAAAATTGTCTGTGGAGGCTGATGGATTGAGCCCATCTTTGGTATGGGTACCTTCCCGAATAAGTGATGTCAGTAAGGCGATATCAGTATTGGGGCTGTATCGGGTGGTAATGTGGTAACTAATTGTCCCGAGTCTGTGTAATTGTGGCTGCGGACCGTGGTAGGAACTTGGTGCTTGATACTGCCGATTTGGTAGACCATGCTTGCCTCCAAATACCTAGACTTAAAAGAGTCAGTTATTGTACATAAACGGGGGAAAAGTTTATCTTTCATGGAATGTAATAAAAAGGACCTATTTGTTAATTTGTGTTTTGTAAATAAAAGGCTGCTATGGCCATTTAAATCCATTCTAAGGTGGTCGTGTCTTATTTATATAAGGTGGGTAAGTTGGGAAAGTCAGGTATGGTCATGGCAGCTTGTAAATCAGCAATACATCAGTCAATGCAACAAGGCTCACACCTTACTAGCCTGTAAACTTCAAGAGTAAACCCATGGGTCGTTCCTCCAAGCCCTCCGAGACACAAATGGGGTTTTACACTCCCACCCTGACTGCGTCGGCCAACTGTTTTGTGACTATTTCTCTGACCTCAACAACCCGTTCATCCTGCATTTACCTGCCAAGGAAACCTTCCATGACCACGTTGGTGCATACCTCAGACACAGAGGAGTGGCCACATTTCTGACAACTGCCTTACAGTCCTTTAATTTCCAGATTACTGAAGAGGAGGTGTCGGAGACCTTGAAACTTTTACCAACCAGTAAGGCCCCAGGTCCTGATGGTCTCCCATATGAGTATTATAAGACATTCTTGCCCACCTTGCTCCCGTAAATGACCTGCTTGTTTAATGGGTTTATGCACAAGAGTGAGATCCCAAGGGATATGCAGACCTTCCACCTGTGAAAAATCTATATACTAAATATATACGCTCGTGCTAATGGTATATCAAACCACAAAAAAAAAAAAAAATTGCAGCTGCTATACACAAAGTGCTAATCACTTGAAAAACATATAAAAATAAATATAGCCCTCGCAAACACAATAAGTGAAAATTTGTTAACCAAAAAGAAAGGCCAAAATACAATAAGTGAAAAGTGCTTCAGAGAAATTCAGGTGTGCAACACCCCCTCATGTATCCCCACTCATCAGATCACAACAACCCCCAGCTTTTCAGGCTGGTGGGTCATTAAAAGCTTGATAGAGAATCCTGGGAAGGCGGATAAGGTGATATGCCTTCAGGTCTGGAAATCCTTTAAAGAGTTTCTCAGCCAGAACACAGCAGATACCCAGAAGTAAAAACAAAAGGAAATTGATAGTGAAGTACCATTAAAAAGGTTTTAATGAAAAAGGGAGTGGGTACTTTCAATGAATAAGATAAAACAAGCCTCAAAATGGAGCTGTGAGTGTAAAAATGCCATTCCTGGCGTGTGTTCCACAGGACCGGAAGTGACATCAGTGATACCGGAAATAGTGTCAACGTTTCACCCTCCCACAGGGTGTCATCAAGGACCTAGTTTCCGGCTAGCTGAGCCATCTTAAATAGGGGCGGAGAAGAAACACCCCTCCAAGAAACCAATCAAAATTGGCATAGCAGCCATTTTGTTGGTGGGACAAAAGAGTTGCTCCTAGGGATAGAGTACAGTCAATAGGAGAGACAAAACGCCATTTTGCTGGTTTGATAAAATCAAACAAGTACTTCCAGAAAATCAATGGAGGTCACTTCAGGCTAGATAGTGGAACGATAGACAAAAAACCTTTTCTAAAGACTTCAAACATAAAAAAGAAAGAGAAAAAAGAAATAGAAATAAAATGAACAAAAATATAAAATAAATATAAATAAAATGAAAAGTGAAAATAAGAATAAAAATGAAAATAAACATAAAAATAAAATTAAATTAAAAAAATAAAATAAAAATAAAACTAAAAAGAAAAAAGAAAGTAAAAATAAAAATGAAAATAAAATAAAAATAAAGTGAAATGAAAATAAAAATTAAAATTAAAATAAAATTAAAAAAGAAAAAGAAAAAAAGAAAAAAGTGAAGAAAGATAGATAGAAAAGTGAAAGAAAGGAAAAAGGGCAATGGTGAAAAGTCAGTAGCACAATAAAATGTGTAACACGTTAAAATTGGGAAAATATATGCAAACGCTTCCTAAAAATTGTTCTAAAAATTGGACAGGAAGCAATTGAGATCTAGATCGATATTTAACCCCAAGGGCTCATCGTTTTGAGATGATGGATCCACTGGGTCTCATTACGAGATATGGCCCGCTTGAGATTCCCACCTCTCCAGTGTCCCTCAACTCTATTTATACCACAGAAGGTAAGCCCACTAGGGTCCCTTCCGTGGAATAGTCTGAAATGGTTGGGCAAACTGTAAAGTTTGAATCCCTTTTTGATCCTATTAACATGTTCCCTTAATCTTACTCCCAACGTTCTGGTGGTCCTACCCACGTACTGTAGCCCATATGGGCAGGATACATGACGTGGGTGGTACCACACGTGATGAACTTGTTAATTTTAAAGGACCGGGCTGCGAATTCAGTGGTTTTCCTTACCCTATGTTTGGATGTTCTGCACATAACACATCTCCCACAACTGAAAAAACCAACCTGATCCAAGAAAGTACATGCCTTTTTCGGAGGATCAACAACATTCGGTGCCAATTTCAACCGTAAGGTGGGGGGTTTGGTATAAATGAACTGAGGTCTGCTCGGTAGAATTTTAGATATATAATTGTCTTTTAGCAGAAGATGCCATTATTTGGAAATAATTTTTTCCACCTGTCTATATTGGCGGGTATAGCCAGTCATAAAAGCGATAGCAAAATCCCTCTCAGTGACCACCTTTTTCTTGAACAGATCGTCTCGATTTATACTTCTTACAGCCGATAAAGTTTTGTTTAACTCCCATGGGGTATAGCCCTTTTCCACGAATCTGTCAAACAAAACTTTGGCCTGTTTGTCAAAATCCTCTATACTGGCGCAATTGCGCCTGACTCTCACAAATTGGCTCTTGGGAATAGCACTGAGCCATCGAGGATGATGAAAGCTCCCCAAAGGAATGTAGCCATTTCTGTCAACCTCCTTAACCACTTCAGTACTGGGCACTTAGACACCTTCCCGCCCAGGCCAATTTTCAGCTTTCAGCGCTGTTGTAATTTGAATGACAATTGCGTGGTCATGCTACACTGTACCCAAAAATTTTTTTATCATTTTGTTCCCACAAATAGAGCTTTCTTTTGGTGGTATTTGATCACCTCTGCGGTTTTTCTTTGTTTCTGTTAAAATTTTTTGTAAATAAGCACGTTTTCTCCTTCAATGACGGGCACTGATATGGCTGCACTGACGGCACTGATACAGCGGCACTGATGGGCACCGATGAGGTGGCACTGATGATGGGCACTGATAGGCGGCACTGATAGGTGGCACTGATGGGCACTGATAGGTGGCACTGGTATGCGGCACTGATGGGCACTCATAGGTGGCACCGATGGGCACTCATAGGCGGCACTGATGGGCACTCATAGGTGGCATTGATTGGTACATATGGGTGGCACTGATGGGTACTTATGGGTGGCACTGATGTGTGGCACTGATGGGCACTGATAGGTGGGCACATATGGGCAATGGCAGGTGGCACCAATGGGCAATGACAGGTGGCACTCATAAAACATATTGGGGGCATTGCTGGAACATAATGGTGCCAATCAGTGCCCATTTGTGGGCACTGATTGGTACAGATTGGGCACATGTGGATGGCCATGGGGTACATACCTGGCCATCCACATGTTGCCCCTTCCCTGGTGGTCCTAGTGGCGATCCCTGGTGGTCCAGTGTGGTGATCTGAGGTAGGGCTGCGCTGATAAACAATCAGCGCAGACCCCCCTGTCAAGAGAACCGCCGATTGGCTCTCCTCTACTCGCGTCTGTCAGACGCGAGTGAGGAAAAGCCGATCAACGGCTCTTCCCATTGACAGCGTGATCAGCTGCTCTTTACCAAGATCGGTGGAGCGGTGGGTCAGCTGACACACCGTTCCACCGATCGCCGCGATGCACGCCCCCGGGGGCACGCAGCGGCATGTTATCCTGCTGGACGTCATATAACGCCCAGTCAGGATAACGGAACCACTTCCCGGACGTCAATCCGCTATAGGGTGGGCGGGAAGTGGTTAAAATAAGTTTTGGTGGACAGTTGATAGTTGTTTTTGAAGACTACTAAATCTAAGAAGTTGATACTGTAATAATCAGAAACTGCTGAGAAGGATATTCCATAATTATTCCCACAATTTTTGACAAAAACTGTAAAAACGACTCATTTGATCCTGCCCAAATGACGATAATGTCATCGATATAACACTTCTAGAACTTGAGCTGAGGTATATTGGCTCCAAAAATGGCATCTTTTTCCAAGTAACTCATGAACAAGTTAGCCACTGAAGGGGCATACTTAGCCCCCATGGCTACCCCTTTTTTCTGCCTGAAGAACTGTTTATCATACCAGAAAAAATTGTGACTCATAGCCAAATCCAGGGCATGAACAAGAAAATCATTTTGTTTATTTTTCATTTTTGTATTGTTCAAAGTCCATACCACAGTTTCAACAGCGTGTCTTTGCTGGATGTTAGTTTACAAAGAGTTGACATCAATGCTGGCCAATAAATGGCCATCATCCACCTCAACCTGCTGTAATAGTTAAATAAGGTTCTTACTGTCCTTGAGATAGGCTGGACAACTCTGTGCCAGTGGCTGGAGGAAATGGTCCAGATATTCACCAATTCTGGCAAACAGAGTCTACCCCACTCACAATGGGTCTCCCCGGTGGTTTGGCCAGATTCCTGTGAATTTTGGGTAGTTGGTAAATAACTGGCACCCTCGGGACATCGGGTACCAGGTATCTAGCCTCTTTTTTTTAGTGACAATACCTTCATCCTGGGCACTTTTAACCAGACATCTCAGCTTAGCTTTGAACTTATTGGTGGGATTACCCCCCCAATTTTTCATAGGTTTTAGCATCATGGACTAATCTGTTGAGTTCTGCTAAATAGTCAGATTTATTGAGGATAACAAGACCTCCCCCTTTGTCTGCACTCCTAATGACAATCTGTTTTTTTTTTTTCTAGGGCTCTAATACCCCTTTCAATGTCTGCCTTCCGCCTACTGGGATCGAAATACATCTAAAAAATGGCTATTGCGATTTCTAGGGTTAAAAACCAAATTATTCCTCAAATTGGTGTGACTGTAATCCGATGCTTCCTGTCCTGTATGAGGTGTAACTCTACTATAATGTTTCTTATCATTAACTTTCCTCATAAATTTCTGAAAATCAACAACAATATCAAACTTATTAAGATCCTTATCAGGGGCAAATTTGAGACCCAACTCCAATACTTTTAACTCATCTAAAGTAAAGGTGGCATCACTCAAATTAAAAATACCCTGCATTAGGTCTCTCTCTTTCTTTTTTCTTTTGCCTCCCCTGCAGCCTCTCTGTATGCTACGCTTTGTTCTCCTCCATGGGATCTGGGGGTGCCATGCGATACCAAGGTTTCCACTCCCCCACTCCATTCACCTGAGAATGTTGGCCTCTCCCCCTCCCTCTGGGGTGTGAGGATCCCCTCCCCCTCCCTGGGGGCCCACCATACCCTCTTTTTTGAAAATCCCCCTATAATTGGCACCTGGGTGTCCTCTCTTTGCTCTCAAGGACGGACCACCTCTAGGTTGAGGTGGAGCCCAACTTGGGCTATTCCAACCTCGATAAGTAGCATAATCTTGTTGATAATAAGCATCAAGGGCATTATGTTCTTCCTGTTGTAGGGGTTCATACCGATTGTATGTGTGGACTCCATAAGAATTATGATCAACCTGGGGTCTGGTATTACTGTTACCCTGTTGAAAAGACTGGGGAGTTGGCCCACTGTGAGAGGTATGAGGTGTTACAAGGGCAGTATCGATATCGTCCATTGAGGTCAGAGGTAAAGCCTCTTCACTCAATGTAGCATCCTGCCATTTGTAAACCTTATTGGCTTTGTAATTATTAGTGTCTCTCACATATTTTTTCATTTTTTTCTTCTGGGTCTCTTTGTCAACTTTAACCACAAAATCCTGCAATTGTTTCATTTTTTCTTTAAATTCTGCTGACCCTTCAAAAGGTGCTAATTTAGCCTTGACGGTGTGTGGGGATACATGAGGGGGTGTTGCACACCTGAATTTCTCTGAAGCACCTTATATTTCCTTCACTTTGGATTGGAGCACCTTCAGTCACCTTATTTGGACTTTATTTTCACTTATTGTATTTTGGACTTTCTTTTTGGTTAACAAATTTTCACTTATTGTGTTTGCGAGCACTATATTTATTTTTATATAGACCTTCCACCTAACTGATACCCAAGCCAGACACGGACCACACAATATGTGGGAACTATAGGCCCATTAAACTCAGATCTAAAGATTTTCACGAGAACACACTCCCTCCACTTAAATGAGGTTCTCCCCTCTCAAATTCACAAAGACCAGGTGGGCTTCGTACCTTGGTGGCAGGCAATAACACCAGAAGAGTCATCAACTTAATAGACAAAGTTAATAGGCAAAACACAGAAGCGCTTTTACTCAGTTTAGATGCTGAAAAAGCCTTTGATAGGCTTAGCTGGCCTTTCATGTTTACAACCCATGAGCATCTGGGCTTCCAGGGACCGTTCCTCAGGGCGATCAAACACTTGTATGCAGCCCCCTCTGCCTCTATAAAAACTCCCTTTACAGCCTCCCCTCCTTTCACTATTTACAATGGAACAAGGCAAGGCTGTCCGCTTTCTCTGCTACTTTTTGCCCTGTGTATTGAGCTCCTGGCAGCCCAGATTCGATGTGATCCCAACATTTTGTGGGGTCTCCGTCAGAGGACATGAGTTTAAAATTTCGCAATTTGTGGATGATGTACTTCTCACCTTGACACACCCGCGTGTGACTCTCCCTAACCTCCATTAACTACTGGAGGAATGTGGGGCCCTGACTATAAGGATAATCCCTCTAAATCAGAAGCCTTGCTGCTCAACATGCCTTCCTTGGAGGTCCGTCACCTCTCAGAAACGTTCCCCTATACGTGGAAAGCCCATGTCATCAAATATCTCCGGGTACATCCCGTAGTCCTTGTATGACACTAATGCCGCGTACGTGCGATCAGATTTTCAGATGGGAAATGTTGGATGTGAGCTTGTTGGCTGAAAGTCCGACCGTGTGTATGCTCCATCGAACATTCGTTGTCGGACTTTCCGCCAACAAATGTTGGCTAGCAGGTTCTCAAATTTTCCGCCAACAAAACTGTTGTCGGACTTTCTGATCGTGTGTACACAAGTCCGTTGCACAAAAGTTCACGCATGCTCGGAATCAAGTACGAGCCAGAAGCACTCGGTCTTGTAAAATTAGCGTTTGTAATGGAGTTATCACATTTGTGTTGCGGCAAATTATGAAATCTCTCAATTCAGCACATTCTCTTCTTCTTTATAATGCTATAATAATGAAGTTGCTTTGCTGCTGATATTCACAGAATTCTGACAAACGTATTTTTTTATTATTTCTAGTGATCTCATGAATATTATTTTTTTTTTTTTGTTGTTTTTTTTTTTCTAGTGATCTCCATAATAATTTTTTTTTTTCGTTTTGTGTGTCAAGTTACCACAACACCATTCTTATCTTGTAATTAACCTCAAAGTTGTTGGTGTCCTTTGTTAATTTGACATTTTATTTTTGAAATGTACCTGCCTACTCACAAACAAACTGTTCTTTTTGAAGTAAAACACATAGCCAAGTATTTGTCAAAACAAAAATTTAAAATTTAATAGGGAGCACAAGGTCATAACAAAATGAAGAGGAAAGCAATGTTGGAGAAACAGTTGGAATTGGTGAAGCTTTTGTACCCTAGGGCAGACATCAATTTTTTGACTGTCAAAATTGGTAGCCTAAGGAGTCCATTTAATAGGGAGCACAATACGGTCCAGGACTCCGAGAGATTGGGAGCAGCAGCAGATGACATATATGTCCTGAGGCTGTCGTCTTACAACAGGTCGCGTTTTTTGCCAGACCACACCAAACCCAGGCCCATCACTCTCAACACTTCCTTCCATGCTGCTGTTGTGGGTGGGGTGGCTGTGGTGTTGGTGGAGGTGGTGGAGAAGCATGGTCCAACTCACAGAGGTGTGTTTGAGGTGTGAGTTCACCCCTCATCCCCTTGTTTAGGGCCTTGAGAATAATCTCTTTGCATATAGTGCGTTGGGCCTCCTCCATCTTTTTTAATTTGCTGGCAGTGACGCATCCAAATGCCTTGTGGACACCAGGGCTTGTGGTAACTGCCGCAGTAGCCTGTTTTAGGAAATCAGCCGTGGACTCCTCTAGGTTCCTTGCCTTCCTGGGCCTTTTGGTTTGAGGGCAGAGGGGAGGAACCTGGGATTCTGTCAGGCTGCTTGCCACGGCCTTCTCCTGGCTGAGACTTTCCTGTGTATGAAAATGGTACATAGTTTTAGGTTTTTGGTCATCAATCACACACGATTTTGAGCTGATTGTTGCAAATTGAATGTTAACAAATAGAAAAGAATATCATTCGGACCCCAGCATTTTTCATTCTTGTCCCAATCATTTTTGGCTACTACTGTCTATTGATATGTAAACCACTTTGTGAAATCAGAAATTAGTGATCAATAACATCTAGTAAACATCATTCAATTTTTGACAAGAAATATGTTCAACGATGCTATACCTGGGTCAAGCTGGGCTCCTCCACATCTTTTCTTTCTGGGTGGAATGCCCAGGTTGCACCTTAGGAGCCTCAGCTGATGTGGAAGGAAGTGTTGATAGTGATGGCCTGGGTTCCGTCTCGTCGGACAAAAAATGCAGGCTGTCATAGTTCCACAGCCTGGGGACATATATGTCATCTGCTGCTGCTCAGGATCTCAGGGAATCCTGGACCTTCTTATACTCCCTATTATATGTGCTCCTCAGGCTACAAATTTTGGCCTTCAAATAGGTGATGTCTGCCGTGGGATACACAGGCTTCACCAGTTCCAACAGTTTATCCAGCGCTGTCATCCTCTTTTGCTTGTTTGAATAGTCCCTGCATTGGACTTGCCAGAGACGTGGCAGCTCCCTGTACTTGTCTATGAAGTTGGGCAGGAAGTCAGGGGCTGTGAATTTGTCAACCATTTTATCTGCAAGACACAACACAAGACAAACCCTAATGTCAGGCTAAACTCTCCTAATCTTGTCCCAATATAGGCCTTAGACATGTGCATTCGTTTACGTCCGAATGCATTTTCGTCCGAATTTCAGGTATTTTCGTTATTGTTTTAACAAACATAACATAAGTGCAGAATACGAAAACCGAAAGATCCGATATAAACAAATGCTTTATTTTCGTTTTCGTTTGCGACAACAGTTCGATATAGATAGAAGATTCAACATGATGCTGACAATAACAATCTGTGTCTATTGAACCTGTGGTTGAATGTGCCTCTAACCTTAACTCTATTAGTCCAAGATTATTCTATAGAGAGAGAAAAGTTTCGACATAGAGAGAAAAGATTCGACATAGAGAGAAAAGATTCAACAGAGAGAAAAGATCGCTGCTGGAATTGCATGGGGGAAGTAAAATAAAAATAATGATGATGATGAATGTTATTGGCCAATTGTAACCAAAGAGGAGGGGCAGTAAAATAGCTAGAACTAAGTACACACATAGGGGCGTGGCCTGACGTAGCATGGAGTAGGACGTATAGACACAGAGCTCCGTCCATCACTCCTAATCCTCATTAATCCTGGACATCCTGCACTAACAAACCGGCTGGATTGTGTCCCTGGGACACCTGGAGCAGAATTATCCGGTTCCTGCGGAGGGAGAGCGCGTGACGGCCCGAACGGAGCGGCGATCTCCCGCCCGGCGGCCCACTAAATTTAGACCGCGGCTTCGGCCTACCATCGGAGGTCGCGGCCATCTTGGTCCTCCTCATCTGCGGCCCTGCCTGAAGCCTGCATCAATATACAGGTACCTAGATGCGGGATAACCCCCTGGGAGAACGGGATTGCACTCATCCCCCTGATTACTAACTTATATAATCATCAAAGGCCCAGGGAGAACGGCCTGGATTGCGGCCTAGACCTCTATGCTGTGACCGGCGGCCATTTTGGTACACCTACCTCCTCTGCCTGTATTGTAACACAGCCTGCGGTCCTGTTCTTCCCCTCCAAACAGTACCTACTCGGCCCTCTGTGTCTCACAGGGCATAGTTCCAGTCTGCCAATATCTCTGAGAAAGGAGGGGTAATACCTCACACACTGACACAGCAAGATTAGCTCCTGTCCCCATTTTCCCAGATACCCTAACATCTGGACATCATGTCGCCATCGAAATCTCAGAAAGCCGCCGCATCTAAATTGGATCAATACCGCCGACAGGACAGGGAGGAACAGGCAGAAAATGACGGCGACGCTGCACATGGCGAGGAGCGTACAGCGGGAGACACAGAAAAGCTGCTGGAAGCAATAACCCTCTGCAGAACATCACTTGCCTCACAGATAGAAGAAGTCAAGGTAGACATATCCTTGATCAGACAAGACTTCCACAAACTCCGAGACCGTGTTAAAGAAACTGAAACCCGCATCAGTGACATGGAGGACACCATTCCCCCAATGAGAACGGAGGTGCACCACATGAAGCAGCAAATCCAACAACTATTCTCCAAGCAAGAAGACCTTGAGAACAGAAGCAGGAGATGTAACCTCCGCCTCATTGGTCTGCCGGAGGGGGCTGAGGGTAAGGACCCCACGCTTTTCCTGGAGCAATTGCTCATCAAGACCTATGGTAGAGAGGCCTTCTCCCCCATGCTGGCAGTTGAAAGAGCCCACCGCATGCCCGCCAGACCGCCGCCACAAGGAGCCCCACCACGTACTTTTATAGCCAAAATGCTCAACTACAGAGATAGAGACGCTGCCCTGCGACTTGCAAGGGAAAGGGGCAACATCCCCCTAGGCAACGTAAAAATTGCGGTGTTCCCTGACTTTTCGGCGGAGGTGCAGCGACGCAGACAAAATTTCATGGAAGCAAAGCGCAAGCTTAGAAACCTCAACATGAAATATGCCATGCTGTTTCCAGCGCGTCTCCGAGTGGAACATGACGGCCGTGTTTCCTTTTTTGAAGATCCCGCTGAGCTGATGGCCTGGTTGGAACGCAGAAACAACCTGGAAAAGGCGGATTAAAGTGTCTGTGAGTATGTAATCATACGTTAATCTTCCACATGCACACCCCTGAAATAGATGCAACAACAACCCACTATCAATCTCCACTGAACACCCACCCCTATTTACTTCACCAGTTGTTACCATTGTGAAGAATAGCCCATGGGGTAGAGGAACACAGTGCCTACACAAATATCTACATGTACTCCCCTGTTGTGGGCTTAGATCCAGTTTATATTCTGCGGATCATTTCTGATACACAATGCTGGAACTTTCCTGGGACAATTCCCTAAATGATCGAACTACACTCATTACTTTTTACATCTCAATGGAGCTCTGGACTGCTGCAGTCCTACAGTCCACAAGCAGAGTGCAGCGTACTCTGCCCCCATACAAGTCTGGAACTGGCGGCCTAAGAAGAAAATACCACAACAGCACCAACCTTGATAATGTGCAAACTCCAGTTACACACCTGAGTGAAGAGAGGTTAGCCCTCTCTTTGTTTTTTCTTCCATGGAAAGAGAAGTTTAGAGGTGCACAGACAATCATCCTACTTCAAGTACTTTACTTTCATTACTTTTTCTCTCAATATGCCGTCAGGGCCGAGACTGTACAGAAAGTTTTGTTATGGGTGAATGCTAGCATCAGTTGGGGAAGATGCAAAGCAGGGAGGGGGGAGGGGGGAGGGGAAACCTACAAGTTGAATTTCAATGTAAGTGTTTTAATGTTCAAGCGCACGACGCTGACATACCTTTTTGTTTCACTGGTGTTCAGACGCTGCATGCAGTGAGTTACATCACATAACCAGAAAGAATATAACCATTTTTGCTTTTTTCCAATTAAGGAAAGAAGGGTGTAGATTGAGATCACAAAAACATATTCTATTACAACTCCCGTTTCTATATAAATATGTTACCCTCCAATATAGAGTCAAGTCTGGGTTCATAGGGAAAGCATTGTCATGCATACACACCGAGACCAATTGGAGAGAATACGTATCAGGGGGGGGGGAGGGGGAGGGGGAAACTAAAAAACCAGATTCAACTACACGTGCTCCGGTTAACCTGTGTGTGACAATGCTATATCCTACGTTTAGCTGGTGTTCAATTGCTACCCATAGCATGCTATATCGCAGATGTATTGGGAGCCTGATACTATCTGTTCTGTTTCTTCTAAGGAAAGGGAGCCTCTGGCTGGGTGCACAGAAATCCGTCCCATTTTATTTATTGCCCTTTTATTATTTCTTCTTTTATTACGCTACCAGATGCAAAAACATAAAGAAAAATCTGTTACTGATGCAGGCTAGCACTGACTGGGTGGGGGACATTGCTGGGAGGGGGGAGCGGAAAAGGGAAGCCTAAAAACTGAACTTAAATGTGCGCACTTTAACTGCTACGTCTACAACACCAACACGTCCCGGTTCCATCAGGTGTCTACTGGAACAATACAATATGTTATATCACCCATCCCTGCTGTTTAACCATCCTACATCACCCCGCCGCAATGGGGCTAAAAGCTACATTAACATACTAATATATAGGCACAAACAACAATGCCTAGAATATCACTGAAGTTCCTTACATGGAACGTGAGGGGATTACGTGATAGAATTAAACGGGCGGCAGCCCTCGCATTTATTAAAAAGCAAAGAGCGGATGTGGTGACCCTGGTTGAGACCCACATAGAGGGTAGACTTCAGATGACACTGCGTCGCCCGTGGGTGGGTTGGGCATTCCACTCGACCCATACAACACACTCGAGAGGTGTCTCGGTACTTATCGCAAAAACAGTGCACTTTGAATTATGCGAGCTACACACCGACCCACAAGGTAGATATATATTTATATCCGCTAAATTACACGGGGAACCCTTCTTGATCCTGGCTGTCTATGTCCCTCCCCCATTTTCCACCTCCATACTACTAGAGGGAATCTCCTTTATAGCAAAATACCCAACAGCTCAGACAATATGGATGGGAGATTTCAATAGTACACTTAATGAGGAACTGGACAGACTGAGACCAACTCCACCTGCTACAAACCCCCCCAGGGATACTAAACTTGCCAGGCTTTTCTCACCCTTTCACTTGATAGACATCTGGAGGCATAAACACCCGCACACACGTAAATACTCCTGCTTGCTATATCCCAAAATTTGTTAGCACGTCTCCTTGAGACAGAGTTTGGTCCTAGACTGCTCTCGGATCACGCTCCATACTGGATCACCCTCACCTTCCATATAGATAAACCACCAACTTCATGGCGCCTTAATCCGTTCTGGCTGACGCTGTTGCCAGAGGATGACGACTTGTCAGCCGAATGGGAGACCTTCTTCCGAGAAAACACAGACTCTGCCTCTTTCCTGATGGTATGGGAAACTTTTAAAATACACGCCAGGGCTACCCTAATAACTCGCATCAACAAGATCAAAGCAAACTCATCAGATATATATGAGAAGGCGGAGACTGAATTCTCACGCACAGAACACACATACCAAAATGACCCATCCCAAGCTAACGCCTCCCACTTAAAACTACAATCTAGGATCATGAACCAACTCCAATACGAAAAAGCAAGACAGAAATTATTTTTTGCCAAACAGAAGTATTTTGAGCAGGGTGAGAGAGCTGGAAAACTCCTGGCGTTTCTAGCTCGAAATGAGGACAAACCCCCAGTGGTAATTGCACTTCATAGCCCAGAGGGGCAAAAAATCACAGATCCTCCTGTTGTGTCATCTAGGTTTAGGGAGTTCTTTGTGGACTTATACAACTCTAGGACCCAAGAGGGACCAGACGATATGATCCCCTTTCTGGAAGGAGTAGCATTCCCTCAACTTACGCTTGAACAAAGGGAGCTTCTAGAGGCCCCCCTCAC
This sequence comes from Aquarana catesbeiana, assembly GCF_042186555.1. Lineage (NCBI taxonomy): Eukaryota > Metazoa > Chordata > Amphibia > Anura > Ranidae > Aquarana > Aquarana catesbeiana. Next base: position 110,276,057 of record NC_133335.1, read on the forward strand.
TAAAGAAGAAATAGACACCGCAATTGCAAGTTTTGCCAAATCTAAATCCCCTGGCTCAGATGGGTTACCCATAGAATTTTACTCACATTACAATGAAATAATCACCCCCAAACTGCTTACCCTTTATAATGTCATGTTTCAACAATTCACCCTCCCATCCTCTATGGGTGAGGCCACAATTGTCTTGATACCTAAACCGGGCAAGGACTTGGGTCACCCGGAATCCTACCGCCCTATCTCATTACTACAGGCTGATATTAAGATTCTGGCCAAAATTCTAGCCATGCGACTCAATCAAGTGATACTCAACCTTATACATGCTGACCAGGCAGGTTTTATGCCGGGACGTAACACTTCCTTTAACCTACGGAAATTATTTATAAACCTGCAGGCTACACATGAGAATGTAGGCACAAGAGTGATAGTCACCCTTGATACAGCCAAGGCTTTCGACTCGGTTGAGTGGGGATATCTCTGGTGCTGTCTTGAACGATATGGCTTTGGTCCAAACTTCATTCAATGGGTACAATTACTATACCAGAACCCCGCGGCCAGAGTGGTGGCAAATGGATGGCCGTCTCAGAAGTTCGACCTCCACAGAGGCACGAGACAGGGCTGCCCATTGTCCCCACTACTGTATGCTCTGGCTGCGGAACCACTGGCTATTTCTATCCGGACAGACCCAGAGATCATAGGATTAAAAACTGGAACCCTCACAGAAAAAATCAGCATGTACGCTGATGACACATTGCTTTATCTGGCGGACCCAGGTCCTTCCCTCCACCGGGCTCTTCAGACAATTGAACGATTTGGGAAATTCTCGGGCCTCAAAATAAATTGGGGGAAATCCCAAGTTTTACCAATAGACACTTTCCCACCCACGGAATTCCAAGCCACCCTACCATTACAAAGAGTAGACACAATTAAATACTTAGGAATAAATACCTCCAAAAATCCAGCAGACTATATAACACTTAACATTAAACCATTATATTCCCTTATTAAAACTAAAACACAATCGTGGACTAGACTACCCTTAGGAGTATGGGGCCGCATCAACCTTATAAAAATGATACTACTCCCTAAAATATTATATATACTCTGGCATACCCCAACATACATACCTCTAAAACACTTTAAAATAATGGAGTCCCTTCTCAAGCCCTTTGTGTGGGGGACAAATAGACACAAGATTGCATGGCAAACCCTCAAAAACCCAACAGACATGGGAGGTACAGCACTTCCAGACCTTAATCACTACTATATTGCATCCCAACTCTCCCAACTTTACCATATAGATAAGGTGGACAGTGAAAGATTCCGGATGCTACTCTGCCCACAATGGGCCCAAGGAACCTCAGATTCCATATATGCTATCACCATGGGCACTAGGACCAATGAAGGTAACACACACAAAACATCCCTGTTGTACCAATACAGACGCATCTGGGAACTCGCAAACAACAAACTCAATATACCCAGACATAACGACTTCACTCCCTTATGGTGTAACAGAGACCTACCAGAGCTCCACAATATCCATGACCCGAGACCTTGGATGGAGAGGGGTATACTCTACTTGCACCATGTCTGGTCAAACGGAACCCTTAAAAGTTTTGACACCCTTAAAGAGGAATTCCATCTGGCCAGCAATATGGTATTCAGATTCCTCCAATTGAGACACGCAATACAGGCACAATTTCCACAACTCCCACTACAGTCAGCCCCCAATCCTCTAATAGCAATCATAAAAGACACAAAAAAATTAATCTCCTGTTTCTATAACATGCTCACTATCCCAATAGCCACAAAAATAGCATACGGCCTCAAATCCCGCTGGGAAAGGGATCTGGGTAACCTAGAAGATGAGGAATGGGAAGAAGCATTGGACACATGTAAAGAAGTATCTCCCAAACTATCAGACAGGTTGACACAATTAAATATAATACACCGTACATACCTAACCCCGCACAGGATAGCCAGATACAAACACAACTGCTCAACATTGTGTCCAATGTGTAGGTCCACAGAGAGTTCGTTCTACCATCTCCTCTGGTCATGCCCACAGATACAGGGCCTATGGAAACAGATAGTGACCTTCCTTCATGACAACATGGGCTCACCTGTGACACTGGACCCCAAACAATGCCTGTTAGGTGTATTCCCGAACCCACTGGAAAAATACACCAAGGTATTTCTACAGGAGACCCTGTTCTCATGCAGAAAGGTAATAGCTAGGAAATGGATGCGTCCCTTACCACCCGAGACTAAAGAATGGAAAGCAGAGGTAAATGGGACACTCCCATATAAACGGGTGATATACATCAATAGAGGGTGCCCAGACAAATACAATAGAATATGGGATCGATGGCTACAGGACTCGGAAACCTGCTCATGACCACTGTAAATTTCTTTACACTGGAGAAATACCTCCCCTCAATGAAAATACTATAATCATACCCTACATTAAACGATAATATCAATAGAGAACATCAGAAGAAACGTACTACAGACCATTCATGTATGTAACCATCTTTATTTTACGTACAATTACATTGCAATGTATACATGTATAAATATGTGCAAATGATATGACTTGTACGCATTCTGATTCACAATAAAAAACTTTGTTGGGAAAAAAAAGAACTAAGTACACACGTACAGCCAACTTACTTTCACTTACGATTTGCTAGCAGTGAGAGACACACACACACACTGAATTATTTCAGAAGACAGTCAATCTTAGCTGGTCCGTTTGTCAGAGAACCTGAATTATTTAGCAATTAAGCATAAGTTCAGCAGCAGAACAATAGTGAAGCAAGCTACAATTCAACTTAACTTTTTCATAATAATCTGCTGCTATTGTGTTAGTGTTGTGAACTTGATGGTGATACTAGTGTTGCTAGTGTTGTGATAGCCTCAGAGGCTGCCCGTGTTGTGGGGGGGGATTTATGATTATAGATTCTATATTATAATGCCATATCAATATCTGACACAATGTCAGATGCCGCGCCCGCCATTGCAATTGGAGATTGAGAAATGAATGTGAAAATTGGCTGACTGTTGGGGTAGAGTAGACCATTCAACATGAACGCCGAAGATTTGACAAAGCAATGAAAAACATACAAACGTCAAATCTTTGGCTTATGGTGTCTGTCGAAAGTTCTAAGAAGATTCGACGGAGCAGCTAACCTGTACGACGCTGCAATTGTACATTTCCGGTCAAATGCATCCGCCCATAGGCTATAGAAAAATTCTAATGTTGGTTGACTAGTAAAATAATTAATAAATATAATTATTACTAGTCATACAACATTAGAATTCTACTACAGCTAGCTTGTAGGTGGAAAATTAGACCGGAAATGTACACGTACAGTTTAGCTGCTCCGTCAAATCTTCTTTGAACATTCGACAGACACCATAAGCCTTCAATGACAGATTCGACCTTAATTAATTTGGATTTTCGGACGAATGCAATTTTTAACGAAAAACAAAATAAATAAAAAAATGAATTTCGGGAGTAACTAAATACATTTATTTTTCGGACGAAAACGAAATTCTGAAATGAAATATTTCAGTGTGCACGTGTCTAATAGGCCTCAATCTATAAGCAGTATAGGCCACAAACCACTGATGCCCCAAGTTGCAATTGTACCTTTGTTTGAACGATGCCGCGCTCGCCATTGCAATTGGAGATTGAGAAACGAATGTGAAAGTTGGCTGACTGTTGGGGTAGAGTAGACCATTCAACATGAATGACGAATATTCGACAAAGCAACGAAAAACATACAAACGTTGAATCTTTGGCTTATGGTGTCTGTCGAAAGTTCTAAGAAGATTCGACGGAGCAGCTAAACTGTACGACGCTGCAATTGTACATTTCCGGTCAAATGCATCCACCCATAGGCTACAGAAAAATTATAATGTTGGTTGACTAGTAAAATACTTAATAAATATAATTATTACTAGTCATACAACATTAGAATTCTACTACAGCTAGCTTGTAGGTGGAAAATTCGACCGGAAATGTACACGTTCAGTTGAGCTGCTCCGTTGAATCTTCTTTGAACATTCGACAGACACCATAAGCCTTCAATGACAGATTCGACCTCAATTAATTTGGATTTTCTGACAAATGCAATTTTTAACGAAAAACGAAATAAATTAAAAAAAATGAATTTCGGGAGTAACTAAATAAATTTATTTTTCGGACGAAAACGAAATTCTGAAACAAAATATTTCAGTGTGCACATGTCTAATAGGCCTCAATCTATAAGCAGTATAGGCCACTAACCACTGATGCCCCAAGTTACAATTGTACCTTTGTTTGAACGATTGGTGCTAACGATCCTCCGTCCTCCACTCACAGATCGTACGTACGTCGCCCGCTTGTTATGCTTTATATACAGTGGGAGAGCACATGGCGGAGACACAGCAGGTGTGTGCTGTTATCAGCAACAATGACAAAAGCCCAAAGCAAGGCAGTTCCCAATCCAGGAGGAGATGTAAGGCCTCAAATATGTCCTTTGAAGAGATGATGGAGATGGTGGACATCTTAAAGAGGACAGACTATGATGGGAAGCATAGACCGTACAGAAACCCAAATGTGAAAAAGGCCAAGATCATGGCTAAAGTTGTGAGAAGTCTGCACAGGACATTTGGGGTATGATGATTCAAGGAGCAATTGAGGAAACGCTGGTCAGACCTGAAATTGAGGGAGCGCGGTCAGTATAGAAAGATCGGGAAAGTGCTGAAAAAAAAGTATGTATTTGTCCTGTGTTCCTATTATTATTATTATTATTATTATTATTATTATTATTATTATTATTATTACTTTCGTGCTGGTCCATGTGCTTTTCTTTACTGTTGTACAGTTTAAAATTCCAAGTTTGAGGTTCATGGGCACAAGAATCGTTCGTATTAAACATTGTTCGTTTGACCACTAATATGATGTTTTTGGCAGATGCAGGTTAACTACACTTGTCAATGCCTATTTTGATTAAAATAAATGTATTAAATTGTTGTCTAGATGTGTTTGAAACTATAATGAAATGACAACATGATTCAGTGTAAGGCGAGGACACTCAGCAGCTGTTTACACATCTGGACGCAGGAGCACTAGTGTGGGACACCATAAGAACCTTGTTATGGTGTCCCACGCAGGTGCTCCAGTGGACACTAGGGGTCTCTCCATGTGTGAAACTTACACAAAACAGGTAAATATTCCAGCTTTTGAAAGGGAAAAAATCATGTCTTCAGCTTGGAACGCTGCCAAAACAGACAATTGGACGACACTTCCAAGCTATGTTTCATATTACTATTTCTAGCCTAAAATATCTGTCTGCTAAGTATACCTTTTTTATATTCATATAGGGAAGACAAGAATCGGGACATCTGAGGACACCAGTAACCCCACACCTACTGAACATCTACTGAACAAAGGGAACTCCGCACACAACCTAAGGATGTGGATGCAGAGGTTCAGGAAGTGCTGGGTGAAGTGATCGAAATGGTGTCGACAACAGGTCAGTTTCTGAGACCACAGCTTCAGGTAATAGATGGATGCCTGAAGTGAAACTCACTTCAGCAGTGCAAGTGCACAAGTACTCATCAGTGAGATCATGGTGTGCAATCGTGATTTAGAAAAGATGAAGCAAAATATGCATGGTGTTCAAAAAAAGACTGAACAACATCATTGATATTTTAGGCAAAATCGAAACAAAATTTTTTTTTAAAGTTGTCCTTTTTTGTTGTACGTGTTTTAAAGGTTTAAATGAATTGCAAAGCCAAATTTTGAAGATGCACACAGTGTGTCAACATGTGCTATCTGCTATCATGGGATATCAATGTAAGCGTTTTGTATGTGCAACCCCTTCCTCTAAAGTAAAGTAGGAGAGAGGAAGGGGTTGCACCCCCGAAACACATCCATTGATCCCCCATAATGGGATCTAGCAAATGTTGACACACTTATTTAAAAAAAGCAAAACCACTTTGCACTACAAGTGCAGTGCAAGTGCACTTGAAAGTGCACTTGTAGGGCAAAGTGGATTGTCCTATCTGAAATAAGGCTCAGTGTGTCAACATGTGCTAGCTCCCATCATGGGGGATCAATGGACGTGTTTCGGGGGTGCAACCCCTTCCTCTCACCTTCTTTAGTTTGAAGGAAGGGGTTGCACCCATAAAACGCGTACATTGATATCCCATGATGGCAGATAGCACATGTTGACACACTGTGTGTTTTGTGGCTTTAGCAAAATAGATGTAGGGAAAATACACACATTTTAGGCATGGGATCATGTGGGAAATCCAAATTTGGAGTCCCAATTTGTGCGCATCTTCAAAATTTGGCTTTTATAGGGGTGAGATCTGATGAAGGCAAAATCAACACAGTTTTGACATACTAGTGTGTCATATGGCCTTCACTTTAGCAAAGTTGAACTTTTTAAGTTCCTGAGTTGGGGATGTGTATGTTATGTTTTTAAACATGCCTTTTTAGCCCCAAAAAAGGCAAATTTATGTCAAACATGCATGTTATACACCAAGATGTTGGTTTGTTCCAAAACGCACATGTGAATGTGCTTGGAGTAAAATGTTTTATACGCACCAATGTGTGGCGTCTTCTTTCAATTCTCAATACCAGTTTACTTTTTAATTTGGTGTAGTTACAGTGACAATTGGGGTTATTTACTAAAGGCAAATCCACTTTGCACTAAAAATGCACTTGTAGTGCAAAGTGGATTTGCCTTTTGTAAATAACCCCCACTGTGCTGTAAAATTGGCCAAAATCAGGCCATTTTAGGGACTCCAAGCAATTAATTCATGGAGTTGAAAAGGATGATTATTTTTGATCATTAATGCATTACTTACATTACCAACAATAACATTGTGTGTGTGTAGCAGACCCACAGCACAACATATTTAGCTGAAGAAGAGATTGTCACTTCATGTATCAAATAAGTTACATTTGCACTATTGAGGAAAATGGCCAAAAATAAAAGGCCATTTGAGAACCTAGGAGACAGATAAGAAACACAAACAGAAATTCAAATGAAATATGAGTTGTTTATCAAAAAAGATTTATTAAACAGATTCCAGATTTTCTTGTAAATCATATGCCCCCCTACCCACAAAATACTCTACATAGTTTTGCCGTACTTCGCGGGCGCTTTGGGGGGGCAAGCCAGGATGGCCACTTTCAAGCACCGCCATTATTTGATCCGGTGAAAAGTTGGCCTCAGTCACAACTGAGGCCAGATAGTTAGCTGCATTCTTTCAAAGGAAGACTGAAGAATGCAGCAGGTCAAGATAATGTGGTTTAGTTTGTATTCGGCCAAGTCGATGGCCATAAGGAAAAGCTGGAACCGGCTGGCCATTATGCCAAAGGCATTTTCGACCACTCTTCTGGCAGGGGCCAGTCGGTAATTAAAAACTCTCTGCTCTGGGGTCAGGGTCCTCATGGGTAACTGCCTCATCTGATGTTCCCCCAGCACAAAAGCCTCATCTGCCACAAAATGAACTTGAGGCCTGCAACGTTATCCTCTGGAGGTGGCAACCCCAAGGTACCATTTTGGAGATGCTGGTAAAATTCTGTCTGGGCGATTACTCCTCCATCAGACATACAGCCATTCTTCCCTACGTCCAGATATAGGAACTCATAATTCGCCGTCACCACCGCCAACATCACAATACTACTAAACTCCTTATAATTGAAGTAGCATGACCCCGAGTTGGGTGGTGGGACGATCCGGACGTGCTTCCCATTGATCCCACCACCACAATTGGGAAAGTCCCACTGCTGGTGGAATTGGGAGGCCACAGTCTGCCATTCCTGTGGGTTGGAAGGAAACTGTAGAGTCAAACAAGAAAAAAAAATAGTACTTTTGCACATAACATTGCAAGAAGGTTAGACACAAACATTCTTGGCCAACATAAGTATAACATTTATTGAAATGAGTATTTAAAGACAAAAGTATAAGGTCCACTTATCAGATTCCGTCGCCAAGTACCACAAGGTGGCGACGAGCCCTCGCTCGGGAGTGATGGCTTGCCACATGCAGGTGTCCTGCTTCGTAATATAAGGGGTCAGCAAAGCCAAGAGACGGTGAAAGACGGGTCCGTCATCCGGAGATAATTCCTGAAATCATCAGGATTATTCTCCTGGAGCTCCCGCAACAAAGGCATATGACAGAATTGGTCACGATTAAGCAACCAATTCTTGGTCCAAGAACTCCTCTTCCCCCTGTTCATGGACTGGACTTGGGTCAAAGCAATAACTCCAACACCAAGCCCAACAACAGCACAGACTCTACGATGAGTACGTAACCGCAACATGGCTAATAAACGAACGGCTACTCAAAACGAACTGACAGAACAAACTGATTATCAGAAAGGACCTGACAAGAGCGAGCTGAAAATCAGAAACGACCGGACAAGAATTCACTGAAAATCAGAAGCGAACTATAAATAGAATGCGCTGAAAGACAGAAACAAACTGACAAGCATGCACTGAAGAACAGATACGAACCGACAAGCACAACCTGAAAAGCAGACATGAACTGAAAAGCACAAGGCTGAAAACGCGTGAATCATCTCTCACCAAACTTCTACTTACACAAGATAAACACGAGATTAGTAGGAGTCCAAAGGGTGGCGCACTGGCTATTGAACTTCCCTTTTATCAGCCGTCGTACGTTTTGTATGTCACTACGTTCGTGTCAGGGCTGGGCTCAGCCCTTCCTTCTCTGAGCTGGCTGCTCAGCTGTCAGCTAATTGCCAGCTCCTTTCTCTCCACAGTGACTCAGCTGTTGATGATCTGCTCGTCAGTTCTGGCTACTTAAAGCCGTCCAGCTAACTTCATCTCTGGCTTCGCCTTTGGTCACATCTCAGAGACTTCTCCTGCGTTCCTGTTGAAGACTTGCTCGGCTGACGTCCCTTCTGGCTCCTGATCCTGCTTGCTGTACTACTACGTTGATCGCTGGCTCTCTGACATTGGGATTGGCTGACTACCCGATCTGGTTACTGAACTCTGGCTATGTATTGACTACGCTTACTCTGTTTACCTTTTGTACCAGAGCAGCCATAGTGGAAGATTCCAGGTGAGCCATGCGACTAAGGAGCATTTGTAACACCAAGGCAAACTGATCTGCGGATGAGAGAGCCCTTAGAAGGAGGGAGAGATTGTGCCTTTATTGTGGCCAGGCTGGTCACTTTTTGAAGTCTTGTCCTACCCGTCCAGGGAACACCCGAACCTTGAGGTCCTGTCACAGACAGACCTTAGGTGGTGTTGTTTCATCTCCAGTTTCCCAGAAAGATAAGCCCCTGGTTTCAGTTACCCTGTCTTGGGCTGAGTCATCCATGGAGATAAATGGCTCTAATCGACTCTGGGGCTGCAGGCCTGTTCATTGATGCTGCCTTTGTATCGAAGCACTCGATTCTGCTGCAGCTGCGTGACACTCCACTTTCCATTGAGGCTCTTGATGAGAGACCTCTACAGCCTGCCCATATGACTCATGAGACTGTTCCATTGTCCATGGCCGTAGGGGCCCTTCACCATGAGATAATCCAATTCCAAGTTATTTCCTCACCTAAGTTTCCGCTGGTTATTGGTTATCCTTGGTTACAGAGGCACAACCCTTCTTTTGATTGGCTCCGTGCTGAGGTTCTGTCCTGGTCACCACAGTGCAGTGAGAGATGCTTCCAGAAGGTAGCCAAGGTCCTGTGCACCTCTTTACTTTCCTCCCTGCTGGAGGAGTACTGCGACTTTAGCGATGTCTTTGACAAAGGTCAGGCCAGTACTTTGCCTCCACACCGGTCGTATGATTGCGCAATTGACCTTCAACCTGGTGCCATACCCCCTCGTGGCTGGGTTTACCCTTTGTCGGTCTTGGAGAATAAGGCCATGGAGGAGTATGTTGCAGATGCACTCTCGAGGTTTCATCGATTATAGGGGTCTCAATCGTTTCACGATTAAGAATGCCTATCCCATTCCGTTGATTACGGAGTTATTTGACCGCCTCAAGGGAGCAACGGTTTTCACGAAGCTTGATTTGAGAGGGGCATACAATCTTGTCAGGATTAAGGAGGGCGACGGGTGGGAAACTGCGTTTAATACCAGATCAGGTCATTATGAGTATCTCGTAATGCCTTTTGGCCTTTGTAATACTCCGGCAGGTTTCCAGGAGTTCATTAACGATGTCCTCCGAGATTTGTTGCAGTTATGTGTGGTTGTTTATCTCGACGATATCCTCATATTTTCCAAGTCCCTGGAGAGCCACCACACAGATGTCTGTCATGTGCTTCAGAGACTAAGAGAGAACAATCTCTATTGTAAATTGAAAAAGTGCGAATTCCATTGTGAACAGGTTAAATTCCTGGGCTGTGTCATTTCCGCTGCTGGTTTTTCGATGGACCCAGAGAAACTTTCAGCGGTCCTACAGTGGCCTCAACCCATGGGTTTACATTCTCTGCAGCGTTTTTTTGGCTTTGCCAACTATTATCGGAAGTTTATTCATAACTTCTCGTCTCTGGTCAAGCCCCTGACTGATATGACCAGAAAAGACGGCTCTTTTCTTGTCGAGTTTTAATTACATTGTCTCATTCTTACCCGGTCCTAAGAATGTAAGGGCTGATACCTTGTCACGACAATTTTCCTCCACTTCCAAGATGAAGTCGGTTCCGGTTCCTGTGATTCCTCCTTATTGTATTCTGGCTATGGTTCGTACCAGTCTTACTTCTCCTTTGGGTGACAAAATTCTTACTGCTCAGGTCGATGCTCCTCCTGAAAAACCTTGTGACCGCTGCTTTGTTCCCGAGAGTCTCCATACTGCTGTGCCCCAAACTTACCATTCTCCCAAGGCTGCTGGCCACCCTGGGAAGAATCAACTCTTTTGGGCCATTTCCCAACAATTCTGGTGGCCTAGTCTACGTGCTGATATAACCGCCTTCGTAGCTGCCTGTTCCATGTGTGCTCAGAGTAAGACTCCATGACACCTTCCAGTGGGCCTCCTACAACCCATACCCAATGGAGAGAGGCCCTGGACCCACCTGTCTATGGATTTCATTGTGGAGTTACCCAACTCCCAGGGCAACACAGTTATCCTTATGGTGGTTGACCGGTTCTTGAATATGTCGCATTGTATTCCACTCAAGAAGTTGCCTACTTCTAAGGAACAGGCTTCTATTTTTGCTCAGGAGATCTTCAGCTTACATGGGCTACCCAAGGGGACTGTTTCAGACAGGGGTAGTCAGTTTGTGTCCCGGTTCTGGTGAGCCTTTTGTGCACAGTTGGGTATTCAGCTTGCTTTCTCCTCTGCGTATCACCCACAGTTTAATGGGGCCGCAGAATGAGCCAGTCAGTCCTTGGAGCAATTCCTACATTGCTATATTTCTGACCATCATAACAACTGGTCAGACCTCTTACCATGGGTGGAGTTTCCTCACAATAGTGCCTTGAATTCAGCTTCCCGTTTGTCCCCGTTTATGGTGAACTATGGTTTCCAACCTTCCGTATTGCCTGCCTTGTTTGTTCCGCAGAGTATTCCTGCATTAGAGGAGCATCTCTGTGGCCTTCATTCCACTTGGGCACAAGTCCAGGAGGCTTTGCGACATGCCAACGATTGGTACAGACTCCATGCTGACCGCAGACGCCTGCCTACGCCTTCCTACCAGGTTGGGGACAGAGTCTGGCTTCTGGCTGTCGTCTCACAACCTCCGACTTTGTGTTCCTTCTATGAAGTTTGCCACAGGCAGGCAGCTACAGTATTTACAGTTAGTGTAGTGCGTCCTCTGCACAGTGTGCACCTAAAGCTACCTGAAGAAAATTGGTGGTGTTGTTCTGATCCTATTAGTACCGCAGGCAGCTGCAGTATTTACAGTTAGTGTAGTGCATCCTCTGCACAGTGTGCAGCTAAAGCTACCTGAAGAAAATTGGTGGCGTTCCTCTGATCCTATTAGTACCGCAGGCAGCTGCAGTATTTACAGTTATGCCCCGTACACACGGTCGGATTTTCCGATGGAAAATGTCCGATCGGAGCGTGTTGTCGGAAATTCCGACCGTGTGTGGGCTCCATCAGACATTTTCCCTCGGATTTTCCGACACACAAAGTTGGAGAGCAGGAGATAACATTTTCCGTCAACAAAATCCGATCGCGTCAATTCCGACCGTGTGTGGCCTGTTCCGACGCACAAAGTGCCACGCGTGCTCAGAAGAAATTCCGACACGGAACAGCTCGTTCTGGTAAACTTAGCGTTCGCAATGGACACAGCACTTTCGTCACGCTGCAATGTTAAAAATGGTTTAATACAGCGCAATCTCTTCTTCTTTATAATGTGACAAGAATATAGTAGTTTTGCTGCTCATATTCACACACACTTCTCACAAACTTATTTTGTTACTATTTATTGGGATTCCCTTAATATATTTTGATTTCTCACATCTGACAACATATTTTTGTTGTATATTTTTTTTTTTTTTTTTTGGCTTTAATGTAGATTATTTTTTTGTGTTTGTATTTTTTTGAAGGGTGTTATTTTTTTGGGGGGGATTTTTATTTGTACTCCCAAAAATGTTTGTGTGTGTTTTTTGTGACAAGTTCCCACACCATTGATATGTTGTTCTATTTAATCTGTAGGAGATTGTTTGGTGTTGTTGTCCCTTGTTAATTTCACATTTTATGTTAGAAATGTACCTGAATCGTCACCAACAAACTGTCCTTTTTGGATGAAAACACAAACAGGAGAGTATAATTTCCCCAAAAAAATTTTATTAAGGGGTCACAACTAAACAAAGAGGGAGGCAACACTGGAGAAACTGCAGAAGTGGGTGAAGCCTTGGACCCCCAGGGCAGACATCAATTATTTAAAAGCAAAATTGGTGGCCTGAGGAGTCCTTATCTAAGGGAGGGCAGTCTGGTCCAGAAGTCCCAGAGATCCGGAAAGCAGCAGATGACATCTATGTCCCCAGGCTATGGTCATACAAGAGACTGCAGCTTCTGTCAGACCAGACTGAACCCAGGGTCATCTCTCTCTGGTCTTCCTTCCACGCCTCCTTCCACGCGGTGGCTGTGGTGGTGGAGTTGTGGCAGCAGGAGGAGGAGGATGGTCCAACTCAATGACGTCGGTCTTGGGTGTTAGTTCCCCACTCACCCCCTTACGTAGGACTTTATACAGAAGGTCCTCACAGAGCTTGCGTTGACCCTCCTGCATGGCCTGCAGTTTTGTGGCAGCCATGCAGGCAAAGGCCTCTTCAGGAGTGGGTAAGGCTCGTAGGGACGCCGAAGCCTCCTGAATGAGCCTGAACGCAGAATCCTGCACCGGACTCAGAGTCGTCTTCCTGGCTCTTTTATATGGAAGGCGGAGGGGAGGAACCTGAGATTCAGTCAGGCTGCGACTTGTCCCAGGCTTCGCCTGGCTGACACTTAGCCCCGCCTCCTCCTGGCTGCCACTAATCCCCGCCTCCTCCTGACTGCCACCTTCCACAACCTCCTCCTGGCTGAGGTCTTCCTGTGTATGAAAATGACATAGTTTTAGTATTGTTTTCATCAATCACACACAATTTTCACCTCCTGACTGTTGCAAATTGAATGTTAACAAATATAACAGACTATCCTTCTGAGCCCAGCATTTTTCATTCTTGTCCCAAATTTGGGTGCCCACTACTGTCTATTGATATGTAAAACACTTTTTTCAATCAGCAATTAGTGATTAATAATAACATCTATAGTAAACATCATTTCTTTATTGCCCAGAAATCTGTAGAAGAATGCTATACCTGACTCCAGCTGGGCTCCTCCACTTCTTCCTGGCTGGAAGGCCCAGGTTGGACATCGGAAGCCTCAGCTGGGGTGGAAGGAAGAGTGGAAGGAAGGGTGGAGAGGGATTCCCTGACTTCAGTGTGGTCTGACAGAAATCGCAGTCTCTCATAGTACCAGAGCCTGGGGACATAAACGTCATCTGCTGCAGCTCCGGACCTCCGGGAATCTGTGACCTTCTTGCACTCCCTAAGATAAGTGCTCCTCAGGCCACCAATTTTTGCTTTTAAATAAGGGATGGTTGCTGTGGGGACCACCGGCGTCACCAACTCCAGCAGTTTCTCCAGCGCTGCCTGCCTCTTTTGTTTATGGTTGTAATGAGGATGTCTCACTTGCCACAGACAGGGCAGCTCCCTGTATTTGTCAATGAACAGGGGGAGGAAATTGTGGTTGTTGAACCCATCCATTTTCTCTGCAAGACACAACACAAGACAAACCGTAATGTCAGGCCAAACTCCCCTAATCTTGTTACAATATAGGCTTCCATTTCGAAGCAGTATAGGCCCAAGTTTAGATCCTACCTTCGTTATCATGATCAGCGCCTCCGATGCTCCTTCCTCCGCTCACAGATCGTACGTAAGACGCACGCGTGTTACGCTTTATACACACTGCGCATGCGTGTAACTCCGCCCGCCCCTGATGTTCTTTCTAGTCTATTCCCCGCCCCTTTTCATTCGGCGCAGTGGGGGAAGAGCACATGGCGGAGACACAGCAGGTGCATGCTAATTGTAGCAACGACGAGGAGGAGGAGGAAAGGCCGGATCTGGACACGTCCCGATCCAGAAGGAGATTTAAGGACTCAAATATGTCCTTTGGGGAGATGTTGGAGATGGTCGACATCCTGAAGAAGGCCGACTATGATGGAAAGTATGGGCCTTACCCCAACCCCAATGTCAGAAAGGTCAAGATAATGGCGAAAGTGGTCAAAAGTCTGCACCGGAATTTCGGGGTACGACGATCGAAAGATCAGCTCAGGAAGCGGTGGTCGGACCTCAAATTACGAGAACATGAGCAGTACAGAAAGATCCGGAGAGTGCTGCAAAAAAGTAAGTAGTTGTGCTGTGTTCCTATTCTTTATGTTTATTACGTTCGTGCTGCTCCATGTGCTTTTAGGAACTGTTGTACAGTTTTAAATGGCAACTTTCAGGTTCATGGGCACATTATTCGTTCGTATCAAACATTTTTCTTTCGGACTATAAAATACCATTGTTTAGGCCATATGCATTTGGCCACCATTTTTACGCCCTATACTTGTCTTAAAAGAATTGGGTTGTGTAGATGGCTTTGTTACTAGAATGAAATGCAAACTAGATTCTGTGTAAGGAGAGGACACTGAGCAGCTGTTTTCACATCTGGACACTGGAGCACTAGTGTGGGACACAAGAACACCATTTTTATTAGGGGGCCACACAGGTGCTCCAGTGTATACTATAGGGGGGCTCTACATCTGTGAAGCTTGTACCAAACAGGTAAAGTATTGCAGTTTGACAAAGAACACTGAAAATGCTACATTTTTTAACTCTGCTAAAATTGACAATTGTACCCCACTTCCAAGAAATGTTTCCTATTTCTTGTTCTGCCATCAAATATCTGTGTGCTAATTATGCCATTTTGTTTTACATAGGGGAGAAAAGACTCGGAGGACACCCCTCATCCGAGGAGACCAGAGCCCCCCCCCTGGAAGAAGGGGAAATCCCCCCAACACAATCTGAGCAGGAGGAAGAAGACGTGGTAGAACTAGTCACCACAACAGGTGAGTGTCTGCGACCACAGGCTCAGGTAAGAGATGGATGCCGTCATATTTTTGAGACCTAATTTGTTTTTGGGGTTCCTCTCTTTTTAGGTGATCGTGATGTTGTGGATCCAGATCCTTTCACATCCGAAAGTGCCCAGATCCTGATCCGGGAGATCATGGGGTGTAATTTACAATTGGAAAACATCAAGAAAAACATCAATGATGTTATTCCAAAAAATAAAAACATCATTGATGTTTTGGGGCGAGTTTAAAACCCCTCCAAATCACTTTCTTCTTTTGTGTGCTACAATGTGCAAAATGTTTTTGTGATTTTTCACAAAGCAAAATTTGGAGGATGCACACAGTGTGCCAACATGTGCTATCTGCCATCACGGGAGAGCAATGGACGCGTTTTGGGGGTGCAACCCCTTCCTCAATAACAAAGTAGCTGAGAGGAAGGGCTTGCTCCCCCAAAACACGTCCCTTGATCCCCCATGATGGCAGGTCGCACATGTTGACATTGGTAAATTGGTGTGCATCTTCCAAATTTGGCTTTTCCTGGGGTGACTTCACCCCATATGAACGCAATATCAAACACAGTTCCTAAATACTCATGTCTGATATTGCCTTCAAGTTCTACCAAATGTGAGGTTTGTAAGTTCAAGATTTGTGTCTTTCTTGTTGGTTTTACACAGGCCTGTTTTCTCGTAAATGGACATTTCTATTTTTGATAATGCTACCCCAAAAATTGTTATACAACAAACATGTTGGTTTGTTAGAAAAACCTTTGGTAAATGCACATGTGATTGTGCAGGTATAAAAAAGTTTGTTAAGCAAGAATGTGTGGATTATTGTCTCAACGCTACAACACTTTTGGGTGATGTCGTTGGTGTTTTCAGAGAAAATGGGGGTTATTTACTAAGGGCAAATCCTCTTGGCACTACAAGTGCAGTTTCAATGCAGTTGCAACTGCGCTTGTAGTGAAATGAGTTTTTGCATTTAGTAAATAACAGCCAACAGTGCTTTGTATAAGGTTACACAATCACGCCATTTTCTGGACTCAACATATTTCTGTCAGGGTCAGCTAAAACAAACACAAGCAGTAAATGTCCACAAAGAATTTCTTTTTTTTTTTTAATAGAAAAAGGCTTCACATATTTGCTGGTATATTGATGGCCCCCCTACCCGCAAAGAACTCCAGGTAGCGTAACCGGACATCACGGGCACTCAGGGAGGGCAAGCCAGGACGGCCGCTTTCAAGCGCCGTCAGTGTTTCAGGTATCACTCCGGCCTCAGGCCCAACTGAGCCAGCATAGTTGGCGAATGTTTCCTTAAAAAGTTATGGAGAATACAGCACGCCAGTATAATATGGTTCAGTTTATACTCCGCCATATGGATGGGTGTCATAAATAGGCGGAACCGGCTGGCCAGGATTCCAAATGTGTTCTCCAGCACTCTTCGGGCTCTGGCCAGCCGGTAATTAAAACCCCTCTGTTCCGGGGTGAGGGTCCTCATCGGGAATGGCCGCATCAGGTGGTCCCCCAGCGCAAACGCTTCATCAGCAACGAACACGAATGGGAGTCCTTCCACATTGTCCTCTGGAGCTGGCAAGTCCAAGCTGCCATTCTGGAGACGCCTGTAGAACTCCGTCTGGGCGATGACTCCACCATCGGACATCCGGCCATTCTTCCCCACGTCCACATACAGGAAGTCGTAAGTAGCCGACACCACCGCCAACATCACTATACTATTGAACCCCTTATAGTTGAAATAGTACGACCCCAAGTTGGGTGGTGGGACGATGTGGACGTGTTTCCCATCAATTGCCCCTCCGCAGTTAGGAAAGTCCCACCGCTGGGCAAAGTGGGAGGCCACAATCTGCCATTCCTGTGGCGTGGAAGGAAACTGTTGAGGGAAAAAATAAAACATTACTATTTTTGCTCAGAAACATGGCAAGCAGATTAGGCACAAACATTATGGGGCAACCTCCAGATAGCATTTATTAAGGGGAATTTAACAACGCCAAAGTATAAGGTACACCTATCATATTCCCCCTCCCCCCCCCCTCTCATGGGCCATTTCTAACATTATAGGGGGTGTGTGGAAATCTTGGACAGGTAACCCTCTTCACTTCATTGAGAGATGAATGCCTAAATACAGGGTATTACTTTGAACAGCCCCTCCTTAGTTACACTATTGGCAGCCCACTGGACAGGTAAGAAGTGTCATAATACAAAGATATAAATACACACTGTACACATTTGAGCACATTTGGACATTCTGCTATTACCTAGCAAAATAATAATAGGATACAAAAACTTTAAACAGTACCATTTGAAAGTATACAGGCAGGCCCTTGCACTACATGCTTTGGGGAATTCATCCATAAATCTGAGCACTAAAGAGATGGGTATAGTGTGTATGGGTTTGGCAAAGTCAGCAGATAGATGATTGAGGATAGAGAATTGGAATCAGCTGACTTAGCAGTTGGGGGAGGGAGGGTTACTAAAAATTATTTGGGGACACCACCAAAAAAAGCCTCTGGCAATCTGCCAGAATTTAAAGCAAAAATAACATTTCAAAACATTTTAGGGGGTGTTTGGGGTAAAGCACTACTATGGAGCAGAAAAAATACATTGTTAAGTGACTACATGAGGTGAATATAGGCCAGGAGACACCATGCTGGGGAGGTTATTGAAGGGCAAATATGTATGAAGGACCTAAAATAATTACATAAAAATCCAGCATGCATGAGAACAAAGGGGACATTCACAGCATATTCCAATCATGGTAATTAGGGAATGAGGAAAGAAATACAATATATTAGCAAACATTCAATACAATAAAATGTGATATTAAAGGATAAAAATCTTACCTTCATATACTCCTTCTGCAGGACCTGTATGATGGCAGAACAGGTCTCTGGGATAATGATACCCAGAGCCTGGGGGGAGATGCCTGTCGAGAACTTTAAGTCCTGCAGGCTTCTCCCTGTCGCCAAATACCGCAGGGTAGTGACAAGCCTCTGCTCCGGAGTGATGGCTTGCCTCATGCAGGTATCCTGCCTGCTAATATAAGGGGTCCGCGAAGTCAACAGACGGTGAAACACGGGGTCCGTCATCCTGAGAAAGTTCCTGAAATCATCAGGATTATTCTCACGGATCTCACGGAGCAAAGGCATATGAGTGAACTGGTCATGCTGAAGCAACCAATTCTTGGTCCATGAACTCCTCCCCACCCTGTTCATGGACTGGACTTGTGTCAAGGTCTGGACCCCAACACCAAGTCCCCGCACAGCACGAACTCTACGAGGAGTACGCATACGCAACATGGCTAGAAAACGGTCGGCTGCTCAGAACGAAGTAACAGAACGCACTGAAGAACAGCAAGGCCTGTGAAGAGCGACCTGAAAAACCGTAACGAACGAACAAGAATACAATGACTAATTAAAGTCACGCGGAACTTGCTGCACGCACTGAAGAGCAGATACAAACCCACAAGCACAAACTGAATGGCAGAAAACGATCTGAAAGCCACGAGTCTGAAAAAGCACGAATCGTCTCTCACCAAACTTTTACTAACACGAGATTAGAAAAAGGAGCCCAAAGGGTGCCGCGCTTGGTTCTGAACTGGCCTATTCTAGTCTCGTCGTACGTGGTGTACGTGACTGCGACAACTTTGTGCGACCGTGTGTAGACAAAACAAGTTTGAGCCAACATCTGTTGGAAAAAATCCTAGGATTTTGTTGTCGGAATGTCCGAACAAAGTCTGACCGTGTGTACGGGGCATAAGTGTAGAGCGTCCTCTGCACAGTGTGCACCTAAAGGTACCTGAAGACAATTGCTGTTGTTCTGATCCTATTAATACTACAGGCAGGCAGCTGCAGTATTTACAGTTAGTGTAGTGCGTCCTCTGCACAGTGTGCACCTAAAGCTACCTGAAGACAATTGCTGTTGTTCTGATCCTATTAGTACCACAGGCAAGCATCTGCAGTATTTACAGTTAGTGTACTGTGCCCTCTGCACAGTGTGTACCTAAAGCTACCTGAAGAAAACTGGTGGTGTTCTTCTGATCCCATTAGTACCACAGGCAGGCAGCTACAGTATTTACAGTTAGTGTACTGCGTCCTCTGCACAGTGTGCACCTAAAGCTACCTGAAGACAATTGCTGTTGTTCTGATCCTATTAATACCACAGGCGGGCAGCTACAGTATTTACAGTATTTACAGTTAGTGTACTGTGTCCTCTGCACAGTGTGCACCTAAAGCTACCTGAAGACAATTGCTGGTGTTCTCATACTAATAATACTAGAGGCAGGTAGTTGATTCTGCTAGTTGCAGTGTCAGTATATATATACATCCCAGCTTTGTGCAGCTACATCTCACTAGTATGTCTGGAAGGCCAACAAGGAAAGGCAGACAGTCACAAGCCAATAAAAGAGGGCAAGCAGGCTCTGTGTAGAGGCAACAGTGCTGGTCGTGGAGACGGTGCATCCTCATCAGCACGTGGCCGTGGGACACGTTTGTCCTTTTTTTTTTTGGCAGCTGGCCGTGTTGAGCCACAACATGCGGAAGACTTGGTAGAGTGGATGACCAAGCCGTCTTCATCCTCCTCATCCTCTCTCACCCAGGCTCAGGGTACTTTGTCTGGCAAAGCAGCTGCCTCTTCCCTTGGCTCAAAGGCATCAGTCACTCCTTCCCTAGCCCCACTATGTCCTCCTGAGGAGTCCCCTGAACTGTTTGACCACAGTGTTGGGTACATGCTCCAGGAGGATGCCCAGCTAGAGGAAGGCAGATAAGTGAGCTCAGAGAGAGGGGGTGCCCAAGAAGGACAGGAATCTGGCAGTCATAAATATAGGAGATGGTGATTGCGCTGTGATAAACAAATTCCTCTGAAGAAGTCACGTGAAGTGACGATACGCGTCAGGATTGGAGCACGGGACGCTGCCACAAACCAGCTGATTGTGACGAGCTCGGCGCTCGTGGATGTGTTACACTTCAGGCGGTTTTAAATGTAAGTTTATGGGATTTTTTTTACATAATAAATTGAATCTATATACGGGATCACGCTATGTGTGTTCTCTTCTTTTATACCGCACACATTTACTTTTCCTGACTAGCTTTGAGGAGTCGGAAGCGGGGACAGATTGAGGAATACAGATAACGTTTGAGGCATACGAGCTCGGCGTTCGTGGGTTGATGCCCACACTCATTTCAAACAAGTGAGTGTAACTCCCCCTTGTCTGTGTCTTGCTACCCTTCCACTCTGGATGTCACGGAATTATACTATATGCTGTCCGTTTTTTGTATTTTTTATATTCCACCTTGCACATTTAACCATCGTTATCAACTGTACAACTGGATTTCCATGCTTGCTGGCTATTTACAACACAAGCTGTATACCTTACAGCAGTAAGGTAAGCGGCTTGCGAACACGGAGGTGCCCTCACTGAAGAACCCCTCCCTCTCCCTCCACTATTAGAACTGTTTTTTATTTGGGAGTGTTACATTTGGTGGTGGGATTGATATTGTCTCACCTTGTGGACTTGTCACAGCCTTTTTTAAGTCGCTACTTGTGTGCTGGTGTGACACTAGCACACACACTTATTGGGACTCATTTTATTTTTTATTTTTCATTATTTATAACTTTTTTATGTTATTTGTTTGCAGTGTTTTTCACTTATGTCAGCATTTTGATCTATTCAATATTTATGAACTTAATGCTTGCTTGGCTTATGCACCCACTCGATATTGGTATACACACTCATCTTGAATTTCCTGTTTGCACTTTTCATTGATGCCAGTATTGCTTTCATGTACTATTATTTATATACCATTTCTTTCCAGTATTTAAGAGCCCTTATATGTGTTTATACATATTTCTATATATATATATATATATATATATATATATATATATATATATATATATATATATATATATATATATATATATATATATATATATATATATATATATATATATATATATACATATATATACACTAGTTCTTTTCTGCATTCGTGAGCCCTTATATGTGTCTGACTTATGCATTTAGGTCATCTGGTATATATGATTTGTTTTCTATGCACTTTAGTCCTACCCACTTCTCCTTGTTTCCCCTTTGTTTATCACAACGCAATCACCATCTCCTATATTTATGCTCAATCTGTCTGTTTGGATCAGTATACAGGTGTTGCAGCAGTGTTCTTCTAGTATAGGCCTTTTTTAACAGCGCAGGAGTTATCACTTTCACACACCTTTTTTTTTCCAATCTGGCAGTCATGTTCCCCCAGCTACAGTATACTGCCAACTTTTCTCCAGTGATGAGGAGGGAGGGGATGATGAGGTCAATGACTCCACGTGGGTGCCTGATAGGAGAGAGGAGGAGGAGGCACATCTCCAACGAGGCAGGATGCCCCCCAGGGGCCAGATTAAGGGCAGCACACCGACTGCATCACACCGCAGAGCTCCGCATGTGCAGGGCGCTGCTGTCTCTGCGCGTTATTCCAAAAGTTCTTTGGTGTGGGCCTTTTTTGAGATGAGTGCATTTAGATCCCACCGCTGCTATTTGCACATATGTCTCAAGCATATCTCGCGTGGCCAAAACATCACCCGCTTGAGCACCACATGCTTGACCAGACATATGTCGACCTGCCATGCAGTTCGTTGGCAAGCGTACCTAAAAGACCCACACCAAAGAACAAACCGGACTTCTCCTTGCTCCTCATCAGCTCCAACCCCACTATACCTTCAGTCCTCTCTGAAACCTGCATGAGAAGACTGAAGGTGTAGAATTAGATGTGTCACAGCCAAGTACTTGCGGGCAATCTGCTATCGGTACACCGACGTCAGATTGTACCAGGCAAATTTCCCTGCCCCAGCTGCTGCACCGCCGAAAGAAGTTCACTCCCAGCCATCCACATGCCCATCCACATCACTTCAACTGCTGCCTATTCAGTTGGTAGACTCTGCCCCCTTCCGTGAGTTTGTGGAATGTGCGGTTCCTGAGTGGCAGGTTCCCAAATGCCACTTTTTCTCACGGAAGGCGATTCCGGGTCTCTACTGGCATGTGGAAGGCAATGTCTTGGCCTCGCTGGATGCCATGCGGTGCTTGAGCTGGTGTGCTTGGGGGACAGGAGCCACACTGGGGCAGAAATTCTGTCAGCTCTGCAGGGGCAGGTTCAGAGGTGGTTGACACCATGCCAGCTTAAGCCAGGTATGGTGGTTTGCGACAATGGCACCAACCTCCTCTCTGCCCTCCGACAGGGACAACTGACCCATGTGCCCTGTTTGGCTCACGTCCTTAACTTGGTGGTTCAGTGGTTTTTGGGCAGGTACTCGGACTTACAGGATGTCCTGATGCAGGCCAGGAAAGTCTGTGTGCATTTCCACAGGTGATATAATGCCAGTGCTCGGCTGGCTGATCTCCAAAAGGAATTTAACCTGCCCAAGAACCGCCTAATCTGTGACATGCCCACCAGGTGGAACTCAACGTTGGCCATGCTGCAGCGGCTGCACATGCAGCCGAGGGCCATCAACGAGTACCTATGCGACTATGGCACCAGGACAGGGTCAGGGGACCTTGCTTTTTTTTTCCCCACGCCAGTGGGCTATGATCAGGGATGCATGCACTGTCCTGTCACCATTTGAGGAGGCCACAAGGATGGTGAGCAGTGACAGTGCATGCATCAGTGACACTGTCCCTCTTGTCCACCTGCTGGAGCACACACTGCGTGGAATAATGGACAGGGCACTTGAGGCAGAACAGAGGGAGGATGAGGAGGTCTTCCTTACCTCTCAAGGCCCCCTTTATCCAGACAGTGTTTCTGCATGCCCGCCGATCACACAGGAAGAGGACGAGGAGGAGGAGGAGGATTGTGTCAGCACGGAGGTGGAGCCTGGCACTCAGCATCAGCAGCAGTCTTCAAGGGCTCATTTACAGTCCAAAGAAACCCATGGACTTGTACGAGGCTGGGAGGAGGTGGTTGCGGATCATGTCGTCCTTAGTGACCCAGAGGACTCTGGACCAAATGCCTCAGCAAACCTATGCTGCATGGCCTCCCTGATCCTGCAAAGCCTGTGGAAGGATCCTCGTATTCGTGGTATCAAGGGGAGGGATGATTACTGGCTGGCAACCCTCCTTGATCCACGTTACAAGGGTAAGGTTACGGACCTTATCTTGCCATTGCAGAGGGAGCAGAGGATGAAACATCTTCGGGAGGCCTTGCAGGTCTTGTGCAACACGTTTCACGAGCCTGGGAGGTTACAATTTCCTGGTCCTCCTGGACAATGTGTTGCTGAGGCTTCGGTCAGTCACAGAAGGAGCGGTGGAGAAGGTGGCTGTCTGACCGATGCGTTCAGACAATTTTTTAGTCCGCAGCCCCAAGGTCTGATCGGTTTCAGCAACCATCGCCAGCGTCTGATTCACATGGTGCAGAATTACCTAGGGACAAGATCAGATTTGGACACCTTTTCCACCGAAAACCCTCTGGGTTACTGGGTCTTGAGGATGGATCACTGGCCAGTGCTTGCACAGTATGCAATTGAGCTACCGGCCTGTCCTGCACCAGCATTCTTTCGGAATGCACATTCAGTGCTGATGGGGCTTTGTAACCGATCACAGGGTGCACCTGTCTACCGAATCTGTTGATCAGCTGACCTTCATAAAAATGAATCAGTCTTGGATTACCAGCTACCTGATGCTGATGTAACCATTTTTTTTTTTTTTAATGTGAGATCCCTTCAAGACTACCTATGCTGATGCTGACTGACTATCCTGTTATGCTGAGTCACAATCCTCTTCCTCCTCAATTTTCATGCTGATAGCTTGTAAGAACATTTTGGTTTTGGGCACCGCCACCAGTGGCCAAGGCCCAATTTTTCTGCCCCTGTTTAACAGGGGCCTGTAATTACAATTTTTGATGCAATACTTTGCAGCAGGGCTCATTCCTGCGCTCCAACTATAGCATCTGTGAGTGGTTGCAGTGTTGTGGCACCAGTGCCTAAGGCCCAATTTTTCTGCCCCTGTTCAACAGGGACATGTAATTACAATTCATGATCTAATATTTCACAGCAGGGCCCATTCCTGCGCCCACCAAGAGTAACCGTGAGGACTTACAGTGTTGTTTCAACACCACCACCACAACCAGCAAATGCTCAATTGTTCTGCACCTGTTCAACAGTTGCATGTAATTACAATTCTTGATATAATATTTCACAGCAAGGCCCGTTCCAGCACCCACCAAGAGTAACTGTGAGGGCTTACAGTGTTGTGGCACCAGCACCACCACCACCAAAGGCCCAATTTTTTTGCCCCTGTTCAATAATGGCATGTAATTACAATTCTTGATCTAATATTTAAATCTATATATATATAAATCCTGTATAATAATAATAATAATATTTCACAGCAGGGCCCGTTCCTGCGCCCACCAAGAGTAACTGTGAGGGCTTACAGTGTTGTGGCAACACCAACACCTAAGGCCCCAATTTCTGCAGAGTATATAGGGCAGGCCCCTACTTTCAAACATCCAACTTACAAACGACTCCTACTTGCAAACGGAAGGAGACAACAGGAAGTGAGATGAAATCTACCCCTAGGAAGGGAAATTCTCTCCTGTAAGAGTTAATATGGGAAAAATGTGTCTCCTCTTCACTGATGCTTTATAACCAATCCTTGTTTCACTAAAAAACCCAAATTTTCAAAAAACATTTGTCATTGGGACAGAAAGTGAGGTGAAATCTTCTGAAGAGGTGCACAGACAGCAAAACAAATGTTACAGGGGTGATAACCCATTCCCTATGTTTTCCAAAAAGCTTAAAAATTGATTTTTTGGCTGGAGCTACACTTTAAAAATGTACCAGTTCAAAATTACAAACAGATTCTACTTAACAACAAACCTACATTCCCTGTCTTGTTTGCACCACCTGTATACTGCTGTTCATAGTATATAGGGCCTGGGGGCCCCACGCCTTTACTTTTTTTAATTTGGGTGTGGGGTTCCCCTTAATATCCATACAAGACCCAAAGGGCCTGGTAATGGACTGGGGTGGGGGTACCTATGCCGTTTGTCTCACTGATTTTCATCCATATTGCCGGGACCCGACATTACATTAAAGCCGCAAACAGTTTTAAATGTCTTTTATTCCTTTAAAAATGTCATTTTGTGCAGGGACTGTTCTAAGCACGGGAAACATGCGCCACTTTACATGCATACTATAGACACCCCCCAGGTACGATATTTAAAGGAATATTTCACTTTTATTTTTTCACTTTAAGCATCATTAAAATCACTGCTCCTGAAAAAACGGCCATTTTTAAAACTTTTTCTTGCATTGATACATGTCCCCTGGGGCAGGACCCGGGTCCCTAAACCCTTTTTAGGACAATAACTTGCATAATAGCCTTTAAAATCAGCACTTTTGATTTCAAACGTTCGAGTTCCATAGACTTTATTGGGGTTCTACAGTTCGCGCAAACTTTTGGTCCGTTCGCAGGTTCTGGTGCGGACCAAACCGGGGGTGTTCGGCTCATCCCTAGTTGAGAACCATGAGGAGTATGAAGTACAATCCATTGTTGACTCCCGTAGGTTCCGTGGGAGCATACAGTACCTGGTGCATTGGAAGGGGTACGGTCCGGAGGAACGCTCTTGGGTCTCATCCTCGGACGTACATGCCCCTTTCCTCCTCCGTGATTTCCATAGATGTTTTCCCCTCAAGCCAGGTGGTCCTCCAAGGGGGAGGGGTCTTTGAGGAGGGGATACTGTCAGGGCTGGGCTCAGCCCTTCCTTCTCTGAGCTGGCCGCTCAGCTGTCGGCTAATTGCCAGCTCCTTTCTCTCCACAGTAACTCGGCTGTTGATGATCTGCTCGTCAGTCCTGCCTAGCTAAAGCCATCCATCTCACTTCATCTCTGCCTTTGGTCACATCTCAGAGACTTCTCCTGCGTTCCTGTTGAAGACTTGCTCGGCTGACGTCCCTTCTGGCTCCTGATCCTGCTTGCTGTACTGCTACGTTGATCGCTGGCTCTCTGACATTGGCATTGGCTGACTACCCAATCTGGTTACTGAACTCTGGCTATGTATTGACTACGCTTACTCTGTTTACCTTTTTATTATTATTAAACAAGTATGATAAACTGTACTTCTGTCTCGGTATTATTCATGGTTTCTGACAGTTCATAATTGTTGGCCAACATTTGTGTGACCGTGTGTATGCAAGACAAGTTGGAGCCAACACCCTTCGAACAAAAATCCACGGTTTTGTTGTCGGAAAGTTCAATCACGTGTATGGGGCATAGCTTTAGACCCCACTTTGCATCTATTAGATCCCTCGTAGCTAAATGGAGACACTATCAAATCTCATGGTTAGGCCGTAGAGAATTTGTACTGCTTCCTGACATTACCTGTTCCCATCCACCGGATGCAAATTCAGAAACTCCTAGCAGATCTCCTAAATTTCATATGGAATCATAAACAACACAGAATAGCCTGCTTGATGCTCTTTGCCTCTTGAAATGAGGATGGTCTGGCCTTCCCTAACCTTCTACGTTAGTACTATGCTGCTCAACTGAGGGCCATAGCCTCATGGGCTACCCTCCCAGCCTACAATCACTGGATGCAAATAGATAAAATATGGTTAGCCCCAATCCATCCAAACAACCTACTGTGGAATACTGATGTGGTTGTACCTTCCTCCTCTCTGCTGTCAGATATGCCAGAAGATTCCAACCGTCACTCTGGTTTCCTGACCGGTAGTCTTGTTATCCCAGTATCAGATGGAGGGACGGTTGAG
Organism: Aquarana catesbeiana; assembly: GCF_042186555.1. Classification (NCBI taxonomy): domain Eukaryota; kingdom Metazoa; phylum Chordata; class Amphibia; order Anura; family Ranidae; genus Aquarana; species Aquarana catesbeiana. The sequence goes on from NC_133335.1 coordinate 110,303,393, forward strand.
ATCCTGCAGCCAGTGTTAAGGGACCACAACAGAAGGTGCAAACAGCCTATCAAGGAACCAACAGCAAATAACTCACGGTTAGTAGAGGCTGAAGACAGGAACCGGGTGGGAGAATGGGCAATCCTAGGCGATCCAAGTCAGCGGACCAAGGCAGAAGTACACAGGGGTTAACAAGAAAGTGGCGTCGGGAACAGGCAGGGTCGGCAACAAAATCAGTGTTAATCCAAGGGGTAATTCAAAAAGCGGAGTCAGTAACCAGAAACACAATAACATACACCAACAAGCAGAAAACTATACTAGGGCAAAGACAGGAAGGGGAAGTGATGATTTATAGGTCACTAAATCATGTGACTGCCTACAGCTGGACACTGGGTGGGGCCAGGGTCAAAGATCAAGCAGCAGGGCATAACAAGGGCTCTACACAGAAGGAAGTTACCCAGTGGCTCAGGCAGTAGGGAACCATCCACAGAACACCAGGTCCCAGGATCAAATCTCGGACACGGTGTGACAGTACCACCCACACAAAGATGTCCCCCAACCTATTTGGTTTTGGATGGGTGCCTATCATGGAACAACTTGACCAGCTGTGGGGCATGGACATCACAAGCAGGCACCCAAGTCCTTTCTGCAATGGAGTAGCCCTTCCAGTCCACTAGATACTGCAATTGTCTACCCCTACACTGGATTCCAGAATTTGACTAACTTCGTACTCTTGATGGTCATCCACAGAGACCAGAGAAGGACGTCTGGAGGGTAGAGACAACTTATTCTTGACAAAGGGTTTAAGCAAGGATACATGAAACGTATTGGGAATTCAAAGGTGAAGGGGCAAGCGTAGTTTAAAGATTAGATTATATCGTCACATCAGGGCTATGCAAACCAGCAACCCTGATGTACCTCTAGGAAGACATGTGTCACAAATCCACAATGGCATTTGCCCCACCATTAGAGTATTGGTATTGGATCGAGTACATCCGGGCACTAGTGGAGGAGATCTTGACAAACTCCTCCTCCAACGGGAGCTCAGGTGGATATTCCATCTTAATGCCCCCTCGCCCCCTGGCCTCAACGAGGCTTTTAGTTTTAGGTCTTTCTTACCAGGCTTTACCTCAGGCTCGTTTGATAAAGACATGTAACCCTATTTTTGGTTTCTTTTTTCTTTGTCTTTTTCTTTTTCTCTTCTTTCTCTTCTTTTTCTCTCTTTTCTCTTTGTTCCCCCTTTTTTTTTTTTTTTTTTTTTTTTTTTGATAATCTTGACAGTATGCGTTTGTTGATTAATGAGCACATGAACTTTTTCTGCTTTTTATTGTTAATAAGTTCTTTTACCTATTATTGTTATAAGCAAATGTTATACTGCACTAACTGTATATCATTACTTTTTCTCTGTTACAGATACTGCATAAACAATAAACCCATTTGTACGGATGGTAACCGATGGCCTGGGTCAACATCTAAGCTGTGCCCATACTTTTGACACTTCTTAGGTAATTTAGGCAAGCTTGACTGTCCTTGGTGGTCCACCGAGGGTCTCTGACATGTGGGGCCCCTTTGGTGGCAACTTCTGCCACCCTTGGGGCAACTCCCTATTCAGGGTTGCATCGGCGGACGCCTCTGTGCGGACAGTAGTCTCCTGCACATGCGCACTGGGCACCTCCATCGCCCAGGATATCCGCTCCAATTGTCATGTTCAGAATTGATATAAGCCCTTAGATAGATCTCCCAGTCTTGATTGACCCTTTCCATCTGGCCATTAGATTGGGGGTGGTATCCTGCAGACAGGCAATTATTGAACCCCCGATGCTTGCAAACAGCCCTCCAGAACGAGGATATGAATTGAGCGCCTCTGTCACTAACAATATCGACAGGAATGCCGTGTAAACGGATAACATTTTTAATTAAGGATTGAGCTAAGCTAGGAGCAGACGGTAGTGTGGGCATAGGAATGAAGTGGGCTAATTTAGAGAATCGGTCTACTTCAACCCAATGGACGGTATTCCCACTGGAGGTGGGAAACTCCACAAAAAGAAAAAAAAATGCTAATATGAGTCCAGGGAGCATGAGGAACAGGTAACGGTTGTAGTATATTTTGTGGAACAGATCGATGCATCTTGATGGCCGCACAAACGGAACAAGCTCTAACAAAGGCTATAACATCACTCTTTAGGGTAGGTCACCAAACCAGGGATTTCAAGCGTAAGAAGGTTTGATTGATACCAGGGTGTCCGGATACCTTCTGCCTATGGGCCCATTGCAAAACTTCTTTCCGTAATTCTTGGCAACAAACAAGGTATTGGGCGGAACTGAAAGGTTAGAAGGTGCTCGAGATTGTACAGCCAACAAGTTCCTTTGTAGGGTCATTTTCAGTTGAGCGAAGATTCGCTCGGGAGGAACAATATGATCTGGAGGTACTTGCAGATTCTTGCAAGGGAATTGTCAAGATAGGGCATCGGCTTTGATGTTCTTGGTGCCCGGAATGAATGTTACCACAAAGTTAAACCGGGAGAAGAAAAATGCCCAGCGCTGTCTGGAATTCAGTCTTTGGGCCTTCTCCAGGTAGGTCAGGTTTTTATGGTTAGTCTGAACCACAACTGGAAGTTCTGTACCGTCTAATAAGTGTCTCCATTCGGAGAATGCTAGCTTTATTGCCAAAAGCTATTCCCTCGTAGTCGAAGTTTTGCTTGGCAACAGAAAATTTCTTGGAGAAGTAGGCGACCGGATGAAGTTTATTGGAAGTAGGATTGTCAGAAACCATGAACAAAAGTACAGTAAAATCACACTTGTTAATAAAAATAAAAAGGTAAATAGAGTAAGCGTAGTCAAAGCATAGCCAGAGTTCAGTAACCAGATCGGGTAATTAGCCAAGCCAGAGTTCCGTAACCAGATCGGGTAATCTGCCAGGCCAGAAGTCAGGGATCCAAGTAGAGGAACAGCAAGCAGGATAAGGAGCCAGAAGGGATGTCAGCAAAGCCAGTCCTTAACCACTTGCTGCCCTCCCACCATCATATGACGGCGGGACGGTGCAGCTGTTATCCTGGGCCGCCGTCATATGAGGGTGTTGCCTTCCAGGATCCCTAGGAGGCGCGCGCCCGCCTGCCGCGCCACTCGGTTCCTGGTGCGCGTGCCCGGCAGCCGCAATGTCCGCCGGGCACGCGCGATTGCCTGGTAACCGAGCAGGACCGTGGATCTGTGTGTGTAAACACACAGATCCACGTCCTGTCAGATGGGAGGAGACCGATGGTGTGTTCCTTGTACAGAGGAACACCGATCGGTCTCCTCCCCTTGTGAATACCCTCCCCCCACAGTTAGAATCACTCCTTAGGAACACATTTAACCCTACAGCGCCCCCTCCTGGTTAACCCCTTCATTGCCAGTCACACTTATACAGTAATCAATGCATTTTTTATAGCACGGATCGCTGTATAAATGTGAATGGTCCCAAAAATGTGTCAAAATTGTTCGATGTGTCCGCCACAATATCGCAGTCACGAAAAAAAATGGCAGATCGCCGCCATTACTAGTAAAAAAAAAAATAATAATAAAAATGCTATAAATCTATCCCCTTATTTTGTAGACGCTCTAACTTTTGCACGAACCAATAAATATACACTTATTGCGATATTTTTTACCAAAAATATGTAGAAGAATACGTATCAGCCTAAACTGAGGAAAAAATTTGTTTAAAAAAAAAATTTGGATATTTATTATAGCAAAAAGTAAAAAATATTGTTTTTTTCAAACTTGTCACTATTGTTTTGTTTATAGCGCAAGAAATAAAAACCGCAGGGGTGATCAAATACCACCAAAAGAAAGCTCTATTAGTGGGGAAAAAATGATAAAAAATTCATTTGGGTACAGTGTTGTATGACCGCGCAATTGTTATTCAAATTGTGACAGCGCTGAAAGCTGAAAATTGGCTTGGGCAGGAAGGGGGTGAAAATGCCCTGTATGGAAGTGGTTAAACAGGAACCCAGGAGATGGTTTCTTGTGATGTGACCAAGGCAAAGGCAGAGATCAAGTGAGCTGGATGGCTTTAAGTAGGCAGGACTGACGAGCAGAATCAACAACAGCTGGGTAACTGTGGAGAGAGATGAGAGCTAACAATTAGCCAGCTGAGCAGCCAGCTCAAAGAAGGAAGGGCTGAGCCTAGCCCTGACAAGAATCTTGTTGAGATAATACTGCTCCTGCGCCTACTTCGGAGGCATCAACCTCCAAGAAAAACTGAGTAGAAGGCTGAGGGTGGCGAAGAACAGGAGCAGAGCAGAAAGCAGACTTTAGGAGATCTAACTGACGTGGAAATTTCACTATATACCCTACGCGTAATCCATGTCTCCTGCACTAATAAAGCATCCTTTCAGCCTTTTGGTGTAATGCATCTTAGTACAACCCTGTTTCCGTATCTTCCCAAGTAATACATCCATGACCACCATCCTCACATCCTTAGCTCCACAGGCAGCTTCCCTTTTGGAGAGCCTGTGTTTTGTTTATATAGAGTACTTAAAAATAGAGCTTTATGGCTTCACAATCAGCCAATCAAGCACAGGCAAACAGGAGGAGTTATACAAATCTCAACCAATGAACAATGACTAGGGAAGTTTATGGGCATGTCTGGGCAGGGGCAGTTTGTATGATTTCCCACCCCCTGTCTCTGTAAGCCATCATCTTCAGCTAGACAAATAAAGCCACATGGCAGGCCTTGAAATCATTAACACTGTCCCCGACCACAACGCACACAGACTCTCTGTTTTTACCATTGCCGTGAATCTGTTCAGAGGAACAATGCATACCTGGTTTATTCTACCATTCCTGAGGATGGGAGATTATCTGCAGAGACACGCCATAGCCTCTCCACGTGGTGATCAGACACACTGAGCGACACGAGCATACATCCCCCCATAACCGATAATGTCTTCGCAGAGTGAACACATCCCCTCCAGACGATCGTCTGTGCATTGCACAGGGGCCCTTTGTTGGCGGACATAGCCCCACTCTGCAAACACTTGTCTGCATCCTCGGGAACCTTTTCACTACCAGACGGATCTCAACCAGCGTCAGTCTGCCCCAGTGCGCTCTTTAGAGCGGGTTGCAGGAGAACTAACACTGGGAGACACTGTGACAATACATATTAAATACATCTTAATAAAATTTCCACAACAGTCCCTCCTCTTTTGTCATATGCTCCCATGTGTCCCTCGATGAATCTTGATCTTCTTTTTACATCTGGAAATGAATCAGTCTTTACAGTCCATATGAGTCCATAAAAAGGAAAACACGGCTTGACTTGTAGACTCTGTTCTTCAGGAGAGATGACTAATGCCGCGTACAAACGATCAGAAATTCGGCCAGCAAAAGACCAATGAGAGCTTTTGGTCAGAAAATGCGACCGTGTGTATGCTCTATCAGACTTTTGCTGGCCGAATTTCCACCAGCAAAAGATTGAGAGCATGTTCTTAATTTTCCCGACTGAAAAAGAAAAAAATCGGAAATTGCGTTCCTGTGTATGCAATTTCGACGCGCAAAAAAACACGCATGCTCAGAATCAAGTACGAGACGGAGCCGCTCAGTCTGGTAAAACGACCGGTCGTAATGGAGATGGCACATTTGTCACACTGCAAAATTTTAAATCTTTCAATGCAGAGCATTTTCTTCTTCTTTATAATGCTAGAAGAATGAAGTTGTTTTGCTGCTCATATTCACACAGAGTTTTTACAAACGTATTTCTTTATTATTTCTCGTGATCTCCTGAATAATCTTTTTGTTTTTTAAAGCCAGATCTCCCTAATAATGTTTAGAATTAATTTTTATAGTCATTTTTTTTTTTTTTTTTTGGAATCAAGGTCTCCTGTTGTTTTTTTTTTTTTAATGATTTTATAGTGATCTCCATTTGTTATTTTTTTTTTTTGTATGTCACGTTTCCACAACACCATTATTATATTGTATTTGTAAATCTCAAGGAGGTTGGTTGGTGTCCCTTGTAACTTTGACATTGTATTTTTTAAATGTACCTGCCTACTCACAAACAAACTGTCTTTTTTTGAAGTAAAACACATAGACAAGTATTTCTGAAAACAAAATATACATTTATTCTGGGTCATAACAAAATGAACAGGAAGGCAACGCTGGAGAAACTGGTGAAATTTGCCAAGCCTTTGTACCCCAGGGCAGACATCAATAATTTTACAGTCAAAATTGGTGGCCTGAGGAGTCCTTATAATAGTGAGCACAATCCAGTCCAGGACTACAAGAGATCAGGATCAGCAGCAGATGACATATCTGTCCCCAGGCTGTGGTCATACCACAGCCTGCATCTTTTGCCAGACAAGACTGAACCCAGGCCATCACTCTCTGATCTTCCTTAGACACTTCCTTCCAGGCTGTGGCTGTGATGTTGGAGGTGTGGCAGGAGGTGGAGGAGGAGGACCATGGTTCAACTCACAAATGTGGCTTTGACTTTCGAGTTGGCCCCTCAAGCCCTTATTTAGGGCTTGTAACATCACTTCCTCACATAAGAAGCGTTAGCCCTCCTCCATTTCCAGCATTTTGCATGCTGTAATGTATGCAAAACCCTCTTGAACACTGTGGGGGGTTCTGGGGGCCGTAGTAGCCTTCAGAAATAGGCCAATTGCTGCCTCCTTCACGTTACTCCTCTTCCTGCCACTTTTTGGTGGAAGGCGGAGGGGAGGGACCTGAGATTCTGGCAGGCTACTGGGCCCGGTCACCTCCTGGCTGCCACTTTCCACGGCCTGGCTGAGGCTTTCCTGTGTATGAAAAAGGGACATCGTTTTAGTTTTTGGTTCATCAATCACACACAATTTTCATCTCATGACTTTAGCAAATTTAATGTTAAGCCCCAATCATTTGTGGCCACTACTGTCTATTGATATGTAAAACACTTTGTGAAATCAGAAATTAGTGATCAAAATTAGCATATATTTAACATCATTAATTTGACAACCAGAAATATTTTGAAGAATGCTATACCTGGCTCAAGCTGGGCTCCTCCACATGTTGCTGCCTGGAAGGCCCAGATTGGACGTCAGAAGCCTCAGCTGGGGGGGGAAGGAAGTGTGGAAGGAAGACTGGAGAGTGCTGGCCTGGGTTCATTCTGACCTGCCAGAAAATGCAGTCTGTCATAGTACCACTGGGTGGGTACATAAATGTCATCTGCTGCAGCTCCTGATCTCAGGGAATCCTGGTTCCTTCTTGAGCTCCCTATTATATGTGCTCCTCGTGCCACCAATTAGGGCCTTCAAATAGGGAAGGTCTGCCGTGGGGATCACCGGCTTCACAAATTCCACCAATTGATTCAGCGCTGCCTTCCTCTTTGTTTGATTGTTATAATAGGGGTGGTTTACCTGCCACAGACAGGGCAGCTCCCTGTACATATCAATGAATATGGGCATAAAGTCCTCGTCATTGAATAGATCTATTTTCTCTGCAAGACACAACACAAGACAAACCCTAATGTCAGGTTAAACTCTCTCAATCTTGACCCAATATAGGCCTCAATCTATAAGCAGTATAGGCCACTGATGCACCAACTTAAAATTGTACCTTCATTATAAGGATCGGCGCTTCTGCTACACCTTCCTCTGCTCACAGATCATACGTACGACGCAGGCATGTTACGCTTTATATACACTGCGCATGCGTGAAACTCTGCCCACCCCTGACGTTCTTTCTAGAATATTCCCCGCCCCATCTCTTTCGTCACAGTGGGAAACGACATGGGGGAGACACAGCGGGTGCTTAATAACAGTAACGAGGAGGAAAGCCCGGAGCAAGAAATGCCCCGATCCAGGAGGAGAAGTATTAAGGCCTCAAATATGTCCTTTGAAGAGATGGTGGAGATGGTGGACATATTGAAGAGGGCCGACTATGATGGGAAGTATGGACCGTACCTAAACCCAAAGTGAGAAAGGCCAAGATCATGACTAAAGTTGTGAAGAGTCTGCGCTGGAATTTTGGGGTACGGCGATCCAAGGAACAACTGAGGAAACGCTGGTCGGACCTCAAATTAAGGGAGCAGGATCAGTATAGAAGGATCAAGAAAGTGCTTCTAAAAAGTAAGTACTTGTCTTGTGTTCCTATTCTTATTATTACTTGCATACTGCGCCATGTGCTTTTCTTTACTGTTAGACAGTTTAAAATGGCTACTTTCATGTTCGTGGGCACAGTAATCGGTCGTAGTAAACATTGTTAGTTTGCAAATAAATACATTGTTTTTGCCAGATACAGGGTTAACTACATTTGGTCATGATAATTTGAATTCAAAGAAGTTTAATACATTGTTGTCTAGATGTGTTTCAGACTAGAATGAATTGCAAACTTGATTCAGTGTAATGTAAGGAGAGGACACTCAGCAGCTGTTTACACATCTAGACTCTGGAGCACTAGTGTGGGACACAAAAACAAACTTTTTAGGGTCTCCCACACAGGTACTCCAGTGGATACTTGGAGTGTCTACATGTGTGAAACTTGTCCAAAAAAAGGTAAGTATTCCAGCTTTGTTAAGGGAAAAAATCATGTCTTCAGCTTTGAACTCTGCCAAAACAGACAATTGTACCCCACTTACAAGCAATGTTTCATATTCCTATTTCTGGACTCAAATATCTGTGTGCGAAGTATACCTTTTGTTTCATTCTCATAGGGGAGAAAAGACTTGGAAAATATGAGGACACCAGGGACCCCCCCTCTCCTGAAGAAGGGGAACAAAGGTCACAACCTGAGGATGTGGAGGAAGGAGATGTGGTGAAGATTGTCAACAGGTCAGTGTCGGACACCACAGTTTCAGGTAATAGGTGTATGCCTGCATATTTATAATACATGGTGTGTATTTTTATTTTAGGTGATGTTCAGGTTGTGGTACCAAAATCGAGTCATTTCACCACAACAGATGATCCAGGAAATCATGTTTTGTAGTCGTCATTTGGACATTATCAAAAAAAACAAAAAAAACAAGGAGATTTAACAAAGATTGAAGAACATGATTGATGTACTAGGGAGAATTAAAATCCTAAAAAGATTCCTGGAATTTTTTTTTATTTTTAAAAATAATTGTATCTAAAGTTTTAATACAGTTTAAAAGCCAAATTTGGAAGATGCACACAGTGTGTCAACATGTGCTATCTACCATCAGGGGATTTCAATGAACACGTTTTGTGGGTGCAACCCCTTCCTCACAACTCTAGTAGGTGAGAGGAAGTGGTTGCACCCCCAAAACATGTCCATTGATCCCCCATGATGGGAGATAGCACATGTTGACATTAGGCATGGGATCAGGAGGGAAATACCCATCTGGACTCCCAATTTGTGTGCATTTTCTAAATTTGGCTTTTACAGGGGTGACTTCATCCCATCTGATGAAGGCAAGATCAAGACCTTTTTCACACTATAAAATGTCTGATATTGCCTTCTTTTTTGCAATGTTGAACTTTGTAAGTTCCAGAGTTGTGTATGTTATGTTTGTAAACATGCCTGTTTCTATATATTTTCAGAAATTTGAAGGTAAAACTTTGAAAAAAAAAGATGTGTTTTTTTTACTGCCAAATGTTTTATTAAAAGCACCTTTGAATGTGCACGGAGTAAAAGGTTTTATACTCAACAATGTGTGGCTTCTTCTTTCAATAATCAATATCATTTTCTGTGTTAAGTTGGTGTTTACAGTGACAATGGCTGTTATTTAATAATGAAAAAAACACACTGGGAAAACCTAGGAGACAGCAAAAATAAACCCAAGCAATAAATGAAAATCAAGTTTTGATCTGATAAAAGAGAAAATTTATTACAAATGTGCTGGCATAGCAATGGCCCTCCTACCCGTAAAATATTTAACATATTTTTCTCGCACTTCACTGGCGCTTTGGGGGGGCAAGCCAGGATGGCCAGCTTCCAGGGCCGTCATTAGAGTTTCTGAAAGTCCGGCCTCAAGCCCAACGGAGGCAACATAACTTGCATTATGTCTTTTTAAAAAATTGTGCATGATGCAGCAACAAAAAATGATACAGTTTAGTTTGTATTCCGCCATATTTATGGAGGTTTGAAATAGGCTGAACCGGCTGGCCAGGATCCCAAAGGCATCCTTCACGACTCTTCTGGCTCTGGCCAACAGGTAATTAAAAACCCTCTTCTCCAGGGTGAATGGCCTCATCATGTGGTAACCCAGACCGCTGTCTCCTCTGTCTTGCGGCCCGCGAGGCCTACATCATCCCCAGCCTGTTGTTCCGCGGATGGCTGGACTAGCGGCGGAACATCCAGACACCCTCCTGCCTGCATCCACGGCGGTAGCCTTTGTCCTGCAGACCCGCAGAGACCCGCCTGAGTGTCCCCGCCAGCCGATTATACAGGCCTGAGGCCCGCCGCCATCTTGCGGCCTATAGGCCTGTGGATCCTCCAGCACCCTCCAGCCTAGATTTCCGGGATCCATGGGTTGAATAACCGCTCGTTCTCCTTGAGTTGTGGCGATCTCTCTGCAGGGGTAGCGGAAACCAACACAAATGAAGGCCTGCCTGAGACCCCCTGACATCCAGCCTGCTACATCACCGACTCACAGCTGTCCTACGGTCTCTGAAGTCAGTCTCATCCTCCTCCTCACCCAGGTACAATACTCCATAGAAATCCTCCCCAGTACTTGTGTGAATATACCTGGCCCTAAGGAAGAGAAAACTTACTTGTATACCAACTGCAGTTGTTAGCTAGCTATCTTTGCAGCTTACCTTTTATTATATCTTCAGCAGGTTCTTAAAGGGGCACCACACCCCCCCCCCCAAGACTTTAGTTTACCAAATTCAGCCCCTGAAGTGTCAAATAGGGTGGTGCAGGTACGACTAGCACCGATGGAGGACATGTTATAAAGTCACTCTGGTCCCCGCTCCTTTCCTAAGGGATCCTGCACTGCTTCGACAGCTTTCACAACCAAAGGATCATTATTAGCTGCCTCCGGACATCTCCGGGTACTACATGGGCAAAGTAGGATTTCAGAAAAACATATACCAAGGTTTTATACCTTCCTTGGCTCCCAAACCTCCTCCTGGATCCAACCCGAGGGACATAGTAGTTAGTTTTCACTATTATGACAGTAAGGAAGCTTTAACGGCAGCCACACGCAACAAAAATCGCATTGACTTCAAAGGTTCCAAAATCCAGATCTTTAGTGATCCCTCCCCCATCACCCTGGCAAAAAGGCGCAATCTTCACCCAGTCACGGCCCATCTCCAACTGCATCAAATCCCCTACAGATGGGGTTTTCCATTTCGGCTTTCAGCATCCAAAGATGGCACTCAATATTCTATCAGAGATCTTCACGAATGAGAGGCCTTTACTCAAAATTTGGGTTTACCACCTGTTCCAGATGAAGAGCTCCAACTCTCTCCGCCTGCTCTGGCCCTTCAGGCCCCCGCAGCAATCTGGACCCCAGTACGTAGACAACAGAAGGCTTTCTCTACTCCGCAACGCTCCAATCTACCCAGACCTCCCACCTGAGGCCTCAAGATCTTCCTGATTTGCACCTCTTTGTTTTTTTGATTTCCAGATACCCAGGATCTCGGTAGATTTCTTCAGGTATCTGCGGGAGGTGTTCCTCCCAATACCCCTTTTTTACACATGTGTTGTTCCAATTTTGAATGTCTCAGCTTTCCTTACAGTTTCCATTGAAGTTCCAGTCAGTGATGTTATGTTCTGAACATCCTTAACTGTTCAATGTTCGAGACCAGTTATTCCCTAAAGGAGCGGGCCATAGTCCGCAGTTCTAGATGACCGTCATGTTCCTCCACATGTCCAAGGTTTGCCGCCTTGGTTCCCTGAAGGACTTTTTTGCTTCAGGCTTTCAAAACATTTATTTTAATTTTTTCTGTTTTCTTTTCTTTTTTTTTCTTTTTTTATCAGGTCCTTTTTTGACCTGTTTTTGTATTTGTTATTGCTTTGGTTTCACTACCATCTTCACAAATATAAAGTCATTGTCTTCTTAATATATGAGAAATGATTACACATATTACCTTGCAGATCATTTATAATATGGTTGGTTGCACTCTTAGGTCATGTTAAGATGTTTGCTGTTCAATTCAGGACTACCGCATGGCCTTAAAAATCTTTTCATGTAATGTAAAGGGCTTGAATTCCATTCACAAGCGTTGGCTGGCTTTGAAGGAATTTAAGGCCTCAGGGGCTGATGTGGTCATGGTTCAGAAGACGCATTTCCGCTCGGGGGGTTCCTTCAAGTTTGCCTCCAAACTGTTCCCTACTACTTTTATGGCCTCTGATCCCTCAGGGAAAGCAGGAGTAGCCATTTTGATCAAACGCTCTTGTCCATTAAAAATTATTACCTCAATATTGGACCCCCACAGTCGGTATATCCTCCTGAACTGTGTCCACCAAAAAACGCCCCTCACATTAGTCAATGTCTATGCCCCAAATTCGGGGCAGATCGGATTCCTCACAAAGGTTTTCGAGAGATTACACACATCCCCACAACCCTTTACAATAGTTGGAGGAGATTTTAACGTGTGCATTTCCCCCAGCAAAGACAGACATGCACTCTTCCAAAACACCCCACCACTTCAAGTAAACACAAATTGTCCACCTCATTTCGGAAACTAACACTAACTATTGCCATATTAAACTCGGAATATAAAATCTTCACAAAAACATTAGCAAACAGACTATCGAAAACATTACCATCACTAATACATAGAGACCAGGTAGGTTTCGTCCCCACAAGACATGCAGGAGATAACACTAGGCGCACTATAGACCTTATTGATCTACTAACCAGAACAAAAACCCCTGCCCTGATACTAAGTCTATACGCCCAGAAAGCATTTGATTGCCTCAGTTGGCCTTATATGTTCACAATTCTGGCGAAATATGGCTTCTCTGGACCTCTTATACAAGCCCTTCGAGCCCTTTACTCTTATCCTACCTCCCAGGTACAGTTATCATCTCATATATCCCCTTCATTCTCCCTCGGTAATGGTACCAGACAGGGGTGCCCCCTATCACCCTTACTGTTTGTTCTCAGCTTAGAACCCCTGGCTGCTGCTATACGCGATAGTCCTAACGTCACTGGAGCATGTTTGCGACAAAGAGAATACAAACTATCCCTCTTTGCAGATGAAGTCCTCCTGACACTCACATATCCACACACATCCCTACCCTCACTCCATAGTATTCTAACGGCCTTTAGTGCTATCTCAGGTTACAAAATCAATGCTACCAAGATGGAAGCCCTCCCCATTAATATCACCCCCCTCAATTAGCTATACTTCAACAAAATTATAATTATCATTGGTGCGCTTCCTCGCTGAAATATTTAGGAGTACAGCTTACAGCATCATACTCTACATTATACCAGGCTAATTTTCCCCCCCTATTTAAAGAGATCAATCATCTTTTGACACAATGGACCTCTCTTCCCCTCTCCCTTTTGGGACGCGTAAACGTTTTTAAAATGACGATATTACCTAAACTGTTGTATTTATTCAAGACGCTCCCAGTGGCAATACCTATGTCACAACTGAAAGCTCTCTAAAGAAGAAGTCTCCATTTTATATGGAACAACGCGTCCCATCGGGTGGCCCGATCAGTGGTCATGGCATGTAAAAATAGGGGAGGTTTAAGAGCCCCTGATTTTATTAAATATTAGTACGCCTCTCACTTAAGGGTCCTCACTTCCTGGACTCACAGGAAAGCTCCCAACGGAAGGGCCGAGATCGAAATGAGCGTTACCTCACCGGTCCATCCGTGTTACATGCTCTGGCCGTCTAGTACATGCCCCAGCTGAGAGGTTTATGCCTGGCTCCAATGCTCTTCACCCCAGGGCCGGTCCTAGATGGGGTGCACGGGGTGCAGTGCACCCAGGCGCCAGAGAGGTGGGGGCGCTGAAGCGCCGGAGTGCTCCCTTCCCTCCTCCTCCTCCTCTTGATTGTGTCCGGCGGCGGCGCTCTCCGCCGGTGTTAAAAGAAGAAAGGCACCGCCGCCGCTGTGTGTGCTGCTCAAGCCCCTCCCTCCTGAGCGGCTGGTCTCTGCGTGGAGAGAGACCAGCCGTACAGTGATGTCGCGCGGGGGGGAGCGGAGGAGCGGTATGTGCCCGACACATTCTGCTCTGTGTCTCCCACTCCTGCCTACTTTAAACTCCTCTGCTCTTCACCCGGGCGGCGCGGCTGGCTGCACACTGTTCTCTCCTCTTCAGCTGCCGCCCGGGTGTACCCTAATGGAGGGGGGGCTGTACTAATGGAGGGGGGGCTGTACTAATGGAGGGGGCGCTGTACTAATGGAGGGGGCGCTGTACTAATGGAGGGGGGCTATACTAATGGAGGGGGGCTGTACTAATGGAGGGGGCGCTGTACTAATGGAGGGGGCTGTACTAATAATGGGGGGGTCTGTACTAATGGGGTCTGTACTAATGGAGAGGGGGTCTGTACTAATGGGGTCTGTACTAATGGAGGGGGGGTCTGTACTAATGGTGGGGTCTGTACTAATATGGGGGTCTCTACTAATGGAGGGGGGTCTGTCCTGGGGGGTCTGTACTAATGGAGAGGGGGTCTGTCCTGGGGGGTCTGTATTAATGGAGGGGGGTCTGTCCTGGGGGGTCTGTACTAATGGAGGGGGGTCTGTACTAATGGAGGGGGGTCTGTACTAATGGAGAGGGGGTCTGTACTAATGGAGAGGGGGTCTGTCCTGGGGGTCTGTACTAATGAAGAGGGGGTCTGTACTAATGGGTTCTGTACTAATGGAGGGGGGGTCTGTACTAATGGAGGGGGGGTCTGTACTAATGGAGGGGGGTATGTACTAATGGGGTCTGTACTAATGGAGGGGAGTCTTTACTAATATGGGGGTCTCTACTAATGGAGGGGGGTCTTTCCTGGGGGTCTGTACTAATGGGGGGGTCTGTACTAATATGGGGGTCTCTACTAATGGAGGGGGGTCTGTACTAATGGAGGGGGGTCTGTCCTGGGGGTCTGTACTAACGGGGTCTGTACTAATGGAGGGGGGTCTGTACTAATGGAGGGGGGGTCTGTACTAATGGAGGGGGGTAGGTACTAATGGGGTCTGTACTAATGGAGGGGGGGTCTGTACTAATAGAGGGGGGTCTTTACTAATATGGGGGTCTCTACTAATGGAGGGGGGGTCTGTCCTGGGGGGGTCTGTACTAATGAGGGGGTCTGTACTAATGGAGGTGGGGTCTGTACTAATGGAGGGGGGGTCTGTACTAATGGGGTCTGTACTAATGGAGGGGGATCTGTACTAATGGTTAGGTCTGTACTAATATGGGGGTCTCTACTAATGGAGGGGGGTCTGTACTAATGGGGGGGGTCTGTACTAATGGAGGGGGGGTCCGTCTTGGGGGGTCTGTAATAATGGAGGGGGGTCTGTCCTGGGGGGTCTGTACTAATGGAAAAGAAAAAAGGTGCAGAGAAGAGGATTGTGGGACATATAGTCCCAAGAACTGGCAGCCCCACTGTAACACGGAAACTGCAGCCCACACAGCATGCTCAGCTGAATGGGAAAGAGAGAGAGAGAGAGACAGGAGCCTGGGAAAGTTTTCAGGGAAGTACACCCAGGACTCCAGAGGGAGAGGACAGTGCTGAGAGAACACCATCAGAGAGAGAACCCTGCTGCCCTGCGCCACCAGAGGGAAAGCCACACAGCCTAGCGCCATCGCTGGCATTGAAAGGAATGGAGTCATTGCAGGAATACAGCGGAGTCGCCACGGGCAATTCAGAGTGAGCTGACTCCTGATCAGAGGAACCATTGCTGTATCGCTGGGTCAGGTGAGAGGGCCGATCGGCCAATATGTACTATGTCTGCAGTCTCTGATCATCTCCTGTATTATGTCTGCAGTCTCTGACCATCTCCTGTACTATGTCTGCAGTCTCTGATCATCTCCTGTACTATGTCTGCAGTCTCTGATCATCTCCTGTACTATGTCTGCAGTCTCTGATCATCTCCTGTACTATGTCTGCAGTCTCTGATCATCTCCTGTACTATGTCTGCAGTCTCTGATCATCTCCTGTACTATGTCTGCAGTCTCTGACCATCTCCTGTATTATGTCTGCAGTCTCTGATCATCTCCTGTACTATGTCTGCAGTCTCTGATCATCTCCTGTACTATGTCTGCAGTCTCTGATCATCTCCTGTACTATGTCTGCAGTCTCTGACCATCTCCTGTATTATGTCTGCAGTCTCTGACCATCTCCTGTACTATGTCTGCAGTCTCTGACCATCTCCTTTACTATGTCTGCAGTCTCTGACCATCTCCTGTACTATGTCTGCAGTCTCTGATCATCTCCTGTACTATGTCTGCAGTCTCTGATCATCTCCTGTACTATGTCTGCAGTCTCTGATCATCTCCTGTACTATGTCTGCAGTCTCTGATCATCTCCTGTACTATGTCTGCAGTCTCTGATCATCTCCTGTACTATGTCTGCAGTCTCTGATCATCTCCTGTACTATGTCTGCAGTCTCTGACCATCTCCTGTTGTCTGCAGTCTCTGATCATCTCCTGTACTATGTCTGCAGTCTCTGATCATCTCCTGTACTATGTCTGCAGTCTCTGATCATCTCCTGTACTATGTCTGCAGTCTCTGACCATCTCCTGTTGTCTGCAGTCTCTGATCATCTCCTGTACTATGTCTGCAGTCTCTGATCATCTCATGTACTATGTCTGCAGTCTCTGATCATCTCCTCTATTATGTCTGCAGTCTCTGACCATCTCCTGTACTATGTCTGCAGTCTCTGATCATCTCCTGTACTATGTCTGCAGTCTCTGATCATCTCCTGTACTATGTCTGCAGTCTCTGATCATCTCCTGTACTATGTCTGCAGTCTCTGATCATCTCCTCTATTATGTCTGCAGTCTCTGATCATCTCCTGTACTATGTCTGCAGTCTCTGATCATCTCCTGTACTATGTCTGCAGTCTCTGATCATCTCCTGTATTATGTCTGCAGTCTCTGATCATCTCCTGTATTATGTCTGCAGTCTCTGACCATCTCCTGTACTATGTCTGCAGTCTCTGATCATCTCCTCTATTATGTCTGCAGTCTCTGACCATCTCCTGTACTATGTCTGCAGTCTCTGATCATCTCCTGTATCCAGGGCCAGATTAAGAGCATCATGGGCCTGGTGCTGAGGATTTTGGTGGGCCTTTTTATGGAAACAAAATGAAAATGCAAACAATTTTTCGCTAAAACAAATTAAATAAACTCTCACCAGTAATATCAGCTGTGCAGCCTCTGAGCAGCAGCAACACCACCAATACCACCTGCTATGCGGTCTTTCACCAGCAGCAACATAGGGAGACCACATTTCCAAACTGTCATTCAGAGACAACCCCCTCTTCCCAAAAAAAGATGAGGGTGGGGGATGTAGTCTCAGGGTTGGCGGGGAAATTGGCGGTGGAGGTGATTTGTCAGGCAAATGGCTGGTGTTAGTACATAAAATCAATCATCCTGACACCATGCTTGATATGGTGTCAGGATGATCAAATTCCATTATTTCAGTTACTACATTGTAATATATAGTGAAATAGTTCAACTCACCATGATGCAGAATCAGTGGGACCTGAGCTTGTCACTTGCCACCAGATGCAGCTTGTCACTTGCCACCCATAGCCTGCCACCAGATGTAGCGTATCACTTTCCACCAAATACAGTGTGCCACTTGCAACCAGATACAGTGTGGCACTTGCTACCCACAGCCTGCCACAGATACAGTGTGCCACTTGCCACCAGCAGCCTGCCACCAGATACAATGTGCCAATTGCCACCAGCAGCCTGCCACCAGATACAGTGGGCCACTTGCCACCAGCAGCATGCCACCAGATACAGTGTGCCACTTGCCAACAGCAGCCTTTCACCAGATACAGTGCGCCACTTGCCAACCACAGCCTGTCACCAGATACAGTGTGCCACTTGCTACCGACAGCCTGTCACCAGATACAGTGTGCCACTTGCTACCAGCAGCCTGCCACTAGATACAGTGTGCCACTTGCCACCAGATACATTGTGCCACTTGCCACCAGATACAGTGTGCCACTTGCGAACAGCAGCCTGCCACCAGATACAGTGTGTCACTTGCCACCAGATACATTGTGCCACTTGCCACCAGATACAGTGTGCCACTTGCCACCAGCAGCCTGCCACCAGATACAGTGTGTCACTTGCCACCAGCAGCCTGTCACCAGATACATTGTGCCACTTGCCACCAGATACAGTGTGCCACTTGCCACCAGCAGCCTGCCACCAGATACAGTGTGTCACTTGCCACCAGCAGCCTGTCACCAGATACATTGTGCCACTTGCCACCAGATACAGTGTGCCACTTGCCACCAGCAGCCTGCCACCAGATACATTGTGCCACTTGCCACCAGATACAGTGTGCCACTTGCCACCAGCTCCCTGCCACCAGATACAGTGTGCCACTTGCCACCAGCAGCCTTCCATCAGATACATTGTGCCACTTACCAACCACAGCCTACCACCAGATACAGTGTGTCACTTACCACCAGTAGCCTTCCACCAGATAGTGTGCCACTTGCCACCAGCAGCCTGCCATCAGATACAGTGTGCCACTTGCCACCAGCAGCCTGCCACCAGATACAGTGTGCCACTTGCCACCAGCAGCCTGCCACCAGATACATTGTGCCACTTGCCAACCACAGCCTGCCACCAGATACAGTGTGCCACTTGCCAACCACAGCCTACCACCAGATACAGTGTGTCACTTACCACCAGCAGCCTTCCACCAGATAGTGTGCCACTTGCCACCAGCAGCCTGCCACCAGATACAGTGTGCCACTTGCCACCAGCAGCCTGCCACGAGATACAGTGTGCCACTTGCCACCAGCAGCCTGCCACCAGATACAGTGTGCCACTTGCCAACCACAGCCTACCACCAGATACAGTGTGTCACTTACCACCAGCAGCCTTCCACCAGATAGTGTGCCACTTGCCACCAGCAGCCTGCCACCAGATACAGTGTGCCACTTGCCACTAGCAGCCTGCCACCAGATACAGTGTGCCACTTGCCACTGACAGCCTGTCACCAGATACAGCGTGTCACTTGCCACCAGCAGCCTGACCCCAGATACAGTGTGCCACTTGCCACCAGATAGTGTGCCACTTGCCACCAGCAGCCTGCCACCAGATACAGTGTGCCACTTGCCAACCACAGCCTACCACCAGATACAGTGTGTCACTTACCACCAGCAGCCTTCCACCAGATAGTGTGCCACTTGCCACCAGCAGCCTGCCACCAGATACAGTATGCCACTTGCCACCAGCAGCCTGCCACCAGATACAGTGTGCCACTTGCCAACCACAGCCTACCACCAGATACAGTGTGCCACTTGCCACCAGATAGTGTGCCACTTGAAACCAGCAGCCTGCCACCAGATACAGTGTGCCACTTGCCAACTACAGCCTACCACCAGATACAGTGTGTCACTTACCACCAGCAGCCTTCCACCAGATAGTGTGCCACTTGCCACCAGCAGCCTGCCACCAGATACAGTGTGCCACTTGCCACCAGCAGCCTGCCACAAGATACAGTGTGCCACTTGCCACCAGATAGTGTGCCACTTGCCACCAGCAGCCTACCACCAGATACAGTGTGTCACTTACCACCAGCAGCCTTCCACCAGATAGTGTGCCACTTTCCACCAGCAGCCTGCCACCAGATACAGTGTGCCACTTGCCACTAGCAGCCTGCCACCAGATACAGTGTGCCACTTGCCACTGACAGCCTGTCACCAGATACAGCGTGTCACTTGCCACCAGCAGCCTGACCCCAGATACAGTGTGCCACTTGCCACCAGATAGTGTGCCACTTGCCACCAGCAGCCTGCCACCAGATACAGTGTGCCACTTGCCAACCACAGCCTACCACCAGATACAGTGTGCCACTTGCCACCAGATAGTGTGCCACTTGAAACCAGCAGCCTGCCACCAGATACAGTGTGCCACTTGCCAACCACAGCCTACCACCAGATACAGTGTGTCACTTACCACCAGCAGCCTTCCACCAGATAGTGTGCCACTTGCCACCAGCAGCCTGCCACCAGATACAGTGTGCCACTTGCCACCAGCAGCCTGCCACAAGATACAGTGTGCCACTTGCCACCAGATAGTGTGCCACTTGCCACCAGCAGCCTGCCACCAGATACAGTGTGCAACTTGCCAACCACAGCCTACCACCAGATACAGTGTGTCACTTACCACCGGCAGCCTTCCACCAGATAGTGTGCCACTTTCCAGCAGCAGCCTGCCACCAGATACAGTGTGCCACTTGCCACTAGCAGCCTGCCACCAGATACAGTGTGCCACTTGCCACTGACAGCCTGCCACCAGATACAGTGTGTCACTTGCCACCAGCAGCCTGTCACCAGATACATTGTGCCACTTGCCACCAGATACAGTGTGCCACTTGCCACCAGCAGCCTGCCACCAGATACAGTGTGTCACTTGCCACCAGCAGCCTGTCACCAGATACATTGTGCCACTTGCCACCAGATACAGTGTGCCACTTGCCACCAGCAGCCTGCCACCAGATACATTGTGCCACTTGCCACCAGATACAGTGTGCCACTTGCCACCAGCTCCCTGCCACCAGATACAGTGTGCCACTTGCCACCAGCAGCCTTCCATCAGATACATTGTGCCACTTACCAACCACAGCCTACCACCAGATACAGTGTGTCACTTACCACCAGTAGCCTTCCACCAGATAGTGTGCCACTTGCCACCAGCAGCCTGCCATCAGATACAGTGTGCCACTTGCCACCAGCAGCCTGCCACCAGATACAGTGTGCCACTTGCCACCAGCAGCCTGCCACCAGATACATTGTGCCACTTGCCAACCACAGCCTGCCACCAGATACAGTGTGCCACTTGCCAACCACAGCCTACCACCAGATACAGTGTGTCACTTACCACCAGCAGCCTTCCACCAAATAGTGTGCCACTTGCCACCAGCAGCCTGCCACCAGATACAGTGTGCCACTTGCCACCAGCAGCCTGCCACGAGATACAGTGTGCCACTTGCCACCAGCAGCCTGCCACCAGATACAGTGTGCCACTTGCCAACCACAGCCTACCACCAGATACAGTGTGTCACTTACCACCAGCAGCCTTCCACCAGATAGTGTGCCACTTGCCACCAGCAGCCTGCCACCAGATACAGTGTGCCACTTGCCACTAGCAGCCTGCCACCAGATACAGTGTGCCACTTGCCACTGACAGCCTGTCACCAGATACAGCGTGTCACTTGCCACCAGCAGCCTGACCCCAGATACAGTGTGCCACTTGCCACCAGATAGTGTGCCACTTGCCACCAGCAGCCTGCCACCAGATACAGTGTGCCACTTGCCAACCACAGCCTACCACCAGATACAGTGTGTCACTTACCACCAGCAGCCTTCCACCAGATAGTGTGCCACTTGCCACCAGCAGCCTGCCACCAGATACAGTATGCCACTTGCCACCAGCAGCCTGCCACCAGATACAGTGTGCCACTTGCCAACCACAGCCTACCACCAGATACAGTGTGCCACTTGCCACCAGATAGTGTGCCACTTGAAACCAGCAGCCTGCCACCAGATACAGTGTGCCACTTGCCAACTACAGCCTACCACCAGATACAGTGTGTCACTTACCACCAGCAGCCTTCCACCAGATAGTGTGCCACTTGCCACCAGCAGCCTGCCACCAGATACAGTGTGCCACTTGCCACCAGCAGCCTGCCACAAGATACAGTGTGCCACTTGCCACCAGATAGTGTGCCACTTGCCACCAGCAGCCTACCACCAGATACAGTGTGTCACTTACCACCAGCAGCCTTCCACCAGATAGTGTGCCACTTTCCACCAGCAGCCTGCCACCAGATACAGTGTGCCACTTGCCACTAGCAGCCTGCCACCAGATACAGTGTGCCACTTGCCACTGACAGCCTGTCACCAGATACAGCGTGTCACTTGCCACCAGCAGCCTGACCCCAGATACAGTGTGCCACTTGCCACCAGATAGTGTGCCACTTGCCACCAGCAGCCTGCCACCAGATACAGTGTGCCACTTGCCAACCACAGCCTACCACCAGATACAGTGTGCCACTTGCCACCAGATAGTGTGCCACTTGAAACCAGCAGCCTGCCACCAGATACAGTGTGCCACTTGCCAACCACAGCCTACCACCAGATACAGTGTGTCACTTACCACCAGCAGCCTTCCACCAGATAGTGTGCCACTTGCCACCAGCAGCCTGCCACCAGATACAGTGTGCCACTTGCCACCAGCAGCCTGCCACAAGATACAGTGTGCCACTTGCCACCAGATAGTGTGCCACTTGCCACCAGCAGCCTGCCACCAGATACAGTGTGCAACTTGCCAACCACAGCCTACCACCAGATACAGTGTGTCACTTACTACCAGCAGCCTTCCACCAGATAGTGTGCCACTTTCCAGCAGCAGCCTGCCACCAGATACAGTGTGCCACTTGCCACTAGCAGCCTGCCACCAGATACAGTGTGCCACTTGCCACTGACAGCCTGTCACCAGATACAGCGTGTCACTTGCCACCAGCAGCCTGACCCCAGATACAGTCTGCCACTTGCCACCAGATAGTGTGCCACTTGCCACCAGCAGCCTGCCACCAGATACAGTGTGCCACTTGCCAACCACAGCCTACCACCAGATACAGTGTGTCACTTACCACCAGCAGCCTTCCACCAGATAGTGTGCCACTTGCCACCAGCAGCCTGCCACCAGATACAGTGTGCCACTTGCCACCAGCAGCCTGCCACCAGATACAGTGTGCCACTTGCCAACCATAGCCTACCACCAGATACTGTGTGTCACTTACCACCAGCAGCCTTCCACCAGATAGTGTGCCACTTGCCACCAGCAGCTTGCCACCAGATACAGTATGCCACTTGCCACCAGCAGCCTGCCACCAGATACAGTGTGCCACTTGCCAACCACAGCCTACCACCAGATACAGTGTGCCACTTGCCACCAGATAGTGTGCCACTTGAAACCAGCAGCCTGCCACAAGATACAGTGTGCCACTTGCCAACCACAGCCTACCACCAGATACAGTGTGTCACTTACCACCAGCAGCCTTCCATCAGATAGTGTGCCACTTGCCACCAGCAGCCTGCCACCAGATACAGTGTGCCACTTGCCACCAGCAGCCTTCCACCAGATTCAGTATGCCACTTGCCACCAGCAGCCTGCCACCAGATACAGTGTGCCACTTGCCAACCACAGCCTACCACCAGATACAGTGTGCCACTTACCACCAGCAGCCTTCCACCAGATAGTGTGCCACTTGCCACCAGCAGCCTGCCACCAGATACAGTGTGCCACTTGCCACTAGCAGCCTGCCACCAGATACAGTGTGCCACTTGCCACTGACAGCCTGTCACCAGATACAGCGTGTCACTTGCCACCAGCAGCCTGACCCCAGATACAGTGTGCCACTTGCCACCAGATAGTGTGCCACTTGCCACCAGCAGCCTGCCACCAGATACAGTGTGCCACTTGCCAACCACAGCCTACCACCAGATACAGTGTGTCACTTACCACCAGCAGCCTTCCACCAGATAGTGTGCCACTTGCCACCAGCAGCCTGACACCAGATACAGTATGCCACTTGCCACCAGCAGCCTGCCACCAGATACAGTGTGCCACTTGCCAACCACAGCCTACCACCAGATACAGTGTGCCATTTGCCACCAGATAGTGTGCCACTTGAAACCAGCAGCCTGCCACTAGATACAGTGTGCCACTTGCCAACCACAGCCTACCACCAGATACAGTGTGTCACTTACCACCAGCAGCCTTCCACCAGATAGTGTGCCACTTGCCACCAGCAGCCTGCCACCAGATACAGTGTGCCACTTGCCACCAGCAGCCTGCCACAAGATACAGTGTGCCACTTGCCACCAGATAGTGTGCCACTTGCCACCAGCAGCCTGCCACCAGATACAGTGTGCCACTTGCCAACAACAGCCTACCACCAGATACAGTGTGTCACTTACCACCAGCAGCCTTCCACCAGATAGTGTGCCACTTTCCACCAGCAGCCTGCCACCAGATACAGTGTGCCACTTGCCACTAGCAGCCTGCCACCAGATACAGTGTGCCACTTGCCACTGACAGCCTGTCACCAGATACAGCGTGTCACTTGCCACCAGCAGCCTGACCCCAGATACAGTCTGCCACTTGCCACCAGATAGTGTGCCACTTGCCACCAGCAGCCTGCCACCAGATACAGTGTGCCACTTGCCAACCATAGCCTACCACCAGATACCGTGTGTCACTTACCACCAGCAGCCTTCCACCAGATAGTGTGCCACTTGCCAACAGCAGCCCGCCACCAGATACAGTATGCCACTTGCCACCAGCAGCCTGCCACCAGATACAGTGTGCCACTTGCCAACCACAGCCTACCACCAGATACAGTGTGCCACTTGCCACCAGATAGTGTGCCACTTGAAACCAGCAGCCTGCCACCAGATACAGTGTGCCACTTGCCAACCACAGCCTACCACCAGATACAGTGTGTCACTTACCACCAGCAGCCTTCCATCAGATAGTGTGCCACTTGCCACCAGCAGCCTGCCACCAGATACAGTGTGCCACTTGCCACTAGCAGCCTGCCACCAGATACAGTGTGCCACTTGCCACTGACAGCCTGTCACCAGATACAGCGTGTCACTTGCCAACCACAGCCTGCCACCAGATACAGTGTGCCACTTTCCACCAGCAGCCTGCCACTCCCTCCAGGACTCTTCCAGGATGGGTAGAAGGGACAGGGCCTGCATAGTCAAACAAATCCCTGGAGCCCCCACCCCTCCTCATCTGGGATGGTATGGTTGTGTGTAAAATGAATGCCAGGAGTACTGATCAGACCAAGTTCTATAGAGGGGGGTGTGTACAGCCTTTGGGTTCACACTGGTTTGCTGCAGTTTGGGCGCACTGCTTGTGTATCTGCAGTTTAGAAATCAATAGGACTGTGGGTAAAACGCAGGAAAACTGCGGATACACCAGCAATGGGCCAAAACACAGCAAAGCAGTGTGAACCCACCTAAAAGCACAAGGAGCCGAGTCTACATATTGACTGCAGTTATAACAGCCATTGCTGAAGATAAAGGTAAAAGAGGGGGAGAGAAGGGAGATAAGAGTCCAGTCACTGAGCTCACACTTGGATGGTCAGAAGCTTATCACTCAGATATGTGTTCACCTTCTATCTGCCGGCTGCAGTTGCTGTTTCCCAGACCACACGGCTCCTTCACTGCACACAGAGAGAGGAGAGAGGAGAGAGGGGAGGGGAAGGCAGAGCCATTTGTGTAGGGGGGGAACTGTGCACTGTGACACTGTAATAACCACAGTGAGCCAACACAGATGCAGCCAGACACCCCTACATTTACACACAGCTTCTCCTGTCCCAGAGAAGTTTAAGGACATGAGAAATCAGACTTATACTGCTGGCTGTGAGGGCCGATTTTAAGGCAGGGGCCTGGAGCTGCAGCTCCATCAGCCCCTATGTTAATCCGGCCCTGCCTGTATCATGTCTGGGGGTTCTTTCTAACATACTCTCTAACAGAAGCCCTCTTTGTGTGCATCAGAGAGACTCCCCTCCAGGTCTCATTAGTGTACACTCTTCCTGTATTTTTTTTTATTGTTAAAAGATCATGGGACGATCCTAGGGTAACAAAGAGTTCTTAGGAGAGCATCTCTGTGTTTGAGTCATTGCCATAGAAACATTTGTAAAGGGGAGGAGTTGGTAAGATCACCACGCCCATGTGGGGGCGCCAGAAATTTTTCTGCACCCAGGCGCCGGTGACCCTAGGATCGGCCCTGCTTCACCCTAGCAATCTGGAAAAGATGCTCTGATCGATATTCACTATCTTCCCCATGCTCACCTCTTATAAATGTCCTCTTCAACCCGGACATCCCTGATAGCATGTCCCTGCTGCATTGGACTGGGGCCGGGATTTTTCAGCTGAGGCATCTTGTTAATCCAGCTACGAGACACCTACTACCCTTCGTTGACCTACAAAAGCAATACCAAATTCCTAAAACACTTTTCTATTCCTATTTACAGTTTAGACATTTCTTTGCTACCAAATCCCCCACCCTCTCCCTGGACAAACCATCAGACTTCGAAATGTTATGCGCCAAAGGCCCCTATGAGCCCCAATTAATTTCTACCATATATAGAATTTTACATGAAGCTAACCCCTTGAAGGTAGATAGTCACCATTACATGAAGAAATGGACTCCTTTACTCCAACATGACATTTCTCTGTTAGATTGGGAGAGTATCTGGGAATCCACCTCCAGAATTTCCCGCTGTGTTGCACACAAAGAATCTGCGTACAAAATTCTACTTTCCTGGTACAAAACTCCAGAACGCCTACACGCATGCAACTCGACAACCTCAAAAATGTGTTGGAGATGTAATAAAGCTGTGGGCTCACAATATCACATTTTATGGGAATGCCCTCTAGTCACCCAATTCTGGGCCCAAATTCAAACAGTTCTGGAGAAGCTGTTGGGGGTTCCCATCCCCCTAAACCCTATGCATTACATACTGGGTCTACCTGTTCCAGGTATCCACAAATCTAAAAGAAAACTGATGTCCTTCATATTATTAGCAGCTAAAAGAACCATTCCCAAACTTTGTCTCTTTTCCTCCTCTCCCACTCTTACACAAACCCTCTCCATCTTAATATATGGAGAATGGAACATCTATCCGCCGTAGTTGATGATTCAATCTCAAAATTTTCACAAACATGGCAGTCATGGGACGAATCTGAATATAGCTCTGAAACATACAGTTCTAATTGAGAGACAGTGGTTTTGTACAGACAATTTATCTTTAGGTCTTTACTGCTTTCACTAAATGTTGACTATGGCTCTTCCATTTTAGTGCCTCTGTATTGCTTATGTACCCCATATAGTTATGTACCATTGCAACCAAACCGTACATATAAAAATCACTATTCTTTTTTTTACCTAGTTGGATTTCTCACTATCTAGCTAATTACATTAGCTTTTACATTTCACCCCAACTATGTATATATTTCAATGACAATGTATATTTACATCACCTGTAATTGAATGTGCTAATTACATGTTATTTTGTATTATATGTAAAACCTGTTAAATAAACAATTTAAAAAAAAAAAAACAAAAGTTATTACTCTATCCTTCATCTTTAACCTGCAAAGAATGGCAAACAATACAACATTCGTGTACATTGGTAAATTGTCACTGACATTCCTCAAGCAAGGAAATTGCCCGAGGGACTTTGAATGAGGTGAGTTTGGTTAAGCCAATGCATATACCAAGAAAAACTTCAATAAAGATTTTATTTTAGAACTGTCATACATAGTAAACCGTAAACAACCAAGCCGGTATAGTACTACATACAAAAAATGACATTCCACCTGCAGTGATAAATACAGTAATGCATACAAAAAATGACACTCCACGTACAGTGATAAATACAGTGTATATATATATATATATATATATATATATATATATATATATAAAAGGAACTGCAGCTCACTGAGTCACCTGCCTGAAAGTGTCTTTGAACACGTACTCCAGGAATATCCTACAATCAGGTATAGGCTTGATTGGACTACAATGCAGTGGATATATATTTCATGAACTGCAGCTCACTGAGTCGCCTGCCTGCCTGAAAGTGTCTTTGAACACAAACTCCAGGAATGGGCTGCAGTCAGGTATAGGCTTGGCTGGACTACAATACAGTGGATATATATTTTATGAACTGCAGCTCACTGAGTCACCTGCCTGCCTGCCTGAAAGTGTCTTTGAACACGCACTCCAGGAATGGCCTACAGTCAGGTATAGGCTTGGCTAGCCTATATACAGTGGGGACAGAAAGTATTCAGACCCCCTTAAATTTTTAACTCTTTGTTATATTGCAGCCATTTGCTAAAATCATTTAAGTACATTTTCTCCCTCATTAATGTACACACAGCAACCCATATTGACAGAAAAACACAGAATTGTTGACATTTTTGCAGATTTATGAAAAAAGAAAAACTGAAATATCACATGGTCCTAAGTATTCAGACCCTTTGCTCAGTATTTAGTAGAAGCACCCTTTTGATCTAATACAGCCATGAGTTTTTTTGGGAAAAATGCAACAAGTTTTTCACACCTGGATTTGGGGATCTTGGCCATTCCTCCTTGCAGATCCTCTCCAGTTCTCTCAGGTTGGATGGTAAACGTTGGTGGACAGCCATTTTTGGTCTCTCCAGAGATGCTCAATTGAGTTTAAGTCAGGGCTCTGGCTGGGCCATTCAAGAACAGTCACGGAGTTGTTGTGAAGCCACTCCTTTGTTATTTTAGCTGTGTGCTTAGGGTCATTGTTTTTTTGGAAGGTAAACCTTCGGCCCAGTCTGAGGTCCTGAGCACTCTGGAGAAGGTTTTCGTCCAGGATATCCCTGTAATTGGCCGCATTCATCTTTCCCTCGATTGCAACCAGTCGTTCTGTCCCTGCAGCTGAAAAACACCCCCACAGCATGATGCTGCCACCACCATGCTTCACTGTTGGGACTGTATTGGACAGGTGATGAGCAGTGCCTGGTTTTCTTCACACATACCACTTAGAATTAGGGCCAAAAAGTTCTATCTTGGTCTCATCAGACCAGAGAATCTTATTTCTCACCATCTTGGAGTCTTTCAGGTGTTTTTTTAGCAAACTCCATGCGGGCTTTCATGTGTCTTGCACTGAGGAGAGGCTTCCATTGGGCCACTCTGCCATAAAGCCCCGACTGGTGGAGGGCTGCAGTGATGGTTGACTTTCTACGACTTTCTCCCATCTCCCGACTGCATCTCTGGAGCTCAGCCACAGTGATCTTTGGGTTCTTCTTTACCTCTCTCACCAAGGCTCTTCTCCCCCGATAGCTCAGTTTGGCCGGACGGCCAGCTCTAGGAAGGGTTCTGGTCGTCCTAAACATCTTCCATTTAAGGATTATGGAGGCCACTGTGCTCTTAGGAACCCTAAGTGCAGCGGAAATTATTTTGTAACCTTGTCCAGATCTGTGCATTGCCACAATTCTGTCTCTGAGCTCTTCAGGCAGTTCCTTTGACCTCATGATTCTCATTTGCTCTGACATGCACTGTGAGCTGTAAGGTCTTATATAGACAGGTGTGTGGCTTTCCTAATCAAGTCCAACCAGTATAATCAAACACAGCTGGACTCAAAGGAAGGTGTAGAACCATCTCAAGGATGATCAGAAGAAATGGACAGCACCTGAGTTAAATATATGAGTGTCAAAGCAAAGGGTCTGAATACTTAGGATCATGTGATATTTCAGTTTTTCTTTTTTAATAAATCTGCAAAAATGTCAACAATTATGTGTTTTTCTGTTAATATTGGGTGCTGTGTGTACTTTAATGAGGAAAAAAATTAACTTAAACGATTTTAGCAAATGGCTGCAATATAACAAAGAGTGAAACATTTAAGGAGGTCTGAATACTTTCTGTCCCCACTGTATATACAAGCCTATATATATATATATATATATATATATATATATATATATATATATATATATATATATATATATATATATATATATATATTTAAATGAACTGCAGCTCACTGAGTCACCTGCCTGAAAGTGTCTTTGAACACGTACTCCAGGAATAGCCTACAGTCAGGTATACAAATAGGACCAATCAATAATTGGGCTATTACAAAAAAGTAGTGCGAGTGTTAGCTGCCAGCATGTAACAATGTGGTAAACAGTGTGGGAATAAATACAGAACACATGCAGCGCTAGGAAATGTGCATATACATCTTAGACATGTATAAGTGACAGAGTGCTAGGTACATAACTTTTTTTTTTTTTTCCACAAAAAAAGATTTTATTGAAAAAAGAATAAGATAGCAGGTACAATACATCGAAAGAGTATCAAAAAGAATCATACAGTACACTCATTGGACAATGATACATCATAAAGATTATTGTTGTGACACGTTTGAATTTACAAAGTGCATATGTAATAATTAAAATATACACACAAAAGGGGGCAATCTTGATAGCAAGAAATGCCCCAGTGATATTAATACAGTGGTGAAGGTATTCCAGTGTCTCTGGTACAGGGAGGTCCAATGCCCGTCCTGTTCCTTGAGTAAATTACATATAAGGAGATAAGTTCGAGTGTCTGTTAGTGGGGAATTAGACACGTTATGACGGTCATACGTAGAGCATGACCCCAAATTCAGAAAAGAATAAAAATAAAGGGATGGGTGGGGAGGGATTGTTAAAACAAAGGGATAGGGGTTAGGGGAAGGTATAGGGGAAGAAGGGGAGAAAAGAAGAGATGGTAGATAAGGAGAAAAAAGCAGATGAAGAGAGAGAGAGAGGGGGGACCGCCCCTCGATCCAGGCCCCACGAGCGTCCCCGCGGGTCCTGGAGGTCGTGGGTGTTAGGCTATAGAAGAGAGGGTGTTTAGTACGGAAAGAAGGATTTATAGTAATCAGTGGTTTTAAAATGGGACCAACAAGCCCATATGGCAGTAAATTTTTGGATACGGTCTTGGGAAATATGAATCAGTTCTTCCATCTCCTCGAACTTTGCAACCTTGGTTAACCATTCTGTAATGGTCGGGGGAGTGATTGAGCGCCAGTGTGCGGGAATACACACTCTAGCGGCGTTTACCATGTGCATTGCAAGTGATTTGTGGTAAACTTTTTTGGACAAGGTTGAATGATGGAGGAGATATTGGGCCGGGTTAAAATTTAAGGAATAGGTTGTTACATGTGTAATAATGGAGTGTACCTCTTTCCAGAATGGTTGAATTAATGGGCAATCCCACCAGATGTGTAACATGTTGCCTATTGCCTTATTGCATCTCCAGCAAATGTTGGGGATAGAGGGCGAAAATTGGTGTAATCGAGCGGGAGTTCTATACCATTTCGTGGCAATTTTGTACCCATTCTCTTGAATTGCAACGTTCATAGACCCCTTGTGAGCGTATGTAAGGATAGATTCCCAGTCATCATCAGAAAAATTGACTTGTAGGTCTTTCCCCCAAGATAGTCTTGAGGTTTCCGTCTGTGGGCGAAGCGAATCGTCTTGGAGGAAGGAATAAATCATGGAAATTAAGTGACCTTGTGGAATGGACTGAGAATACATTGTTTCGAATGGAGTAAGTGGTCTTGTCCAAATGTCGTTTGTGTTAGTCGATGTAAAGAAGTGTCTTAGCTGTCTGTATGACCAAAAGGGGAATTCTTTTGTGCGTGAGATGGATTTTAATTCGTTATATGTACGTATCCTCCCGTCAACAAAAAAGTGATGCGTATAAATATCGTCATGTGGCCACTCTTGTGTTAGGAAAGAGTTTGATTATCCAGGAGTAAACTCAGGGTTGGCCCGAAGAGGGGTCAATGGTCCTGGTGTTGAGGCTATGTGGTATAAGTTCTTTGCTGTAGAGAAAGCTCGCAGTGACGGATATATAAACGGATGTGTTTTAACCGTATGGGGGTAGTGTTTCGTTGGAACCCATGTTAGGGTGTGCAAGGGTATAGTACTAAAGGCATTTTCCAAAATGGTCCATAGTTTGCTTAGTTTATGAGTTTTCCAGTTTACCACTCTAGTGAGGTGGCAAGCCAAGTAGTATTTATGTAGATCTGGCAAGGCAATCCCCCCTTTCGTTTTGGAGCATGTCAGCTTTGTATATTTGATGCGGGGGGGACCGCCTTTCCAGACAAATTTTGAACAGGCTTTTTTATAGGCCAAAAAGAAAGATGGGGGTAAGTGGATTGGGATCGTTTACATGAAATACAAAAGACGGGGAAGGATTATCATCTTTATTAACGCCGAGCGACCAAACCAGGAGATATTCAGGGTACTCCAGTTTTGAAGGTCTGTTTGGATTTTCGTCAAGGCGTTGAGAAAGTTGTGATCATAGAGCTCTGTTAGATGCCGGGGGATTCTAATGCCTAGGTAGGTGATATAGTCATTTTTCCACTGAAATGGGAACGAAGCTTGGCAGTGGGTAACTTCTAGTGGTGGTAGAGAGACATTAAGGGCCTGGGATTTAGAGTAATTAATTTTAAAGTTGGACAATGTTCCAAAGTGGTTAATATCTTTCAGTAGATTAGGAAGAGATGTGCGAGGTGTTTGCAGTGATAATAGGATGTCGTCCGCAAAAGCGGCAACCTTAAATTCCCTGCGGTTTATGGGGATACCCTGGATATCTGGGTTGGCTCTTATTCTGTTAAGAAGGGGTTCAAGAGACAGGACAAAAATTAGGGGGGACAGAGGGCATCCTTGACGAGTACCGTTGCTGATGTGGAAGGCGTTCGACAGGAGGCCATTCGCTTTAACTCTTGCTGTTGGAGTAGTATATAGGGCACTAATGTGTGCAAACATGCGTGGTAGAAGGCCAATTCCTTTGAGTACTTCTTGCATGTAGTCCCAGGCCACCCTGTCGAACGCCTTCTCAGCATCCAGGGATAAGAGAAATCCCTTGGTATTGGATGTATTGAGCCAGTGGTGTAGGTTTAGGGTGCGGATGGTATTGTCTCTTGCCTCTCTGCCCGGGATGAAGCCTACTTGATCGGGCAGAACTAGGTCTGGAATCAGGGGTAATAATCTATTTGCTATAATTTTGGCATACAATTTAACGTCTACATTGAGCAGCGATATGGGTCTATAATTAGAAACTATCGTTGGGTCTTTATCTGTTTTGGGTATCACTGCTATCTGGGCTTCTAACATGTGTCCGGATGTGGCGAGTGGGTTTGAAAGGAAATTAAAGGCCGACAACATTTTGGGTGCTAGTGCCTCTAGGAAAGTTTTGTAGTATATGAGAGGTAGGCCATTAGGGCCTGGGCTTTTGCCCGCCTTCGTTTGTTTAATGGCAAGATTGAGTTCCTCTATGGTCATGGGGAGTTCTAATTCCTTAGCTTTTTGTGTTGGTATTGGCTTGGGGCAATATTGGGTCAGGAACTCCTGAATTTGTAAGGACCGTTCATGTGCGGAAGGGGAGTCTGGTGGGTTTTGAGGTAAGTTGTACAGCTTAGAGTAAAACTCCTCAAAGTGCTTGGCTATTTCCTCACTTTTGGAGAGAAGTTTGCCTTTTGCAGTGCGGAGGTGATGTATAGTGGTAGATGTTTTAGCTGCCTGGATTGTGCGAGCGAGAAGTCTCCCGCTCTTGTTGCCATGTTCATAAAACACTTTTTGGCCTAGGATGTATCTTCGCCTAGTGCGCTTCCCCAGTTCGTCCAGCAAAGATGCTCTTGCCTGTGAGAGAGCTTGTAGTGTGGATTGGGAGATGGACTTTTTGTGAGTTGTTTCGAGTCTGTGGATTGTTGCGGTAAGGGCTTTGATCTGCTCTTGGTGTCTCTTTTTATCCGCCGTGGCTAGGGCTATGAGTCTGCCTCTTAAAACACACTTATGTGCTTCCCACAGCGTCACCGGAGTGATATCTGGGGTTGAATTTTCCTGGAAGTACAGTTGGATTTGGGTGTTCAGTTGCCGGATTGTTTCAGGGTCTTTTAGGAGAGATGGGTTCAATCTCCAAGTTTTGGTAGTCTTACGTGATTCTGGGAATGAAAGGGTTATCGTAATGGGGTGGTGGTCGGATAAGAACATGTTTTCTATTGTAGCTTGCGAAAGATATGAGAGATCTGGTTGGGATAGAAATAGATAATCAATTCTAGAATATTTCTGGTGTGGGGGAGAGAAGTACGTGTAATCTCTGTCTGTCGGATATAAAGTGCGCCATGAGTCGTGTAGGGTGAGGTTTTGTAGTTGGAGTTTAATTTGTTTTAAGGCCCGGAATGGGAGTGTGGAAGTGCCAGTAGAGGAGTCTAGGCAAGGGTTCAATGGAACATTAAAATCTCCTCCCAATATCAGAATGCCTGTTTGGAAAGATGAAAGTAAGTCACAGATTTTCCGGAGGAAAGAGACTTGATGGTCGTTTGGGCAGTATATATTCGCTATTGTGATGGGTTTGGACGCATACGTGCCTTTGACGAAAATATATGTGCCTTCCTGGTCAATCAGTGTGTCTGATAAGTGAAAGTCTGCATGTTTAGAGATAAGTATAGAAACTCCTTTTGTCTTAGAAGATGGATTTGTAGAGTGTAAGGCCTGTTTGTATACATGGTTCGTCAGTTTAGGTATGGTTTTGGTTCGGAAGTGTGTCTCTTGCAGTAACAGGAAGTGAGCTTTGTGTTTCGTGAGTTCTGAGAGAACTTGAGATCTCTTTTCAGGGAGGTTTAGGCCTCTTACATTAAGCGACAGGCATTTGAGTAAGAGTTGATAGTTGCTGGTGGCACACTTCTGCATTGTGCTAATGTTGTGAATAATGAAAGAAGTTTAAATGGGTGTTAGCCTGCCCTCCAGTACTGTCTGCCTTATCGGGGGGGCTCAAGGATCGACGACGGGGAGCAGGACGGAGGGGCGGACCCCTCGAGAAAATAAAACAAAAGGAGGATAAGTGTGAGGGGAGAGAAAAGGGGAAGAGAGAAAGGGGTAGGGTGAGATGTTTGCGTGGGGGTAGTATGAGACAAGGAGAGAGGGAGAGAAGGAAGAAGACAAGAAAAAGAAAGAGGGGGGGGAGACGGGAAAAAACACCAGTTAATGAACTGGGCAAGTCAGTTACCGGAGGTGGTCGTAGGCGTGCCTATCCACCTAGTAAAAATTCCGGGTTGGTAGCTCAAGTCCGTACGGACAGCTATGTGGGGTACGTAGGATTGAGCGGGTACGAGATCTGTTGCACTGGTGAGGACGAGTGGAGAGATATGCCTAGGCTGGGTGGGGTGTACATAGAGAAAAACTATAGTAGTCTAAGTTTCAGGAGACGAAAAACATATGGCAGTTAAGAAGGGGGTGTGGAATATGGGTAGGCCACTGTATCTAGGGTGGACGGATCTTAGGCACTATAGTAATGAATAAGAACCTGGGTCAATGTTGATTAAGAGCAAAAGGGCTATCTATACCAAATTGAACTGAGAGGAAACAAAAACTTAAACATAGGCCTTAGCCTAGCAATAACTGTAACAGTAACAGTCCGGACAGCACGGTGTAGACTCCTTCTTCAGCAAGGCTAAATTACTTTGTGTAAGTATGGATTTCG